>NW_022436941.1:25387369-25474345 GCF_009761245.1 Sapajus apella | reverse complement strand
GGACTACATTTCTGACTAGATACCAGATGGGCCTATGGCTACATCATATTGCAGAGTTCTAAAATTATAAACAAGCAGCTACATTAAGAAATAAGAACACAAATAAAATCGATAACCATGTCAGTGAAGAAAGAGCCTTACAGGATACATTAGAATTAATCATGAAATTAAAACACTAGCACATAGATGCTGCCATAATACTTGGAAACAAATGACTGAAAGACTGCATGGATTCTGGAATTTTAGGCATTATTCTTCATTTATAATTATTTTTCAATGGCTGATTCATCTGGTAAATACTTTTAAGTACAGGCACACATCTGTGGAATTATTTAACTTGTAAAATAGCTTTTCTAGTATCCTAATTTTTCAATAAGAAACATCTACTGAACACCAACTACAGATTGGATGTCATGACAAAAATAAATAAAGCTTCCTAACCTTAAGGAGGTTACATGTTAAGTGCTATTATAGAAGTCATCTTCTTCCTTTGTAAACTGGCTCCTTTTGCCTCTTATTCTCCAGACGGGATGGTTGTTCCAATTTAGGAATCCTGGGATGACAACTCCTTCTTCATCCCCTCTTTTCTAGCTCTACTTCCACTGCCTCAGTATCTCTCTCCTGGACTACCATATCAGTGCCTTCACTGGTCTCCCTAGTTCTGGTCCTGTACCACGTGATATATGACTATTGACTATGCCTGTCACTTACATGATATCTAACTCAAGTTTCTAGACAAGCACACAAAGCTTTCCATGATCTGATGCACGCCTACCTCTTCAGACTACATTCCTGCTACATCCCTTTACATTTTGAACCACTACTAGAGAACTCAGTAAAGTTTTCTGCTTAACACTCACTTCTCCGGCTTTATTCTTCCTATCGTCCATTTACGACAACAACAAAAAACACTGGAACATATTCTTTAAGATTTAGTTTCAGGGTTACTTTTTCCAAGAAGCCTTCTCTAGGTCCCTGTCTCTCTTTAGGTTGAGCTACTTAGTTATTTCCAGAATGCCCTCAGAATATCACAATCATTTTGTGTAGTCAGGGGATTAAACACAGCAGAATCATCTGGGAACTTGTCAGAAATGCAGCATCTCAGACTCACACTCAATATCACACTCCTCAGCTACTGCAATATACTTTAACAGGCTACTTCACAGAATACTGCAGCACCTATTTGGCTTACCATTAGACTTACAGCTCCCATAAAGTAAATATCTAAGATCTCAGGTTCTCTGCTGCTCCTACACATTAAACACCATACACTCAATTAAGAGTTAACGACTTTACAGAGGACAGGGATACACAGGAATATTCATCTAAAAATACAACAACCCAGGCTTATGCAATCAGAATCTGCATTTTAACAAGATCCCCAGGTGATTCACATGCACATTCGATTGGGGATCACTACTATAAAAACTGCGTATCTGTTTCTCCTATAAGGCAGCAAACAGTCTCTAACTTTAGCCTGCATTAGAACCACCTGAGATACTTGTCATAAGGCAGACTCCCAAGTCCCACACAGAATCTAATGAAGGTCTGGGAAGGGGCATTTTTATAAGCAGACAGAAGTCATTACTTAGAGCCTCCCACCACGACACTTTGAAAGATGTACTGCTAGACTGTGATATACTTAATGTAAGGGAGAAAATAAAGAACAAAGTAGTTGCAGAATGGGAGGCAGCAGAGAGGTTACGACACAGGATACACAGGGAAAATAGAGGGACATGAGAATACAAAGGCTAGTTAGATTGCAAATGCCTTGTGAAATAAAAGCTAATTGCCTAAACCCTTCTTCTAGAACAGCTGGTTCCGCAAAATAACAGAAAACTGTCATACTTTGTTCCTTAATAAAAAGGACTACTCTAATTCCTATTACCCAAATACAAATGGCACAATAACTCATAACCACACAAAACTACCTAAACTACTTATAAAAGAAATCTGGTAACTGATAAAGCTTCCAATCTAAGATTTAATATTTACTTGAATTATAAAACTAGTAACTATCATTTTAAGAAGTTAATATAAAAGAAAAATCTCTCATGAAACAGAAAATACACTTTATTTTCATAAAGTCACTGTTACTAGAAAAGTAAAAATTATTCCTATTAGGCTAAAAGAAACAGGGAAATAGAGTAATTTTGCCAAAATGGTGAGTGAGAAAATAAGTGTCTAAATATCCTGTCTAATATTAGCCTTCTCAAAGGCCAGCTTTTTCATACCTATTGGTTAAAAAAAAAAAAAAGAATAGAGGAACACCTGAATCACTGGTTTAACACTGTTTCCCTGTAGTTAGACGCATGGGGAGGCACTCTATAAATGACTGTGGAATTTAAGTGCAATACCTCAGAATTGTGGCTTGCCCCATGTATTGCTTTTCTTACAAGTCAGCAGAAACTTTGTGACCAGTCACCTTTGCTGAAAAGGTTGGGCTTCTTCACAAGCATCTTAAAATCAGTATTGAATCACATGCACCACCAAAGAACTTAGTGCTAAAGAAACTACTGTGAATCAGGAAAGAGAAAAACTTAAAATCACTACAGAAACTGATATAAGCAGTTACCCTAAATGCAGTTATTAAGTGAGCGCTAAGAAAACCAAAATGACATAAAAATTATATTCATGTGATGAACACTAGACATAAAGGGATATAATATTGCTTAACCAATGCACCAAGGTGTTATACAGCTATCATCTAATATATGACACCTGGTGTCAATCCTATGCTTATATTAAAGTTATTAAATCAATTGTTAAATGAGTTGAGTCAGAAAATTTGTGCTGTTTAACTTATGCTGTGAGCAGAATTACACAGTTTAATGCCAATGTGCATTATTCTATAGGGATTTGTCCAAACTGGAATTTTATAGAACAGGGCAAACGCATTGGCATTTTGAAAATGCAATCACAGACATACAGTGATAGCTGCAAGCAAAGTTCAACTGCATAACAATCACAATTTAACAACAGGACTTATACACTGCATGTAACAAAACAGCAAATATACACCATAAACATGCATACTATGTATCAATAACAAAAATACAATGGAAGACTTTTTATCCAAATGCTTCGAATTCACATAAAATTAATCCCCATTAAGATATAAATGATTTATCAACATTTTAAAACATATCACTACGATCATAATCTTTCGGCTTGGAAATCTTTAAGAATCTGTTCATCCTTCAGGATTCAGCTCACATTATTCAACAAATATTTCTTAGTGCTTCTCATATACCAAGTACTATTTAAGGTCCTAGTGCAATGCTGACCAAAAAGACTAAGATGTTGCGAATGTTGAAAGAGAAAAAATTGCCACTGGCCAATATGGCAACTGAGCACTTGAAATGTGGTGGCAAATGTAAACAGAATAACTTAATTTTTAATTTGAATTAATTCAAATCGAAATAGCCAAATGTGGGTAGTGGCTATCAGGTTGGACAGGGCAGCCCAGTCCTAAGTACAAAGGTAAACAAGATAGACAAAAAAGTTACCTTTGTGAAGTTTATAATTCAGTGTAATAGAAAGACATTAAACAAATAAACCAATAAATATGTAATGTAAGGTGGTAATTGAAAGTGGTCCCTTTGGGAAGAGTGTTTAAGGAAGGCTTCTCTAAAGAAATGTGGATTACATACATGCCTGTCCATATACTCCTACGAACCCTTCACTAACAAATAGCACAGAACTCTATACAAATGCTTTTCTTGGTCAGCTGTACTCTAGCACCTACCATAATATAGTTCTTGACCAAGTGTGTAGAAGTAATCCACAAAGCTCCCCAAACTGATCCAGTCATGTAGTGTTCAAAATACACCAGCAATTCAGAATTTAGAAAACGTGGAAAGAGAACACAGCAAAAACAATCTGCTGTTTCCTCCTATCTAGTCTCATACAGCTTTTGAGCCTCACTTCAAAACACAGCAATGCGGAACAAAGATCTCCTTTCTTTCTTCTCATCCCCAGCTTTTACTGTGAACGAAGTCGCTTAGACTCTGCTGCATCACACTCCTCAGCTATTGCAACACACCTGTAACAGGCT
Organism: Sapajus apella; assembly: GCF_009761245.1. Classification (NCBI taxonomy): domain Eukaryota; kingdom Metazoa; phylum Chordata; class Mammalia; order Primates; family Cebidae; genus Sapajus; species Sapajus apella. The sequence goes on along the minus strand of NW_022436941.1, from coordinate 25,470,288 downwards.
GCTTCACGCAACACCGCATCTCTTTTGCCTACCATTATAGTTCCCATAAAGCAAGTTTCTAAGACCTTAGAGGTTCTCTGCCGCTCCTCCACATAAAACACCATACAGACACTCAATTAAGAGTTAATGACTTTACAGAGGATACGGATGCACAGGAGAGTATTCATCTAAAAATACAACATACTTTGTCCTTTTCCTTTTACACTCGGAAGTAATGAGGCAAAGTGACAGGCTCTAGAAGAGGGAGTAAAAAAGCAGCTCAGAGTTGCCAGAAAAAATGAGAAGTGAAAAAGGCAGAACCTGGATATTCCACAGCCCTCGACGTACAGTCTTCCAGACCTTCCAACCGTACCTCTGGGGAGTGAGGGTGACCTCAAGCCCGCTTGGAATCAGCCAGTGCCGGGTGGGTGGCGGCGCAGCCCCTTCCAGCGCCCAGTTTGCGGTCCGACTCCGCCGCGTCTTTCCGCGGGGGCCCGGGCCTTGTGCCAGCCTGGCTGACTGTGGCCACGAGTTACCTGCTTGTCTCGAGTGAAGAATAGCGCTCCGGCAAAACCTGGAGGCAGCGCTGGAAAAACCGCACGTGCCGATCCCGCAAGAAATCCAGCCGCTCTCCCTCACCGCTCCCCGCTAGCTTCTCGTCCTCAGTGGCCGCCATGCTGCTCCGGAAGCGACGTCCGCCGCAACCCGGAAACAGTTGGCCGGCGGAGAGAAACCACCTTCCTGGGCTGACCCGGAGTTCTCGGGTGCGGGGACCTGCGCCCGCCGCAGACTAAGCCAGTATTTGAAACAGCTGTCATCTGGGTCTTGTGCAGCTCCGCTCCCCGGTATCTCCTCAGCTAGCGCATGACCCAGCCTTTTCTACTCAAAGCCCTCGAGGCTTGCAAACACCTCACAGGCCTTGTGAAAATCCAGTCCACAAATCCCTCCGTCAGAATTTTTATCTTGGGAAGCGCAAGGTCAGAAGCATCAAGTTCGCTTTGAGACAGTTCTGGCTCTCTAGAACGTGAGAATGGTATATCTGAAAACGGGGATGGATCAGTATAAACTTGCTAACAGATTCATTTTTGGAGGGCCAGTTTTAAGCCGAATGGTTAGGGAAACTAAATCAACAAAAAGCAAAAACAAAACAGTGGAAATAAATGTTTATTGACGCTACAAAAGTTCAGAGACTTTCCTAATCCTCTCTGGATACCAGGAATCAATTACAAATATGCGTATGCCACACACACATACAACAGGTGTATTCATACCTATGTGTGACTGCTTGCCTCATTCTTTTACAAATCTTGTAGAGTTTACTTTCCTTGAGTTGAAGTGTTATCAAGAATCAATGGTGCATTAATCTGCAACAGCAAAATAAGATCAACATCTTCTGCAATTACCTGCAAACTAAAAAAATTAAACATGCTTCTAGTTTTTTGTTTTCTAAAAATAGGGATTTAAGTTGCTTTAGGCGTTATACTGTGCCTTTTAAACTTTCCTGAGGCATTCCTGGGTAGCGGGGGTGGGGGTGGGGTGGAATCCACCCAACAATAGAACTAAACTAGGTTTCCTGTAATCAACTTAGCTAATAGAATTTTTAGTATAATTTTGTTAGCTTTTCTAGAAAGTGTAATTTTTTTTTTTTTTTTTAGACGGAGTCTCGCTCTGTCGCCAGGCTGGAGTGCAGTGGTGTGATCACAGCTCACTGCAACCTCCGCCTCCTAAGTTCAAGCGATTCTCCTACCTCAGCCTCCCCAGTAGCTGGGACTACAGGCGCTCACCACCACGCCTGGCTTATTTTGTATTTTTAGCAGAGAGGGGGGTTTCACCATGTTGGCCAGGATGGTCTCATCTCTTGACCTTGTGATCCACCCGCCTAAGCCTCCCAAAGTGCTGGGATTACAGGCGAGAACCACCACGCCCAGCCAGAAAATGTATTTCTTTAAAAAAAAAACAAAAACAACAACAAAAAACAAAACAACAACAAAAAAAACCAGCTCTATGGACTGGGGTAATCTTACTCTTATTCAACAATCCGAAGTGCTCTGAATAATTTTTGGTACTAGTAACTACTTATTCAAAGGTATTCCCGCATGTCTTTACAGCCAGAGATGGATACTAGGCTGTCCTGGGTACTTTCCTACAAATATGGAGCTTACAGTCCTTGGCCCTTCAGGTGTGCCCAGTCTGGAGTTTTAACTATTACAATTAAGATCTCACACCTAACACACATACCCCCAAATGTCTGAAGGTGTTCAAAGTGGAGTCTTATACACGTTTAACTTACTGGAATCAGCTATGGATACTTTACACATTCTCAGAAAATTAATTCTAATAAACATGACCCTTAAGATAGGGATGCCAAATATTTCATCTGATTCTCAACTCAAGGACTAGTAATCTGACCCAAATCTGGAGGAAAATTTGCTATGTGGGACTCATTGAGAGATAATATAGTATGCCTCCTAGGTCAGTAAAAGGCTTTCCATGAGTGATTTTAGCTGTACAAGATTTTTGGCACATGCATAATAGAATGGGAATAATAGAACATATATATATAATTGAACATTATTTAGCTATTACATGATGTTTGAGTTACGTAGAAACATAGAAAAATATGTGTAATGCCATTATGGCATAGTAATTAATGTACTATATGACTAATAATTTTAAAATATGTAGGTATGTTTTTTGAAAAAGTTACCCTGGAATTATGGGTACTTTATATATTTCTTGTTTTTTTCCATATTTCTTATTAATGTACTTTTTTTTCCCCAGGCTTACTCCACTTTTTTTTCTTGTATAAAAACTATATTGTAGCCACTGCCAGAGCCTGGGTCCTCTGCATGGAGACTCTTGTGTGGGTCTTGAGCAGGCGGTCAGTGAATTGCTGATAGGGAGACTTGGTGAATACTCTCCTTCCAGAGGTCAGGGGTCAGGTTGCTGTAGGCCTTAGAGATGGCATCAAAGGTGACCTTAGCAAGTTGCCCTGGATGGCAGTGCAGCCCCTGACTGAGGTGTAGCAGTCACCAGTACTAGCCATCATCAGCATCTTCTTAGCCAAGGGGGCCAAGACGATGCCAGTGCCCCTGGGCAAAGATGCACCAGCACAAAACCATGGCAGCCTGTCACCTTGCAAGGGATGGTGGACGGTGTGGGGCTTGCCAACCTTGTTCCGCCAGTAGCTTCTGCGCATGGGGACAATGGAGAGGGTGGCCAAGATGATGGCCCTGCGAATGGCAGTGGCCACCTCCTTGGAGCACTTAACACCTAGCCCGATGTGGCCATTGTAGTCCCGGATGGCAACAAACACCTTGAACCTTGTGCACTGGCATGTCTTCAAAACCTCTTCCTAGAGAGAGAGCTCCAGGAAAAAGTCAATGATCTTAGTCTCCTTGATGGGTAAAGAGATAGATCTTCAGGGACATAATCTTCATGTCCTTGATCTGGCGGCCCAGCTTGGTGACAGGCATCCACTCCTGTCCTTGGCCTTGCCTCCACGAGCTCCGCAACCCTACCCCAGCCCTGGCCACTGCTGCAACCCCAGTTCCCCATCCCAGGGCCCCCCAGGGCCTCCAGGCCTCCCAGGCCCCCCACCGCAATGGCGTCATCTGCCATTTGGTGTTTCCTTGAGAAGAAGCTAATGTACTTTTTAAACCAATATAAGAAATGTTTATTTGACATCTTGTCTATGAACCTGTAATGTCTATGAACTCTACAACTGAAGACATTATCAATTGTATTTATCTTACATCCTTTATATAAAGGATCTATATAATAAATTCATCATTTATTTCAGATTCAGCTAGAAAGACTGATTTCTTTAGAGGAATTTCCATACTTTTCTTTATTTAAAAAAGGAAACAAATCAAAAAACAAAGCCATAAGAATCACATCATCCAGAATGCTTACCTTAGACACAGGAATTTGAAAGCTGCATTTGCGTGCAACAAAAAGCAACACGTAAAAAAGCAACACATAAAAAACATTTTCTGTATCTTGTAGTTTCTCAGTTCTGCTTTTAAATTTCCTCATCTTGGCTCTATATCTTATTTATTTATTTATTTATTTATTTGAGATGGAGTCTCCCTCTGCCGCCTAGGCCGGAGTGCAGTGGTGCAGTCTCAGCTCACTGCAACCTCCACCTCCCAGGTTCAAGCAATTCTCCTGCCTCAGCCTCCTGAGTAGTTTGGATTATAAGTGTACCACACCAGGCTAATTTTTGTACTTTTAGTAGAGATGGGTTTCACCATGTTGGCCAAGATGGTCTCAAACTCCTGACCTCAAGTGACACGCCTGCCTTGGCCTCCCAAAGTGCTGGCATTAGAGGCCTGAGCCACCGCACACGGACTCTTTGTTTCTAAACTACTTCAAATCATTACAAAAAAGTTTTGGAAAACAAGTAACAAATAAAACCAGCACTCCTGTTTAAGGATCTTTTATGTGAATTTTCTCATTTTGCACCAATAATTATATAAATCAGAATTCAGTTTCTAATATTTGAAAGCCATCTGCTCTATTAACTATAAGAAAAGATTTTGACTGCTACTTACAGTACATTTGAGTCATTTAACCTAAATGTATCACATTAACAATAAAGATAATCTAAGATAAAAATTATAAGAAATAAATTTCCTACGTTTTTATGTATATAGTATCTTTCCCATAAGATGAGAACAAATTGAAGTTAGAAAGGAATATTTTATAATATGAAAAGTTGAACTGTATTAAATTACATTGTGTTTTCATATATAAAAGTTAAGAAATTTCAGAACTAAGTATTTTGACCAAATATGTTAATCCAAGAGCTTTAAAAGACCTTTTCATTCATTCCTTCATTCATTCATTTTAGAGACAGGGTTCAGATTCTTACCCAGGCTGGAGTGGAGTGGTGCCATCTGAGCTCACTGCAACCTGGAAATCCTGGTTGCAAGTGATCCTCTCACCTCATCTTCCCAGGTAGCAGGGACTATAGGTTTGTGCCACTGTACCCAGTTAATTTAAAAAAAATTTTTTTTGTAGAGACCAGGTCTCCCTATGATGCCCAGGCCAGTGTCATACTCTCAGCCTCAATTCTCCTACATTGACCTCTGCAAGTGCTGGGATTACAGGCATGAACAACCATGCCCCACCTAAAACATTTTAAGTGCCATCAGGAAAAATCATAGTTTTCTAAAGTGGCTTATTTCAGATGATGTTTCAGACAAAGAATTTTCCTATTTTGAGGCAAACAGAAGCAGAAAAGAAAACTGCATTAGCCAGGAAGATGTGAAAGACACAAAGATTTTATAAATAGGTGAAATCCAGAAAGGCTGAAGGAAAATTTGGAATTGCTAAAGGAAACCAAAAAGATTATATCAATAATACAATTAATAGGGTATATGAGAGACATATTTTTAAAATAAATATTCTCTATAAAAAACAAAGCATGCTTCAAACAAATACAAAATATTTATTACACAAAAATGTTGTAACTGACAAACTACCAATTTGTTAAACATAGAAAAAGTACTAACGTTTCATAACTCTAAACAAAAACCACTTTACCTTTTGTTACTCAAGCTGACTTAACTCCAAGTTATAAAAGTTACAAAATTTTAGTTTAAAAATGTCATTGTATGATTGTTGTAATTTATTTTTCTATGCTATGACAAAAACAAAATATCTTTGAAATGTTTTGAGTATTTAAATTGAATAATGTTTGTAACATTAACTTATTTAAATAACTTTTATGTCAATAATAGGCCAAAATATATATTAAATACCTTCTTGGTAGAAGCAGGAATACTAATGACAAAGCCTCTTAATACCTCTCAATTAATACCTCTCAATTCACAATACACACAATAATCAATCTGACTAGGCTATAATTAAAGAACATTGTTAGTCACTCTCCCTGGTATAACTTAGTATGTTAACATTCTTATCAACTGAGTAGCAATTTTATTATCTCATACTCTTCTCTGTATTCCTTGTCTCCAGGTTGGAATAGCCCTAAGGAGAAAAAGAGAAAAGTGTTGTAAATATATAGGAAATTAAAGAGAAAAAAAAAACCCTACCTGATTAAATGCTAACTTTAAAGTATACATATAACCTGCACTGCATGTTGTTTGTTTGGTTCATATGGTCATGTAGGTTTGTAAACCTCATTAAGGTTTTATTTCTGGCTCTTGCTCTCAAACTGATTGACTGACAAACCAATCAGTTAATCTACATATTAATCTATCAATCTTTCATTCATTCTTTTTCAATATTACTCTCCTTATTAAAATAAATATTAATATGAAAAAGGCGCAGAGAATGGCATCTACTAACATGAATGTAATATCTTGTACAATAGAGCATCAAATACTACTTTTACTTTTATCTGTTTATTTTTAAATAAAAGTGACCTGAAAGGCAAACATATATTTATAAATAGTAAATAGTATTTATAAATAGTAAATGCATAAAATACAAACATACAGCCATTAAATTATTAAATGAACACCCATTCTGACTTTTTCTTACCTGTGTGGAATATGCAGAAGTGGCCCAGAGCCTGTTGGTCCTATCTTTTTGGTTCGTTCTTCCCAACCTTTGGTAGGTTTGTAAAGCCTAGAGGGATCTCTGCTAACATTGTTTTCAACCTGTAATCAGATGTAAAGTAGTACCAGTTAATTATACAAACTCTGTTCATACTAGTAAGTGAGTAAGAGCCTTAGTGCAGTTTTAAAAGACAAGTGATATTGGCTAATAAAACCATTAACAGCCTCTTCAGTAAACTTCTCATTGGGCTCACATAGCTAAAGGAAAATTTAGACTACATCAATCTACTCATAAACTGTTAGTTTATTTCTTCTAGTTCTTCTACTCCTATTTTTCTATTTCTGTTATGAGAGAAATGTAATGCAGCTAAGTATGCTTGTGATATAGCCAGACAACAAATATAGAATAAGTAACCACCAATAAGTCTTCTGTTTTATCCATGAGGATCACCAACATCCTTAGTTCTGAGTATTACACAAGAGATTAAGCAATGCTCACAGCTGCTACTGATCTAAAGTAGAGGTTCATACAGAAAAAATTTAAAAAATGACAAGTAGGGAGAATTCAGGGTGAAAAAAAGGTGCTCATAATGTAAAGTGACAGAATTCAAATAATAGTTGCTTAAATTTTACCAAGTTATACTTGCTAATATGTAAATAAGTATGAAATTGAAAGCAGATGTTATAGAAATAAAGTGAGATATAAAGGAATTAGATTTGGTGTCAGTATGCTGACAAATCAAGGAATTAGGACAATAACAATAAAAATAATCTCAGTGCAGAGTACCTTTTCTTTCAATTTCGCCAGTCTTCTTTGTTTTTGTGCCTTTTCATCTTCCTTTGCCTGTCTATCTAGAATTTTCAATTCAAGTTTATGTAAATCCTTAAAAATAAACAAACAAAAAAACCCCATAGCATTAAGAAATCACTTGAACTAGAATTTGTTCAAAATTTAGCTGTTCACAAGTAAAATTAAATTACCTTACCTATTAATATTCCTTCAATATTAACTCTTTCCACCAAATGCTAAGAGCTTTATTTTCTCTGAATTAGTAGATGCACATCCTTTCTATATTAGTTTATTTTCGGCGTCTCTTGTTTTACTTTAAGGTTCAACCTAAAACTCCTTTTAAATAAGTGAGATAAGCCCATTTTCATTCATCAATACAGGTATGTCTGATTTCAGAGCTCTTTTTTTATTTTATATTTTCTGTTTTGTGGATTTTATTTTTTTCTAAGTCTTTTATTACATGTCTGGCTTATTTTGGGGAGTATGAGGAGGAATGGGAACTTTTGTTATTTAGGAAGATTTTTACATATGAACTAAAAGAAATGAACTAAAATATGCAGTATTAATGTGTTTTGTCTGTGTTTCTGTTATTTTTCTTTGTACCTCCCTTAGTTTTTGCTTTACAAACATTGCTGCTATATATTTTCATGCATGTAACAATTCATAAGTTATATCTCATTTGCACACTTTTTCATTTTAAAGTCCCCTTCCTTGTCTTAATATTTTTGGAATGAATTCCACCAGTATATCTTTATTAGTATTTTTTCTTGTATACGTTTGTTTAAAATCACCTTTAATTTGACCACCCAGCAATAATCTCAATTCCTTTAAGTAGACAAGTATCTATAATGCACCTAACTCAAGGGTACAGGGATACTCAAAAAACACATAACTAATGCCCTCATGGAGCCTACATTATGGTGGGAAAATGAACAAATAAGCGAGTCATCCATATGGTAAAGCTAGCCAGTTTGGCAGACAAGACAAACCATTGAGCCTTGCCTATGGCTACCTTTCTAGTCTCATCATCTCTTGGTTCCCCTCTCTTGCTTAATGCTCTACGAATATTGAAGTGTTCATTGTTTCCCCCACAAACCACACTGTTAATATTCCTTCAAGCTCCTATCCATGCTGTTGTCTCTGCTAGGAAAGACCTCACCTTTCCTTCCCTTCTTCAAGATTCAACCTAAGTATCACCTTCTCTCTGCCACTCATAGCTGTGGTAGTATCCTCCCTGTACTTCCTCCTAAGTACTCTGTCCATACCTCAATCACCACACTGTTTAACACATTATACTGGAATTTCCTACTTCCACATATCTGTCCACTAGACTATAACCTACTAGAAGTTAGGGAACATGGCTTACTCATTTTGGTATACTAATGCTATGTACAGGTCCAATATACAATACTCAATTTTTGCTGAACTGAATTTGGAAGTAATACCTCCATGTGTAGCATTTAAAAATGATTTTAAATAATTTTAAAGATCTACTCACTCTTTCCTGAAACCTGGAAATTTCATCAGCAGTGGTTTTCCTTTTTTCTGCCTTTTCTGCCTTTTCCCTTATCTCCTTTTCAAGCCTAAAAAATTCTTCCTGTTCTTTCTTCTGCTGGGTGTAACTTTCTAGTAGTAATTTTAATTTAAACTGGCGTTGGCGTTCTTTCTGATGTTTTTTCTCTTTCTCTTCCTCTTCTTTTAACTGGGAAGCACATTTCATTGACATTTCTATACTTTTCTGTTTTTTCCAAGCTTCAACTGCCAATTTCTGTTTCTTTCTTTGCTCTTCTTTTTGCTTTTGATTATCTTGTTTGTTATGAAAAAGCATAGGTGTGTTGTCTGCCTTTTCCTTTAACTTGAAAATTTCCTCCTTTTTTTGCTGCTTTTTAGTTTTCCAACTCTGAATTGACTAAATGATTTTTTTAAAAAAAGAAAACAAGGGAAAAACATTTTTTAATAACCAAAAGTATTTAAAAATACAGCTTCAATTTCATCTTTCTAGAAAGAATACTGATTGCAGGATGCTGCATGCTTAGGTTTTTTGGTTTTGTTTTGTTTTTAACCAATGCAATTCTTTTTCTACTTCTGTTTCTTAAAAATTACTGTCTCTTAAAACTCTGAATAATGGGTTATCCTTTTCACCTTTCTCTTTCTCACTTAATCACCAGATTCACAAGGACTATAACTCATGAACTATACGTGCTTTTTTTTTTTTGAGACGGAGTTTCGCTCTTGTTGCCCAGGCTGGAGTGCAGTGGCACGATCTCAGCTCACTGCAACCTGCGCCTCCCAGGTTCCAGTGATTCTCCCATGTAGGCCTCCCAAGTAGCTGGGATTACAGGTACCTGCCACCATGCCCAGCTAATCGTTTATATTTTTAGTAGAGATGGGGTTTCATCATGTTGGCCAAGCTGGTCTCAAACTTCTGACCTCAGGTGATCCACCTGCCTTGGCCTCCTAAAGTGCTGGGATTACAGGCATGAAACACCGCACCAGGCCTACCTGCTTCTTTTATTTTCATGAGTAACATCCTTTCCTCTAATCATCTCATTTCTGCTTTCAAATTCTCTTTCTAGGCTTAGAATACTTTCTGAGTGTATTTAGTTGGTCAAATACCCAAAGAGGAATTAAGAGTAGGGTAGTTAAGAACATGAGCGCTGAAGCCAGGCTATTTGGGACCAAATCCTGGCTTTGCTATTTACTAGGTGTGGCGTTAGATGAGCCACTAAACTTCTCTGTCTTCATTTTGCTCATCTATAAAGTGGTAGGTAGTATTTCATGCATAGTGTTATTAAGATTAAATGAGTTAATGTCTGGCACATAGTGCTTCGTAAGTATAAAAATAAATAAATGAAATAGCTCGATAGTTACAGAGGGTACATATGGGTATGTAAAAATTATTTCAAATTCTAGCAGGCTCCTCCTTGCCATTCAGGGCATATTCACTGAATTACTTTCCCCCCAAGTCAAGAAACTACTTCCTCATCTTTCCTTATGGTGTATCATTTGTTTCATTTAATAAATCTTTATGGTATGTGTACATACTATATACAAGGCAATGTGATAGGAACAGTAAAATAATGTTAAAACTATACCAAATGCCATGTAGTACAGTGCTACTCAAAGTACCAGTCTGCAAAAATATCAGCAATATGTGTCAAAATGCAAATCAATGCACTGCTTCTTTCAATGTGAAAGTTTTCCATGGGAAAAAAAGTCAATTGAACTAAACAGTGCTCACTGGGTAGTTGATTCTGGTGCAATCATTTTATCCTACTATAAACATTAACGGTTTGCAAACCCATATTTAGTCCATGGACCAAGTCTGAGCAACACTGTTCTAGGTGAAATAAAACATGGGCATGCCACAACACATCAAATAAAAGGTGTAAGTGTTAGTGAAATCTTGAGGGAGGCTACTTATGTTTGGGTGGGCAAGAAGGAGGCAACATCTGATCTGGGCCGATTTTGATAAGCTGGGAGTGGAGGGGAAAAGAAAGAATGGAGGTTCCAGAAAGAACAAGATAAGCAGGGGCATTCAGGTCAGAAAGTTCAGAGCATGTCTGAAAATTTAAGTACAATACCTTCACTTATGAAAAACACAGGCTATATTAAACGAAGTGGGAGATAAAAATGGTAAATTTCCTGCTCAACATCTTAAACTCCGTAGATTTAAAACTGAACTCCTGATATTTTCCTCCAAACTTCCCTCTTCTCCTCCATCATGCCCTACTTCAGTAAATGGTGGCTCCACTTTCACTACTCCTTCTATCTCGCCCCTACGTCCTGCTCATATCCTATCAAACTGATGATGTATCAGTCATCAAATATCAAGAAATAGAGCAGATGGGAAGAAGAAGAATAAGCTGGAATCTGAACGGTTTACTTTTATCACAAGAAGCAGTGTGTCTGTTTCTTTTTCCTAAAGAGGTGGTTTTCACTAGCAGAATAAACTAGAGGACTTGGTAAAGCAGATTGCTGGGCCCTATACCCTCACACTTCTAATTAGGTCTGGAGTTGGAACCTGCTAAGTAAGGGCCCAGGTGATGCTGATTTTGCTGGTCTAAGGACCACTTTGAGAATCCCATGTTTTCAGTATCCTGGGGGAAAAATGCCCAAATGACTAATGTTTCAAACATTTTTCTTAAAACCCAAAAAGTCAATTTCCCTACCTTAAATTTATTTCTGGGGGAGGGGGCTGGGGGAATGACAACAACAACAAAGATGCAGTTATTTCCTCTAAAACTTTAGACTAAGCATGGACTTAATTATTTCTTTAATGCTCCTTAGGTATGCCATCTACGGAATAAACACAACTTTTTTGTTAAACCAGGTAAGTCAAACTTCATCATTGCTGAACTTTACAAAAAAAAATATGACTGATTTACTATGGTTCTCAACCAGGGGCCATTTTTCCCCTCCAGGGTACATCTGGCTGGAGACATTTTTGAGAATCACAAGGGGATATTATAAGCATCTACATGCTAGAAACCAGGGATGCCATCCTATAATGCACAGAATAGGCCCCCATAACAAAGAATTATCTAGCTCCAAATGTCAATAGTGTGTCAAGGTTAAGACATCCTGATCTAAACCAAAGCCAGAGTAACATTTTTGTAAAAATAAACCTTTGTAGGTATCTGCCACAATCAAATGTCATTTTTTTTCCCTAGGGTATCCAACATTTTGAGTCTTTAAAATAAGCAATAAGGTTCAAGTATAAACATCTCAAAGAAACGTTTACTAATCAAAGCATTTTTTCTACTGTCTGTTGATTTTTCTATTTAAAACAATGTGGCCTTTCCTGGTAAGATGACTTTTTTCAAAAGTCTCAGTGGATCTGGATTACTCACATTTCTGAGAAGTGGGTATAGAGGACTGTACCCATAATCAGAGGCTTTTTGTCCCATTGTGTTATTTGTAAGGGAGACATCTTTGGCTCTGAGGAAGTCATAGAACTGTAGTTCTATTAATTGGTTAAAATTACTTAACTTTCTTTTTTTATTTTTTATATTCTGAGAGTAAGTCTTGCTCAGGCTAGACTGCAGTGGTGCAATCACAGCTCACTGCAGCCTCAGCCTCCTGGGCTCAGGCAATCCTCCCGCCTCAGCTTCCCAAGTAGTTGGGACCACAGGTGCGTGCCACCACACCGATTAATTTTTTTGTATTTTTTGTAGAGATGGCGTTTCACCATGTTGCCCAGGTTAGTCTCGAACTCCTGAGTTCAAGAGATCCGTCCACCTCAGCCTCCCAAAGTGCTGGGATTACAGGCGCAAGCCACTGTGCCTGGCCAAAATTACTTAACTTTCAATGCCTCAGTTTCATCTCCTATTAGATTGTGAAGGGAAGGGAACTATAAACATACTTCATGAGATTGCTGCAAAGTTAACGAGACATGTTAGGTGCTTAGTGCCGTGCCTAGAACATAGAAACACAGAGTGAATAATAGCTATTATAATTATTACCTCTTTTTTCCTTTCTTCTAGAGCCAGAAATTTTTGATACCATTTCTCATGCTGTTGAACTTCATCCTGTGTTCTTCCAGGAAGGTGTTCTAGAACTTCTTCCATAAATGTTGGCTTCCCTTTATGTTTGTTTCTCACCTTTACAAAGTTCTGGTGATCGTAATCATCCCAGCCACCTTTTCGTCCTCCTGTTTGCTGAAGGAATTTTTCAAAATCTAGTACCTCTTCTGGAAGAGTACTTGGTGTTACTTTGTCTACAGGAACTTTGCTTGAGATTGCTCTGAAAGCTTTCTCTGTTTCTGAATTACCCAAAGCCCATGTGTCAATTTTTCTTGATATGGCACTCAACTCATTATTACTTGTTTTCTCTTCTTTAATTAGCTCTTCATATCTAAAATTTTAAAAATAAAGCTTGAATAAGAAGACAATCCATATTAACCCTTCAGTTTCCATCAAATTTAAGCTATCTGACTTTATATTATCTTCTCTACTTAACATTATTAACATTTATAAATCTAAGCCTTAGTCGCCTCAGAGATAAAAACAATCTTTCAAATTCTTATTTGGGATTTTACAGTAACCATGAATAAAAATGCACTTTATGAAAAGCCACCTAAACCCTAAAACGAGAGATATTATATTGCTTTTGTGTAAGACTCAAATACATAATAACAGAATGCATTATAAACAAAAACCTAGTGGGGCCAGTTATTGACAAATAAGGGTCAATAATTTAATATTAAAATATTCAAATGAGTTTAAAACATACATCAACCTCTGCTCTTCTTTAAAAGTGTTAATTGCATTTTCAATTTCTTCCATCATTTCTCTGAGCTTCTCAACAACTGTAAAAGAAACATGGAAAAATTATTTTGTGTCATATTTTCATATGGCTAAGAGTTAAATATTAGGAAAGAAAATGGAATGTTCCTTTAATTTTAAAACATTTCTTAGCCTAAGGCATAAGAAAGCTCTGCTAAAAAGTGAATTTTTATTATTGTAATTGTTTCTCATTACAGATTTTTTCTCTATACACTCATATCATTATCATCTCCATTTTAGAGCTGAGGACATGAAAGCTCAGAGACATCAAGTAACTGTCCTAAAATTACACAGCTAACAAGTAAAATATCAAGGGTTTGACCCAACACCTGTCTGATTCCTAAGTCCACACACCCTGAGCCCTTTATTTTGTTGCTTTGATTCTCAGGAATGAATGTTACAGTAAGCAAACAGGTAGGGATATAATTTGTGGGATTTCCCCCAAAAATCAGCATTTGTCCTAAATCAGTTTGACCTTTCCTTATGTATTAGAAATGCCTCTGAAAGGTAATTATTTTAAAAAACAAATGAAGGAAAAACAGTGGGATAAGGTTAAGCAAATCAATCTTTTATTCCCCTTAATTAGCTGTTTTTACACCTTTCTGTAACATAGATTCCCAATACTGTAAATGACACTACTATTTGTGTTCTGCCTACCTTATAATTTGTAAGGATTTGATGGTACTTTAATGGATCCACACAGAAATGCTGGATTACAGTTCTCCAGTGTAAACTTACTAAGTGTTAACCAAGTTTACTCCATTAATGCCAAATAGAAAATACTAACACGTAAGAAAGAGTATAACATTTACATTTACTTACAATCAGGTGTAGGCTTCACATCTTTTAACTGATGCTGAAGTTTCTTTACGTTGTTATGTATTTTGGCCAATTGTTGCTGGATTTTTGCTCCTATAAGGAAGTACACACTTTAAATTAATTCTGTGACAAATGTGGTTACAATTCAGGATTCTACACTTAAGACTGATCACTATCAGTAAAAGATAGCCAAGAACAATTAAATAAAGAACAAAAGATAGTTATTTATGTAAAAACATTAATACTTTAAGTACCTTTGTTCTAAATAAAGCATCTTTTGATTTCTTCCAATATTTAAAAGCATAATGGGTTAAGTCTTAATACAGCCTGTGCTTAGGAAATGTCTTTTTCCCCTCTGTGTAGACTGAGTTATTGGGCATTGTTTTAGATGTAAAGATTAGCAGTTTAAACATGGTTTGTTTTGTTCTTTAATAGTGTTTCTTTTCTTTTTAATTTGCTATAATTTATGGAAATAGAATTTTGTCTTAACTTTACTGTGGGAATATTAAAACTGTCTTGTTAATTCTGTGAATACTTAGAAACTTCCCATTGAGAATTAATTTCATCTAACCAAATCCTCTAAGAAAGGGGCAGGTGATACTCATTGATATCACTATCATGGCCCTGAGGAGGTGCCTTGGGTATCATTCAGTGGTGTACTGTGCTACAGGTTGCCAAGCTCAACCAAAGGGCCAGCCTAGGGTAAAATGTTAGAGCCACAGTAAAACCTGAAAAGTAAATGAGAGTTGGAAAAATGTTTTCAGGTGGTCTTTATTAGCAGCAGAAAGACTGGATTCTTCTTTCATATTTTTTTCTGAAGGAATAATCTTATTTTAATATTTATATAAATTATTAGGCTAATATCAAAATGCATTCCTATAATAGCAATATTATTATTTTATCATCTTGGGGTACTTTATGCACCCTCCTCTTTTTTGTTTTTGCAACTTTTTCACAAATGAGCATGAAGCACTAAAGGCTCTGTACAAAAGTCCTTAAAAGCAATTTTTTTTAAAAGAAAAAGTTTACTTATAGGTTTGCAGTCTGTGAATATCCAAAACAAACTTTTTAATACATATATGACAGCTTTGGCTTGTTCTGTGTTTTTCATTAAATTCAAGAATTCCATAAAGGCAGAAATTTTGTAGGGTCTTATTCACTGTTGGAATTTTAGGTCAAGAAACTTCTCTAGTAAAGTAATTAGGAAAGTATTTTTTGTTTTATTTTTGCTTTAATTTGATCAGCTACTAAAATATCATTACAGGGCTAATAATCTTTTTATTTTATTTGTTTATTTGGATATATAGACAAATCATTTAAGTACAATATGACATAAATGCAGGCCAAAACTGAGGCATGATATTTGAGGTAAGAAATAGGTATTTCTACTATTTAGGTATACTATATGAAGGGAAAACTTCTCTATCTTTATACTAAGACAAGCATTCTTTCCTACCCTAGACAGGACAAACATGAAGTGTTACTAAAGAATGGCAAAATTGTAGAACAAAGGAAAATAAATTGGTACAAATAAAGTTGCCTTAATAAAGGGAAAATCAAGTGACCTAAAATTTGCACAAAATTTTACTTACTGGTATTACTGAGACATAGAAAAATCAGCCTCCCAGTTGTCTACAAAAGAACTGAGGGAAATAAAGAAATACTGAATCAGGGGTGTCTAGATTTCTCAATGTATCAAAGAGAAGAGATAACTAGAAATCTGGTGTTTATATTGGATCCTGCTATCATTCCAACAAAAGAAGGAGAATGATTCCTGTCACTGCTTGACAAAGGATAACTTTTTAAAGTAGTGTAATCTCTTCTTTTAAAAAACTGTGCAATCTTATATTCTGAAAGAAAAAATTCACTAGGAATTTATTTTAATTGGTGATAAGGGAGTACCATAAGCAGTCTGATCTCTACAAAGTAAATCTTAATATTTATAAATCTTAGTTATTTGATAACCGTTATTTTTCCTTTAAGAAATGTTAAGCAGCTTTTTTACTATAAAGATTTTACAACATACAGCATCTAATGCTACAATGAAACAGTTATTTTCAGAATTATTTAAGGGTAACATTTAGTACACTATTGACAATGATTAATATTCCTAACAAACAACAGAACATAGTCATGTACAATCTATCTATAAGGTACTTTTTAATATATTATCACATCAGATGCAGGACGGCTCTCCTGAGGTAGAAATGACAGGTTTTAGAATGTAGACAAGGAAACTCAAGTTTACGCAATTATCTGACTTGATCACTTCATACAACTACTAATTATAGTTTTGAATCTGTTGATGCTTACTGAGTCCAGGGCTCAGTCAAAAATTCCAGGGTCATGAGCTAACATCAGATAGCCTAGAAAAATCACTATGCTTTTAAGAAATTTTAATAGCATTTGCTGGTTTGTCAACCAAAAACAACTCCCAAATCCTCTTTCTTGTTAAATTGAAAGAAACAACAGAAAACAATCCAGTTAGTGTGACTAAATAGTGACCTAAAAGCATAAACACATGTCCCTAAAAGACAAATTTTACCAATTAAAACATAGAGAATGTAACACAAATTTTAGCAACTAAAAGATAGAGAACTGACGCTATTGATAGAGAACACAACACAGTCAATGCACAAAGACAAAGCGCAGGGTAAAACTACAACTTAGTATCGCTCAACAGTTTTTAGTTCATCATAAACTCAACTTACTTTCTGTTTTCCTGCTGTTAATCAGTTTATTTTCCAATTCTTCTAGCATACTATGCTCAATTCTGAAGTCACTTTTTTGGTTGTAGAAATGACTGTGTTTATCTTTTTCCATGTTAATAACTCTTTAGGAAAAGAAACAAATGGTATATGATTTAAATATATTTTTTAATTGTTTCAATCATGAAGACACTCAATAGTGAGTATTTTATATTTGGATTAATTCATCTATCGAATAAAAATAATTGGTTAATAAGGCTAAGGAGTCAAAACATTAGTCAAAATAGTAGTTAGAAAAGAGTTAATTTCAATCAAAAACAACTGTAATTTGAACTGCTATTTAAATCATATAATGATAATTTGAGAAAATGTGGATATACCTTTGCTTTGAAAATGCATAAACATTTGGCTATCAATTCCAACTCAATCTCACTGGAGCCTGAAAACGGCCATCACTGCTGATAACTACTTTCAATAGTAGATACTGTTAACTTTGTAACCTTAGCCAAGATAATTAACCTCTTCTAGTATGAACCTCCTCATCACTAAAATGTGAATAATAATAGCTCTCCACTATCTAATAGGGCTGTTATTCACATCAAATGAGTTAATATAAGTGGGAGATCTCTGTACAGTACAAGCATATTATGGAAATATAAGTTATTAATAATATTAATAAAACTAAAACTTCAAGAGACTAACCATCTACAAAGGCAGGAAATTTCGTGTATTTAATGGTTACTGTCTACATTCACTTCAGAGCTTTTTACAGCAGATCTTTTCTCCTTGGATTTAGTCCATCCACCAGTGAGGAGTTCCTATTGTTAGTTTGAACCCCAAGATCAAACAAAAACAAAATAAAACACTACTGAGAAACTTTTTGATTGGGTAAGGAAATTAATTTTCAAATTACTCTTCTGTTTTTTTGAGTCAGGGTCTGGCTCTGTCACCCAGGCTGGAGTGCTATGGTGGAATCTCAGCTCACTGCAGCCCTGACAGCCTGGCTCAAGCAATTCTCCAGCCTCAGCCTCCTGAGTAGCTGGGATTACAGGGGTGCACCACCATGCCCAGTTAATTTTTAAAAAATTTTTTTGGTAGAGGCAGGGTTTTGCCATGTTGCCCAAGCTGGTCTTGAACTCCTGAGCTCAACTGATCTGCCCACCTCAGCCTCTCAAAGTGTGTAAGCCATCATGTCCAGCCAAATTAATTTTCTTAATGTGTTTCTTTCTCCCAGAAGGTAGAAATTAACATGAATATTTCTCCACTAATCTTGGATTTAGTAAGTGATGGAGCATATCTGGCCATTGACTTAATTCACACAACCCGAGAGGCAACTATCTACCATAGAGTTTCCTAATCTTTTCCACACATACAGAAGTTGTGTTTTTTTTTGAAACGGAATCTTACTCTGTCACCCAGGCTGGAGTGCAGTGGCATGATCTCAGCTCACTGCAACCTCTGCTTCCCTGTTTTAAGCAATTCTCCTGCCTCAGCGTCCTGAGTAGCTGAGACTATATAGGCACCCACCACGCCTGGCTTTTTTTTTTTTTTTTTGAGACAGAGTCTTGCTCTGTCACCAGGTGCCAGGCTAGAGTGCAGTGGCGCAATCTCGGCTGACTGCAATCGCCAGCTCCTGGGTTCAAGCAATTCTCCTGCCTCAGCCTCCCGAGTAGCTGGGACTATAGGCACGCTCCACCATGTCCAGCTAATTTTTGTATTTTTTAGTAGAGACGGGATTTCACCATGTTGGCCAGGATGGTCTCGATCTCTTGATCTCGTGATCTACCCGCCTTGACCTCCCAAAGTGCTGGGATTATAGGCGTGAGCCACCGCACCTGGCCTAATTTTTATATTTTTAGTAGAGACAGAGTTTCACCATGTTGGCCAGGCTAGTCTCAAACTCCTGACCTCAAGGAATCCTTCCACCTTGACCTCCCAAAGTGCTGGCATTACAGGCATGAGCCACCACGTCTCGTTGCCTATACAGAGAAATTTAATATTCATAAGGCATGAGGGGGTAGACAGGTGAGACTGCCCCAGAACCTACCACACTGCTCCAAAGGTTGAGGGGATCATGTCTTAGCATGTGTGTTTAGGTGGCTTATATAAGAAGTATATTTGTGAGAAGTAATGGGTAGATAGATATCAAATAGATATCAGTCCACATGGCAACTCTCATGGACTGATGACAGATATGGAGTCCTGTGTTGAGGACTGGGAAGCTCATCTAGGTTCTGGTTGCAGATGGGGGAAATTAGTATGATCAAAAAGAAACGTCTGCTATGGACACAGGATATGCTACCACAGTAAGTTTTGTGTTGCAATTCTGGATTAGAAATATTAACCTATAAGGATATTCAAAATATGCTAGTTAATAGAGACAAGTTGCCAAAAATGAAAATATGCTCAACCTCCTCAATAGAAGAAACGCAAATTAAAACTATATCACAGTAACACTGTACACCTATCAGATTGGCAAAAAATATCACAAATGTAATATATTTTGTTGACAAAACTGTGAGAAAACAGGTCTTCTCATACACTGTTGGTGGAACTATTAAGTTGTCTACAGAGGGTAATTTAACAATATTTATCACATTTGCAAATTCATTTATCTCTGATCCAGCATTTCCTTTCAGGAATGTATCCCAAAGATATACTCACAAAGTTGACCTATGTGGGTATTGTAATTAGTTGCAGCATTCTTTGTTATTAAAACAACTGAATATAACCTAAATGTCCATAAATATGGGCAGGTTAAATAAATCGTATTACATTCATACACTGGAATATGATGCAGTGGTACTGTGTTCTATGTACTGACAGGAAAAGACCCCCAAGATAACTCTTTTTTTATAACAAAGTTCTTGTAGGAAAACGTTAAGACATATTCAAAAGTACAGAATGATAAATGGCCCCCCGTATGATATGCCCTTTATCTCACCCTGATTCAGCAGTTTTACCTCTCATTTCATTTATCCATCTATCTTTGCTTTGTTTAGCTTAAGTATTTTAAAGTAAATCCATTACATCTATCTTTGCTTAGCTTAGCTTATTTTCAAGTAAATCCTTTACATTACGCAATTTCACCCCAACATACTTTTGTGTGTGTCTGTAAAGATTATAGATATTTGACTTACCTAACTATAATGCTATTGTTGTGCCATGCAAAAGCTACAATTCCTTGTTATCTAAGACATACACTTAAAAAAAAAGATGCAGAGCAATGTGGACAGTATGCTACCATTTATACAAAAAGGGAAAAATATTTCTATTTCTTTATAAACACATAAAATATCTGTAGAAGGATACATAAGAAACTAATAGTACTGGGTTATCTTAGTAGAAAGGAATTGGGTGGCTTAGGTCAAGGGTAAAATTGAGACTTTCCACTGGTTACCCTTTGATATGTTTTGATTTTTGTACTATATTACCTATTCTAAAAATAAAACAAAATGATATTATAGATTGTGTTTTTTCCTTTGTGTTTATATGAACTGTTAGAGACACTCTTCCAATGAGTTTTTCTAATATTCTTTCAGTGAGTTTTTCCAGTGCCTTACAGGAGGTGAAGAACCCTGCTCAGAACTGTAAGACACACTGGTTGCTGTATCTATGGATATTAACCATCTGGTAGACATTACCCTATCTAGAAAGAAACATAAAACAGAACCTCTAGCCTAGAATCTAATTCTACCTAGAGTAACGCATTTTGGAAATGTTTAAAAATTATATTTTTTCAAATTCTGGATACTAAAGATACAGGTATTAGCAATTTCAAGTATACAATACATTATTATTAACTATAGTCACCATGCTGTATGTGAGGTCTCCAGATCTTTTCTATTTTATTACTTGTACCCTTTGACCAACATCTCCCTGTTATCCCCACTTCCACCTCATCACCCCAAACTCCTGGTAACCACCATTCTATTCTCTGTTTCTGAGTTTGACTTTTTTTAAGACTCCACATATAAATAAGATCATGCATTGTTTGTCTTTCTGTGTATGGCTTATTTCACTTAACATAATGAAAATACTTTGCTGAGAAAGTTGATTTCAAATACACACACACAAGGTAACTATGTGAAGTGATGGATATGTTAACTAGCTTGATTGTGGTAATCATTTTGCAATGTATATGTACATCCAGACATCACACTGTAGACATTAAATATATATAATTTTTATTTGTCAATTATACCTCAGTAAAGTTGGGGGGGGAAAGGTGAAAGTATCACATAAATGCAAGGAGAATTCAATCTCCAAAAGCTACAATATGGCATAGCTTTTCAAAATTCAAACAATACACTTTTTCATTGGTAGAATTTCTAAATAGAGAACTGCCACCAATTCTGATCCATAGGCTTTTCCTTACAATAGATTCCTTTTCTCTTGTGTTCTCTGGCAAATCAACATCATGCAGGTTCAAAGCAACATTTTAATAAAGCTCTCAACTCTAGGGTAGAGTGGAGTGCCTTGAGTTCTAATTCTTTTTAACATTCCTCATATTTATCATATGCTGGTACTGCTGACAACATTACACATTCAATAAATATTACTGGTTGTTTAAAGAAAAAGTTCATATATATTGAAAATTTTAAATAAATGGAAGCTTCTCAAATAGCTTGGTCATAATGTGCAGAATGGATTTGAAAGAGGCAGAAACCAAGGAAGCAAGATCAATTAAAAAGCCACTTCAAAAAAAAAAAAAACATAAGAGTACAGACTTTTCATTAAAATGATTCACTGTCTTCCTTCATGAGATCGCACCCACGTATTCAAACAGGGTTGCTGGTGAACAGCACTGGTTAGTAAGAATAATAATGGCTTTCAGAGTGGCTGGGGCCAGACTGAGTCCCTCAAACACCATTTATTAACCATGTAATCTATGAAAAGATGTTTATTCTCTACGATTCTCAACATCCTCCTTTGTAAAATAGGAAGAAGAACAATTTAAATATATAATGTTCGTCATTTATAAAACACTTTCATACATACATAATAAAAAAAATTCACTTCCTCAAAAATATTTACCAGGCATTTAACTATAGTTATAAAGTGAAAATATATTAGATCTGTTATTTGCTACACAAAATCTAAAGAAATAGCTGTTTTGTTTCCTGTGAAATACACAGATCCAAAATGGCAAAAATAGAGAAAATCGAAATAACTCTAGTTATAATTAACTTTACATTAAACAGCCTATTATCATTTGTCCATTTCACATCTCCCATCTTTCTCTTGTTATATTTGACAGGCTAGTGATTAAAATTTTGTAGCTTAATGTAAGACTAGGTAAGGTACAGTTAATTTTTTAATGTCCATTATAAAATGGCTAGTAATGTTATTTGAAGATAATATTCTTATACTTACTGATTTTTAAATTTTTCTGCTGTGCGTACGAATTCTGCTTTCTTAGTCTGATTAACTTTCTGCTTCCAGTTTTGAAGATGAAAAGAACGAATTCCACCTGAAGTACTAAAACAGCCATCATTCTGCATTGAGAGAAAAAAAAACTTAATAGTAATGAAAACAGTAAGACATAAATGTGGAATTTTTTCAGAGAGATAAAATGTCAATAGTTGAGTTTCTTGGAGGATAATTTTGGAGCCGATCTTATTTAACTCTTAAAAGTACATTTGTGAAAGAAGGAATATCTATCATATGAAGGAATATCTATCTTAAAATGCTAAATTGAGTAAGAAATGTTAAATATCCAGGGATTATATGCAAAATAATTCATTCATTCAGTCATTTAACAAATATGTATTGAACACTATGAAGTGACACAGGCTGCATTAGACACTAAGGAAACAGTGATGATCCATAATAATATGGCCCGTCTCAAAGTCTAGTGAGGAAAAACAGATTTAAGGAGAAAAGAGTAAACAAGCAATAAAACGGAAACTCCACCAGGTGCAATAAGTGCTATTAAGAAAATAAACATAAGGGCTGAGATGGACAAAGTGGAGCAAGGGTTTGCTTTTTCAGTTACAATGGCCACAGAAGGTCTATTTGAGGGGATGACTTTAAGGAAGAATGGAGCCAGCCATCACAGGAACAGTAGGAAAGCGTGTTCTAAGCACAGGGATCTACATGTGCAAAAGCCCTAGAGCATGAAAGACTTTGCCGAGTTCAAGCAGAGAAAGGCCAATTGTGACACAAGATTAGTAACAGTGGGGATCTTGGTAGGAGATAAAGTAGAGAGGTAGGTATGTGCCAGATCATATAGACATTTTAGGTCACTTAGGGGGGTCTGAATTTTATTGAAGAGTTTTGAGCAGGGAAATGCCATGGTACATTTAATTCTTTAAGAAAAATTTTCTGGCTATTTCTTGGAGAATAAATTGATGGGAGATGTGGGGATGAAGTGAGGCAAGAATAAAAGCAGGAGGATCAATGAGGTACCTGGTACAGCTATACAGGCAAGGAATGACAGTGTCCAGGACTACAAAGGAAATAAGACTCAATGTATTTTGGAGGTATCACCAAGAGGGATTGCTGAGCAACAAAAATGGGTAGTGGGAGATGAGGGGAAAATGAAACAAGGCTTTAAATTTCTAGGAGAAAAAAAAAAAGTAGTAAATCTAAATCTAGGAAATATATTTTAAGTTGAGACATAATTCACATACCATAAAATATCTGTTTAAAGTGTACAATTCAGTGGTTTTTAGTGGATTCACAAAGTTGTGCAACTATCATGACTATCCAGTTTCAGAATATTTTCATCATACCAAAAAGAAACCTCATACCTATTAGCGGTCACTCCCCGTTCCCCTTCCTCCCAGCTCCTGGCAACCATTAATCTACTTTCTGACTCTATGGATTTGCATTTTCTGGAGAATTTATATAAATTGGCTAGTATAATATGTAGCCTTGTCTATCTGACTTCTTGCACTTTGCATTATGTTTTCAAGATTCATCTGTGTTGTACCATGAATCAATACTCCATTTCTTCTTAGGGCTGAATAATACTCCATTATATAGATCTACCACATTTTGTTTATCCACTAATCAGTCATTAGCTGATGGACAATTGGGGTGTTTCAACTATTTGGCCAAGTTACTATGAACATTTGTGTACATGTTTTAATGGGAATACATGTTTTCAATTTTCTTCATTTTATACCTAGCGGCAGAATTTCTGGATCATAAAGTAACTATTTTCTTACTTTCCCGTTTAAAAAAATTGGGTGGCATAGCAAGGCCTGGTGGCTCATGCCTGTAATTCCAGCACTTTGGGAGGCCAAGGTGGGAGAACAGCTTGAGGGCAGGAGTTTGAGACCGGCCTGGGCAACATCACAAGATCTTGTCTGTATAAAAATTTTTTTAAAAGCCAGGCATGGTGGCATGAGGCTACCAGGAGGCCACCTCAGGAGGCTGAGGTGGGAGGATTTCTTGAGTTCAGGAGATCAAGGCTGCAGTAAGCCATGACCACACAACTGCACTCCAGCCTGTGGGGACAGAGCAACACACTGCCTCAAAAAAAAGTTGGGGTGGTTGACCTTACATTGTGAAGTTAAAAGCATTTCTTATATACCGAATGTAAAAGCCCCTTATTAGACATATGATTTGCAAATATTTCCCCCCATTCTCTGAGTTGTCTTTTCACTTTCTTGATAATGTCTTTGAAGCCCAAAAGTTTTTAACTTTTTAAAGAACTACCCATTTACATTCCCCCTAGAAATGTATAGGGATTTCAATTTCTCCACAAACTCACCAATAACTGTTATTGTCTTTTTTATTACAGTCATCTAAATGGGTAAGAAGTGATTTCTCACAGTGGTTCTAATTAGTCCATAATGACTAATGATGTTGAGCATTTTTTCATGTGCTTATTGGCCACTTCTAAGGAATGTCTACTTAAATCCTTCCTCTTTTAGAAAATTTGGTTGTCTATTTATTGTTGAATTGTAACATTTATATATGTTACTCAACTTTTATGGGAGGCTATTGTTTTGGACAGAGCTCTGGCAGTAGGCCCCAACAGACCAGACAAAATAAAAAGAGTCATTCATGCTAAGTGCCACATGATCAAAATGAAACTTCAAGGAAATAGGTAAATTTCCCCAATTGACCATTTTTTTTCCTGAAAACAGAGATGCACAGCAACCAAACAGAAAGGGTCCAGTCAACCTGACTCCGAGTAATAAGAAAAGCCTCTTTACTTTTACCCTCGTAAGTTACCCGAAATAAACTGATGTTAACCAATCCTCTTTCTTTGTTTAACTGAAGTAGTGAAGGTCTTATGTTGCCCAGGTTGGACTCCTGGGCTCAAGTGATCCTCTCACATCAGCCTCCTGAGTACCTGGGATTACAGGCACATGCTGCTGTGCTCAACTCCAATCTGCTTTGCTCTTTTAGCTTCAAAACATTCTTTCATAATTGAGATTATATTGGTTGTGTTGAAGATCAGTACACACACATTTCAATTTGCACACAATTTTTATCACAGGTACCAAAAATCTAAAATGCCATGTATATATTTTTTTTCCTTGAGACGAAGTTTCACTCTTGTCATCCAGGCTGGAGTGCATTGCCATGATCTCTGCTCACTGCAACCTCTGCCTCCCGAGTTCAAGTGATTCTCCTGCCTCAGCCTCCCAAGTAGTTGGGAATACAGGCACCCACCACCATGCCCAGCTAATTTTTGTATTTTTAGTAGAGACAGGGTTTCATCATGTTAGCGAGGCTGGTCTCGAATTCCTGACCTCAGGTGATCCACCCGCCTCGGCCTCCTAAAGTGCTGGGGTTACAGGCATGAGCCACCACACCCGGCTGCCATGCACTTTTAAAAGTTATTCCAGTGACTTTCCAGCTTAAATTTGGAGGAAATTTTTCCTTAAGAGGCGATCAAATACCAGTATCTTCACATGTTGATAAGCTGTTACATACATCCCAGCAACTCACAATTTAATACCACATATACTACATACTTTTAATTTTCAATCTTTCATAACACACTAACAATGTTATTAGGAAAATATAGGATTACCATAACCAAAGACGTCACAGAGTGCACGTCACAATTCTGACAGGGAAAGCCATGATCAAAGAGTGGTTTTTTATAAGGAAACATTTCTACTAAAAATTAACACGGGAATGGAAGTAATTTAAAAAGTTCAAGACATTAAATGCAGGACCGTGACTCCATATTGCCATTTGGTATGCTTAGTATTAGAGGATATAAGAACTAACCCCCTTCTATGGAATGTTAAGCTGACACCCAAGACAGTCAAAGCCTCCCATAATTTAATATTCCACACTATTTTGTAGTTGTACGAAAAAACAAACAAACTGCAAATGATTTCACCTCTTAAAACATTTATACTTAAAAAATAGTATGAGGTGGGGTTCTCTCCTTCTTAAAAATGTTCCCAGAGTGACTAAAAAACTTGCATTTACAAGATAGTTGATAAAAATATGAATCTGGATTGTATAAGGAGGGAGACAGGGACTACTAAGACACAGTAGATGATATTAATCAGATTTGGCTTTTTTTCTTTTTTTTTTCTTTTTTTAAATCAAACTCATTTTATTGCCAGACAGACTTGGTTTTTTTCCCTTAGCCTTCATCAAAGCTCTCCTTGGTTTTAGTTTGTTTTCTGCAGGTTAAGTCTTCTTTAGTTTCTTATTTAGCCACTTCGGCCAGTTTTTCTTTTACTCCCCTTTTCCCTTTGGTTTGCACTTTGTGTCTGAAGATTTATCCTTTCATGTTGCCTTTTTTGGCTTCATTTCTGCTTTTGTAGGAGCAAGTTTAGATGACAACTACATGAATCTCCTCTTGGGCTCACCCTTCACTGTCCCTTCTGCTTAACTGACCTTCTTCTTGGGCTTCTTGGCAGGAGGAAAGGTACCTGCCTGGTGCTGTGCTTGCAAGCCCTGGTGTGTGAGCCTCTGTGGAGCTGGGATGCCTGGCTATTGCTGCTCCTCCTGCCACCCCAGCTGCTGAGAGCCCCATTTTTTTCTACTGTTCCTGGATTTTTTGTTCCTGCTCTACAGAATCCACTGTTCTGTCATGCCCTATGGTAATTATTATTCTATTTTATAGAATGGGAGGCTGCCCTGACTCATGAATTGCAAATAAAAGCCTATTTGATCTATATTGAACTAAATTTGCTGTAACTTTATTCAATATGTATTTTAGATGTAAGACCCTTATCAACATATAATTTGCAAGCATTTTCTCCCATTCTCTGACTTACATCTTTACTTTTTTTTTTTCATGTGGGAAGTTATTTTCTTTTTTTTTTTTTATTGCATTTTAGGTTTTGGGGTACATGTGAAGAACATGCAAGATTGTTGCATAGGTACACACATGGCAGTGTGATTTGCTGCCTTCCTCCCCTTCACCTATATCTGGCATTTCTCCCCATGCTCTCTCTCCCCAACTCCCCACCCCCTGCTGTCCCTCCCCTATTTCCCCCCAACAGACCCCAGTGTGTAGTGCTACCCTCCCTGTGTCCATGTGTTCTCATTGTTCAAAACCTGCCTATGAGTGAGAACACGTGGTGTTTGATTTTCTGCTCTTGTGTCAGTTTGCTGATAATGTTCTTTTGCAGCAGCATAATCGCGGCTCACTGAAACCTCCACTTCCGCCACCCCCGTTCAAGTGATTCTCCTGCCTCAGCCTCCTGAGTAGGTGGGACCACAGATGCACACCACCATGCAGGGCTAATTTTTGTATTTTTAGTAGGGATGGGGTTTCGCAATGTTGTCCGAGCTGGTCTCAAACTCCTGGCCTCAAGTCATCTGCCCGCCTGGGCCTCCCAAAGTGCTGGAATTACAGGTATGAGCCGCTGCACCTGGCCTGAAGCACAAAAGCTTTTAATTTTGATGAACTCCAAGGTATCTATTTGGTCTTTGGCTGCTTGTGCTTTAGATGTCATGCAGGAGAAACTACTGACCTGACCAAAGGTCATGAAGACTCAGGCCTGTGTTTTATTCTAAGAGTTTTATACTCTAAGAGTTTTTTAGACCTATATTTAGGTCTTTGATCAGATCAGAGATTTTTCAAATATGGTATGAGGTAGTTCAGCTTCTGTATGTAGTAATTCAATTGTCCAAACATTTGTTGAAAAGACTATTCTTTTCTTATGCAATTGTCTTGGCACCCTTTTGAAAATCAACTACCCATAAATGTGTAGGTTTATGTCTTGACTCTCATTGATCTATTTGTCTATTATCTATCCCTATGCCTGTACCAGTTTGATTACTGTGGCTTTGAAGTTAAATTCTGAAATTAACAATTGTAAGTCCTTCAACTTTGTTCTTCTTTTTCAAGATTGTTTTGGCTATTCAGGGTGCCTTGAATTTTCCATATTAATTTTAAGACCAGCTTGTACATTTCTGCAAAAAAATTTTTTAAAAAGGCAGCTAAGATTTTTATAGAGATTGCACTGAATCTGCAAATCAATTTGGGGTGTATTGCCATCTTAAAAAAACAAAGTCTTCAAAATCATAAATATTAAGTATTCACTTATATAAGTCTCCTTTAATTTTTTTGAATAGTTTTTATAGGTTTTGGAGCATAAGTTTTGTGCTTTTGTTAAATTAATTCCTATGTATTTTATTTTTTATAATACTACTATAAATGGTATTTTTTCTGCATTTTTGAATTGCCCATTGCTAGTGTATAGAAATACAATTGACTTCTGTATATTTATCTTGTACCCTGCAACCTTGCTGTACTTATTAGTTTTCTAGTAAGTTTTTTTGTGTGTGTGTGGAATCCTTAGAATTATTAATATATATTATGTCACCTGTGACTAAGTATCACATTACTTCTTCCTTTCTAATATGAATGCTTTTTTATTAACTTTTCTTGCCTAATTGCCCTAGTTAGAACTTTCAGTGAGCAAAATGTTAAGAGTGGACAACCTTATCTTGTTCCTGATCATATGGAGACAGCTTTTCATATTTTATCATCAAGTAATATGTTACAGCTGGGAGTGGTGGTGCAAGCCTGTAATCCCGTACTTTGAGAGGCCAAGGCAGGCGGATCACCTGAGATTAGGAGTTTGAAACCAGACTGGCTAACATGGTGAAACCCTATTTCTATTAAAAATACGACAAATTAGCTGGGCATGGTGGTGCGCACCTGTAATCTCAGCTACTTGGGAGGCTGAGGCAGGAGAATCACTTGAACCTGGGAGGCGGAGGTTGCAGTGAGCTGAGATCACACCATTGCACTCCAGTTTCGGCAACGAGAGCAAGACTTGGTCTCAAAAAAAAACAAAAAGTACGTGCTCGCTTCGGCAGCACATATACTAAAAAACTGGAACGATACAGAGAAGATTAGCACGGCCCCTACACAAGGATGACATGCAAACTCGTGAAGCGTTCCATATTTTGAAAAATATTTTAAAAAAAAAGTAATATGTTACTTAATGATGCCTCTGTCACATTGAGAAAGTTCTCTTCCATTGATAGTTTGTTGACCGTTTTTATCATGAAAGGGTGTTGGATTTTGTCAACTGCTTTTTTGTTTCTACTGAGATGATTATGTGGTTTTGCCCTTCATTTTATTAATATATTGTATTATATTAGCTGATTTTCATATAGTAAATCCACATTGCATGTCTGGAATAAATTCCAATTGATCATGGTGTATAATCCTTTTCATGTTTTTAGATATGTTGGCTAGTATTTTGTTGAGGATTTTTACATCTGTATTTATAACAGATACTAGTTTGTATTTTTCTTTCTTGTGATGTTTTTGTTTGATTTTGGTATCAGGGTAATAATCGCCTTACAGAATAAGGAATGTTCATTAAAAATGTTTCTTCCTCTATTTTCTGAAAAACATTTGTTACAAAAATGCATTTATGCTTTCATATTTACCTATATATTTGCAGTACTCTATTCACATTATTCTTCATGTAGATTCTACTTACTGTCTAGTGTCCTCTTATTTAAGCTTGCAGGACTCCTTTTAATGTAGGGCAATTATGCTAATGACAAATTCTTTTGGCTTTTGTTTACCTCAGTATGTCTTAAATTCTCCTTCATTCTTACAGAATAATTTTGCTGTACAAAGAATAACTGGCTGGCAGTCTTTTTCTATTTTACGTCATCCCTCTGCTTTTTGGTGTCCATGGTTTCTGATGTGAAATCAGCTGTTAATTTTACTGAGGATTCCTTACATGTAATGAATTGCTTCTCTCTTGGTGCTTTCAAGACTTTCCGTCTGTATTTATTGGGAGGTTTATTATGATGTGTCGAGATATAAATTTCTATAAGTTTATTCTACTTAGAATTCATTGAGTTCCATCCTTATATAGGTTAATGTTTTTCATCAAATTTGGGAAGTCTTCTGCCATTAGTTCTTCAAATATCCATTTTCCCCCTTTTTTCTCTCTCTCCTTGCTTTCTGGGACTCTCATTATGCACATGGTAGCATGCATAACAGTGTTGCACAGATCTCAGACTCTGTCATTTTTATTCTCCCTGTTCTTTAGTCTGGATAATCTGAATTGAGCTATCTTCGAGTTTGCTGATACTTTCTTCTGCCAACTCAAATCTGGTGCTGAGTCTCTCTAGTGATGTTTTCATTTGAGTTCTTGCATTTTTTAACTCCAGAATTTCTATTTGATTCTTTTTTATATGTTTAATTTCTTTATAGATTTCTATTTGATGAGACATAATTCCCACTTTCTCTTAGTTCTTTAGCAATGGTTTCCTTTAGTTCTTTGATCATATTTAAATAACTGCTTTGAAGTCTTTGTCTAGTACGTCCAATAGCCAGTAATCCTTAGAGACAGCTGCTTTTTACTATTTTTCCCATGTATGAACCATACTTTCTTGCCACGTCTCATAATTTTGTTAAAGACTGGACATTTAAAATAATGTAATGTGACAACTCTAAAAATGAGATTCTCTCCCTCTGTCAGGGTTTGTTTCATTGCTGTTTGTGTAATTACTTTCCTGAATTAATTCTGTAAAGTCTGTAGTCTTGGTCAGATGTGGCAGTGAAATCTCTCATTAGCTCAGTTGTCAGCTAATAATTGGTGAGAGATTTCCTTAGATGATTTGAACCACTATGTGTCCTAGCCTTTGCTTCCTTTGGGAAAGGGGGTCTATGTGCATGCTGAAGCATACCTCCAACATGTAAGTAGGCAGTTTAAAACCCTATCTTAGTCTTTACTTTCTGCCAGCATAATGCGTCAAAGCTAAACAAGGATGAGGACTGAGAGCTTTCTTAGGTCTTTCCTATTGCTCCTGTAACAAACTCACCACAAGTTAGTTTACCACAAATGTAGTGGCTTAAACAACACAAATTTATTCCCTCACAGATCTGGAGGTCTAGTCTAAAATCAAAGTGTGAACCTGGAGGACATTATGCTAAGTGAAAAAAGCCAGACAAAGAGATTCAAATCCCATATAATCTCACTTAGACTGCAAGTGGAATCTAATTCAGAGTAGAACAATAGTTGCCAGAGGCTGGTGGGGAGGGCAAGGAA
Source organism: Sapajus apella (assembly GCF_009761245.1). Lineage (NCBI taxonomy): Eukaryota > Metazoa > Chordata > Mammalia > Primates > Cebidae > Sapajus > Sapajus apella. The sequence continues at coordinate 25,438,710 of NW_022436941.1, read as the reverse complement.
GGAAATAGCCAGTTGTTAGTCAAACAGTGCAAAGTTTCAGATAGACAGGTGCAATGTTTTGAGATCTACTACACAGTAGTTTGACTAAAGTCAATAAGAATGTATTGTATATTTCAAAATAACAGAGTAAATTTCAAATGGTTCACCACAAAAAATAAGTGAGGTGATAGATATGTTATTAGCCTGGTTTAATCATTCCACATTGTATACATATATCAAAACATCACATTGTACCCCATAAATGTATATAATTATGATTTGTACATTAAAAATAATATTAATTAAAGTGTTAGTAGGGCTGCATTCCTTGTAGAAGCTTCAGGGAAGAAACCACCCCCTTATCTTTATTCCAGCATCTATAGCCACCTTCATTCCTTAGCTAATGGCCCCTTCTCACATCACTCCATCCTCCTCCTTCCATCATCATATCTCCTACTTCCAACTCTGATCCTCCCCCCTCTGTCTTATAAGGGCCTTTGTGATTACTCCAGGTCTACTCAGATAATTAAGATATTGAATTTAATTTAATCACATCTGCAAACTATGTAAGGTTACACAGTAACAGGTGAAAATAGTTATTACTGAAGGGCTATTTCAGGCAGCCAAGGAACATAAAATTCAGGACATCAGAGAGAAGGTCCTTAAAACGAAACAGAAGACAGAGCCTTATGCTAGTATCAAGCCAGCATCACACTAATGTGATGTGGTAGAGATACTTCAAAAATGTCATAATTCAACAACTAAAATGAACAAGAGAACAGCTGAGAACAAGGGGGAAATGACATTAGAGAGGAGGATAGAGATTTGTGGTCTTCGGTTTTGAAAGGCAATAGGTAATAAGGGTTAGGAACAAATAATATACAAATATTAAAAAGCATAGGTAGGGTACATTGTTAGTTTTCATAATGAGTGAGGAATTTATGAGATTCCATGCTCCGAGGAATTGTAAAATAAACTACAACATAAAAGAGTTCTAAAACTTCAGAGATAATTACTCCAAAATAATTTAAAGAAACTGTGATGGACTGAACTGTGTTCCCTCAAAATTCCTATGTAGAAGGCCTGACCCCCAAAGTGGGTTAAATGAGGTCATTAAGGTGGGGACCTAATTTGATGGAACTGGTGTCCCTGCAAGAGACGCCAGAGATCTCTTTCTCTCCTCTTGTACACAGAGGAGAGACTATGTGAGGACCCAGTGAGAAGGTGGCCGTCTACAAACCAGGAAGAGAGGCCTCACCAGAAACCAACCCTAAGGGCAACTTGTGAACTTCTACCTTCTAGAACTGTACGAAAATAAACTTTTGTTGTTCTTTAGTCACCAAATCTGTAGTGTCTTGTTCTAGAAGCCCTAGCTGACAGTAATTTGAGATATTTTGGTGGACATCTCTAGCATCATGAGATTGCTATCAGGAAAATTATCTCATCTCAAGAAAATACCAGTTGGTTTCAGTGTTAAAGTCAGTAAGACTATTCGTTCATTTAATCATATGACAAATATTCAAGTTCAGTGTTAGCATGTAGAATCTGTGTGTATAGGTATGTTTGTGCAGTATGCTGGGGGGGAGTATAAAGATGGATAACATGTAAACTCCTAAACATTATCACAATATTGCATGCAGTAACTAATTTTTTTTTAATAAAGCCCGAACACAACGTGAAGAATTCTACCTCATTATGCTGAGGTAGAAAGTATACAGCATGGTTCTCCATCTCAGCACTACTGACTTTTGGACCAGATGATTCTTTGTTGTGGAGGGCTATTCTCTGACCTCTACCCATTGGATGCTAGCAGCCTCTTTCAGGCATTTTATTAGTCCCCTAGAGGACATCTAGCAATGTTTTGGACACATAAAGCCAGCAACACGGGGTCACGCACTTTTTTAAGCATCGTAACTTAAAAATATTTTATGTATTATGTATTTTTATGTATTTTCTATTTTTTCCTGAGATACTTGGGCAGAGTTAGAATAATAAAGAGAATTACAAAGGATGTGTGAGAAAACTTGCTTTAGGTGGAATTTCCTGAAGGTCTACGAGTAAAGACATTTCTTAAAGGAGGAAAAAAATGGAACCTGTCCTCAGCTCACGACAGCCTTCCTTCAGGTTTATATTGATCCACAAATATTCAGTAAATGCCTACTATGTTCCAGGCACTACACAACAGGCATAGTTCTTGGTGCTGTAAATACAATAAAGAATAAAACTTCCAATACTTTCTGCCCTCATGGAGCTTACATTCTCATGGGGGAGGGTAAGGGGTGTGAGGAGAAACACAAACAATAGAAACAAAATATGTAATATAATATATGGTACTAAGTGCTATGGAGAAAAATAAAACCAGAAACAAGGGCTGGGTGTGCCGCGTAAACGGATTTAGTTTAGAGTGATAAAGTCTCGCTGACCTGATAACATCTGAACAAAGATACCTGGCTCTCACTACAGAGAAAGGGGTCCTAAGCCGATCTTTGGAAACACCTCTGCCTCGGACCATCCCATATTGTTTTTCTCCCTGTGTTCCCAGCGCCGGTACAGTAACAGAGCTGCCACCAATTGTTGAGCACCGAGTCCCTCTCAAACCAAGCACTGTGCCAGGGGCTCCCCAGACATAACGTTAGTCCAAAGCTCGGGAGGTGCATGTTACTCTTCCCAATTTTTAGAGAAGAAAGTGAGTCGCCGACAGCATATGTTCTTATCACGCGGCTAGGAAGAGGCAGAGCCGGGTTCCCACCCAGGTCTTCCTCGACTCCGAAACCACATGGAGGCGGCTCTGCAAAAGCTGTTAAACGCACAAGCCAACAAAGAGCAACGCCCGGCGCGTGCCAGGCCCCGAGCAGGGGAGGCGAACGCCGCGCCTCCCGCCTCCGGTTGGCGCGACAGAGGGCACCTGTTCAGCCAGGGCCTGCAGCCCTCGGCCCCACGCCCGCCGCCAGAGCGGCTCTCAGCTCTCCCAGATTTACCTGTTGAGGCGCTGGCGTCGCTCCCACGCCGGTCCCGGTAGCTGCACCCGCCCCTGCTACAGCCCCGGCTACCGCGGTGGCCGCCGCCGCTACCACAACCGTCGTCAGGGCGGCCATGTTTACCCGCCGAGCAGCTGGGGCCCGCGGCCACCAGTTCCTGGAGGATTAGTGCCCGGCGCACCCCGGCCTCTGCAGACCGCTCCCAGCGCTGCCGGCTTGGCCGGGAAGCAGGGCGGGGCCGAGATGCAGGGCGGTGCCGGGATGCAGGGCGGGGCCGGGATGCGGGGGGTGCGGGGGTGTGAGACTGCGGGAGGGGCGGGACCGGGGTGCGGGGCGGGACCGGGGTGCAGGGCGGGGCCGGGGTGCAGGGCGGGGCCGAGATGCGAGGCGGTAGCCGGGATTCAAGCCGGTAGGGGAGGGGTGAGGGAAAGACCGGGTGCTTGCAGGGAAGGGGCAGGGTTGGGATTCTGGGGCTGACGGCTGTGAGGGAGGGGGCGTGGGCGGGGGCTTCCTTTTGCCCTGTCGCGGGTTTGTAGAACCTTTGGGCACTTAATCCACTCTGTCAGCCCAGTCCTAAATTTACATTGTCCTTAAATTTTATTTGTGTTATAGCATATATATATATTTACCCAATATACATCCGCTTTCTAGGTTTCTACTTAGCGCTGCTGAGACCGAGTCTAAATGAAAAAAAAAAAAAAATTATCAATAGGTATTGTGCTAAATGCATTTCTGCTGAATTTTTACTTTGGCCATTCATTAAGCCAAGTCATCATTAACACCTGCATAATTAAAGAAAAGCACAAACTCAAAAACAGCAAGAACTATCCCATAGCAGTGTCGTGCTGATACCTTAAAATAGTTTTTTGTTTGTTTGTTTTTAAGGTATCCTTTCCTACTCTTTTCCTACCTCTCTACCCCAGGCCTCCTTACACACATTTTTTTATCTGTGAGCAGCTCACTGAGGTCATTCTTTATACTGTACTCCTAGTTATACTTTCTTTCTTTCTTTTTTTTTTTTCCTGAGATGGAGTCTCCCTCGGAGCCTCTCTCCGTCGCCCAGGGTGGAGTGCGGTGGTGTGTTCTGGGCTCGCTGCAACTTCTGATTCCCTGGTTCAAGTGATTCTCCTGCCTCAGCCTCCCGAGGAACTGGGATTATAGGCACTCTCCACCACACTCAGCTGCTTTTTTGTATTTTTGGAGGAGTCAGGGTTTCACCGTGTTGGCCAGGATGATTTCAATCTCCTGACCTCATGATCTGCCAGCCTCTGCCTTCCAAAGTGCTGGGATTACAGGCGGGAAACACCACGCCTGGCCAACTAGTTACTTTCAAAGTTAAGTTTAACTTTTTTGTTGTGCTTAGCCTAATGGTACAGCATTGTGTGTCTTTTTCAAATGAACCTGAGAATGATGATGCCTTCCTTCTATAAAGGCACTCTTGCTATTGAATGTACTTTGAGGTTTGATGCAGAAACCACTTTTATGACCATAATTGTTATTAGCCTATTCATTAAAGGATCAGTGATCCATAAGCTTCACATTTGTCCAGAAACAGTCAATAGTTAAAACATTTTAAGAAATTGAAAGAACCAAACAAAACTAATAGACTGGAGAGTTTAGAAGCATGCTGTGAACCAATGTTTTAGAAATAATTCACTGTGTAAAATTAGTTTAACTATAAAATTAAAAGGTGATATTTTCACTTAACAGTAAAACTCCCAATCAAATGCCATGAAAAGATGTATCTTATACTGGTGCTTGATATACATTTTAGGTATTTTTTGATCCTTTATTCATCAACTTAGATATTAACAAAATTCAATTTCCTATAAGAGTAATTCTTCAAATTTTTAAAACTAGTTTTAAACAGAAGTGTAGAAAGACAGCCACAGTTCTAAGTATTTGTTTGGCTGTGATAGATAAGTGAATAAAATAGATTCTAAAGACTGGAAAATTCTGCAGTAGACTAGCAATGCCTAGTAGCTCTCAGTGAAGCAAATTCCGTAAGTTGATATGATCATGCCCAATTCCCCTCTTACCTACTAACACTTTTCAGTGTATAAGTAATACAGTTATAATGATATTCTTGCTCAACTTCTGAGAAGGCACAGGCCACAAAATTTGTATGACTTGCAGCAGCCAAGAAGTAGAGTTCACATATTATGAGGTTAGCCTGAATTTCCTCACTGCTGTGATATAATGGATAGTACCAACTCCAAGAATTCATAGAACATGGATGGATACATGGGGAACCAAACCAAGAGTGAATAAGTTAAATGATTAGTTCATTCAAGGAGCACTCATCAATTGCCTACCAGGCATGTGTCAGTTAAATACAGCTCAGGGAGCACTAGCTTGTTTCTTTAAAAGTTCAACTCAGGAAACATTTATCCTATTGGAGAATGAGGATCTTCCCTGTATGAAGGACTGACTCTGGGTTAAAAGTTAATAATAAATCAGCAAATTTTATTACCAAACAAAATTATCAATAGGTTCTAACAATAAATCTTATTTTACATTTTTAAATAAAACCCAGCATGCTCCACAGAACCAGAGGCAGGAACACCACAGTTGCATTCCTAGGACTTGGTCAATGAGAGGACAGATTCCAAAAATATAGTGCTGGGGAAAAAAAAGCCATAGATGACTCCTTCAGTCAAGGCAACCTGTGACAATTGAGTTGATTTCTGTAGGTACTACCTTTTCCCCCTTTACAGGAATCAGTTCATTCATTCAATCAGTACGGAGCTCTTACCATATGTCAGGCAGTGTTCTAGGCCTCAGGAATTAATTGTTGAATTAGACATACAGGTGAGGTTCCTTCTATTACTTCTAGTAGGGAGTTTAAACAAGTAAACAAATAGGTATTTATTGAGCAATTCCTTTGTACCAGTGCTGTTATAAGCACTTTATGTGCACTTTTGAATTTAATTCTCACAAATAAGTGAAGTAGGTACTATTATCATCTCCATTTCAGTGATAAAGTTAAGGATCATAAGGCCACACAGAGGGTAGGTTACCTATCTAAGCAGGCTGACTCCAGAGACCATCCTGGTGGAGACATTAAACAGGCAGCTGGATAAATGCCTCTGGAGCCCAGGAGAGAGTGAGCTAAAGATATGAATTTGGCCTTCATATAGAAAATATTTGAAATAAGACTGAATGAGCTCACCCAGGGAGAGTATAAATTGAAGTCTGAGAACTAAGCCTAGGGCCCTCAAGATGGTGACCACAGACAAGAGGAGAAGAGGACCGAGATGGAGAGATCTGTGAGAAGGGAGGAAAACCAGAAGTCTGTGGAGGGATGAAGATTTTCAAGAAGAAGAGAATGGTCAGCTGTGTGGTTCACTGCCCAGAGGCTGCCCAGAAGGGAGAAATGATGTTTGCATTTGGCAACAGGGAGGCCATGGGCCACCCTGGCAAGAGCAATGCTGATGGAGTGGGGAGACCAAAGCCTGGTTGACTGCATTGAGGAGATAATGGAGGTAATGAGGTAAAAACAGTATCTTTTCACCATGATTTTGATTTTGTGGTGCAGGTGATCAGAGAAATGAAATGGTAGCTGGAGGAAGATGTGTGATCAAAGAGAATATTTGTGGTTGTGTTTCAAGGTGGGGACTAGTAGAAGGAGTTTTTCATGCTGCTAGGAATGATCTAGTGGAGACAGAAGACAGAAATTTTTTATTTATTTTATTGTACTTTAGGATTACTGCGTCAAATGGAATTTCTATTTCTAGATCCTTGAGGAATCACCACACTGTCTTCCACAATGGTTGAACTAATTTACACTCCCACCAACAGTGTAAAAGTGTTCCTATTTCTCCACATCCTCTCCAGCATCTGTTGTCTCCAGATTTTTTAATGATTGCCATGCTAATTGGGGTGAGATGGTATCTCAATGTGGTTTTGATTTGCATTTCTCTAATGACCAGTGATAATGAGCATTTTTTCATGTTTGTTGGCCTCATATATGTCTTCTTTTGAAAAGTGTCTGTTCATGTCCTTCACCCACTTTTGACTGGGTTTGTTTGTTTTTCTTGTAAATCTGTTTCAGTTCTTTGTAGATTCTGGATATTAGCCCTTTGTCAGATGGGTAGAGTGCAAAATTTTTTCCCATTCTGTTGGTTGCCAGTTCACTCTAATTATCATTTCTTTTGATGTACAGAAGCTCTGGAGTTTAATTAAATCCCATTTGTCTATTTGGGCTTTTGTTGCCAATGCTTTTGGTGTTTTAGTCATGAAGTCCTTGCCTATGCCTATGTCCCGAATGGTGTTGCCTAGGTTTTCTTCTAGGGTTTTTATAGTGTTAGGTCTTATGTTTAAGTCTTTAATCCATCTGGAGTTAATTTTGGTGTAAGGTGTCAGGAAGGGGTGCAGTTTCTGTTTTCCGCATATGGCTAGCCAGTTTTCCCAACAGCATTTATTAAACAGGGAATCCTTTCCCCATTGCTTTTGTCAGGTTTGTCAAAGATCAGATGGTTATAGGTGTGTGGGGTTGCCTCCGAGGCCTCTGTTCTGTTCCATTGGTCTATAGCTCTGTTTTGGTACCAGTACCATGCTGTCTTGATTACCATGGCCTTGTAGTATAGTTTGAAGATGGAAGTTTGATGCTGAAGGAGATAGGTAGTCAAACCCTCTTGAAAGTAAGACTGATGGAGTCCAGGGCACAGGTGGGAGGTCTTTGATAGAAGCACAGACTCTTCTGACACAGGGAGGTAATGGGTGGGGAGTGTGGGGAGGCCAAAGAGTCCTGCACACATGGGTTGCAGCACGAGGTGGTTGGGAGATTTGGAGGGAGGAGACAGCTGCCTTCACCTCCGAACCCTTTTGTGAAGTAGGAGGAGGTAAGATGCTTGGGTGTATTGAGAAGGTAAAACTTTCCTAATTTATGTATTTACCTTTTATCCAAATGAGCACTGTTACTATAGCACTGCCTGAATTCATGTAATTGTTAGTCCAGATTATCTTGCAGGCTTAGAAAAAAATAAGTCAACCAACAATCTGAGTTGAGTAGTCTTTTACAATTTTAATACTACCACTAAAAATAAAGTGTAGTCTAAGATCATTTTGCAATTCCTATTGTCCTTAGAGTATATCCTACATAGGATATCCAGAGTACAGTGTTCAAAAGTTTTCTGAAATCACCCTTTATGTGCTATGGAATCAATTTGATATATATTTCAGTTATTTTTATTACATTTATGTGCAATTTGTTTCATTTTTTGTTGTGTTTTCTTTCATTTTACCTTTTAAAGAATATGTAAATTATATGTAACATGTGTAAAGTCAAAACTCTATGACAAGTATGGTTAAAGAAGTTTTACTCCTCAACATATCCTCTCCATGCCCTTTAAACTAATCCTCTGTGGTAAACAATTGTATTCATTTCTGGTTCTTTTATGTTTCATTTGCAAAAAAAAAAAAAAGGGTAAATGCACAAATTCTTATTTTTATTTTTTCTTACAAAAACATATAGCATATTAGTGTTCTAGGGCTGCATAACAAAATGCCATAAACTAGGTAGTTTATAACAACAGAAATTTTTTCTCTCACGGTGTAGGAGGCCAGAGTTCAAAACCAAGGTGTTGGCAGGTCTGGTTTCTTCTCAGGGTCTTAGTGGGAAAATCTGTTCCATGCCTCTCTCCTAGCTTCTGATGATTGCCAGCAATCTTGACACTCCTTGGCTCACAGAAGGTTTACTCCAATTTCAACCTCCGTCTTTGCACGAGATGTATCTGTGTCTCTGTGTCCAAACGTTTCCCTTATAAGAATACCAGTCATTGGCTGAGGGCCTATTCTAATGCAGTATGACCCTATTTTAACTTGATTACATCTGCAAAGACCCCATTTCCAAATCAGGTCACATTCATAGGTACCGGGGATTAGGACTTCAGCATATCTCTTTCGAGGACACAGTTCAACTGATAACACATATATAACACTCTGGACCTTGAAATTTTTGCTTAACAACATATATTGGAACTTGCTTTATGTCAGTTCACAGAAATTTTCCTAAATTTTAAAAAATAAATGCATAATTCTCCATTATTTTATTTAGGTAATTTCTAATCTTTTGCTGTTGCAAGTAATGATTTATAAGTATTTCATATTTGGAAAAGTGATTGTCTTCAATAGAATAGCTAGGTCAAAGGTTAAATGCAAATGCAACCTAGTTAGATATTGCTAAATTCCTCTCCATGGGAGTTGTACCATATTGCACTCCCACTAACAATGTGTGAGGGTGCTTGCTTCTTTATTACATGCCATCTTACTATTTAAGTTTTTGGACTTTTGAAAATCTAAAGAGATAAAAAATGGTATCTCTCAGTAATTTAAATAGGGGTATTTTTTTTTTATTGTGCTCCAGTTTATTGTGCTTTGCAGGCACTACAGTTTTTACAGATTGAAGGTTTGTGTCAAACAAATCTATTGGCACCATTTTTCCAACAGCATGTGCTCACTACATCTTTGTGTCACATTTTGCTAATGTGATGGTATTTCTCAAAATATTCTTACAATATTTTAAACTTGTTTCCTATTATTATATTTGTTTTGGTGATCTATGACCAATGATCTTTGACATTACTATTTTAATTTTTGGGGGGCATAATGAAGCATGCCCATATAAGACCTTGAACTTCATAAATGTGTATATTCTGAATACTCTACCAATTGGGCATTCTTCCATGTTTAATTTTGAAAGAAGTTTTAGTATGAGTAAAACTATCAAACAGCGTAGAATGCTACTGAGAAATCTTTTGTGAAAGGAAGAATCAATTGAGGTGGTAAACTTCCATTTTCTTATTTCAAGAAATTGTCACAGCCTCCCCAATCTTCAGCAGCCACCGTCAAAATAGAGGCAAGGCCACCAGCAAAAAGATTACAATTCGTTGAAGTCTGAGATGATTGTTAGCATCTTTAGCAACAAAGTATTTTAAAATTAAGGTATGTACATTGCTTTTTTAGGTGTAATGTTATTGCACACTTAATAGACTACAGTATAGTGTAAACATAACTTTTATATGCACTTGGAAACCTCAAATTTGTGTGTAATATTTCCTGCAACATTTCTGAGTGATGTCTGTATGCCTTTATGTTATTATGAGGAAGGCCAGCCTTTTTCATAAGCTTAAGGACAATTGCTTATTTAAAAAAAAATTTTTTTTATGAACTGTCTCTTTACATCTTTCCCCAACTGATATCTGGTATCTTTCTTCCCAGTTTTTAAGAGCTGTTTATTAATTAGAAGATTGTGATATACTTTGTGGTATAAATTGCAAATATTTTCTTTCAGGTTTTAAATTTGTTTTATGACATTTCCCTTTTTTGCTTTGAACAAGTTCTTTTTATGTAGTAAAATTTGTCAGTCTTTTTTTTTTTTTACACTTTTGGATTTGTAATCATCTCTAGAAAGGCATTTCTCACTCCAAGTTTATAATGAAGTGAATTCCTGTTTTCTTCTGTGGTTTCACATTTCACATTTATATATCTGGGTTATTTAGATTTCATTCTGATATTCAGTGTAAGATATGGATCCAATTTTTGCTTTTACCCAAATGACTCTCTAGTTATTCCAACATTATTCTTAAAAAGTATATGTTCAGTGGTAATTTTTGGTGTCACTTAACTTTTCATATATAATTGTCCCATTTCTTCTGAACTTTCTATTCTATCATTGTATTTGTCTACTTATGTATTAATGAATACTTTTTAAATTATAGGGACTTTATGAAATGTTTTAATAGCTTATTGGACTAGCTCCTTTCATTGTTCTTTTCCGGAGTTTTCTTAGCTTTCCCTGCTTGCTCGTTTTCTGTAGAAACTTTGAATCAATAGTCTACTTTGGGGAAAAAAAAGCTTGGCATTTTTACTAGAATCACATTAAATGTATTAACTTGGAAAGAATTAACATGTGTATGAGATGCAGTTGTCCTACCCATCAACAAAGCATATTTACATTTGTTTACATTTGTTCAAGTCCACTTTTGCATCTTTGAAGTATAAACATACTCTTTTAAGTTTATTCTTGAGTTTAACAAAATTTTCTTGCACCTGTAAGTTGGATTTCCCCTTCCTTTATATCTTCTAGCTTATTATTGTTTGTATATTGTTTGTATAAAGATAATTGCTTTTCTTTATTGCTATTTTGATCACTTTTTAAAATTTTGGTATTATTTTTAGAATGATTATCTTAGAGTTTCCATTTATAGTATATACTATCTGAAAACAGGTATCATGCTATTTCTTTCTATCCAGTCCTCAGACTTAGATTCTAGGCAGGAAGAAGGAAAAGGTCTGTTGTAGTGTGGGTTCCCCTGAAATTAGATCATGAGACAAGGACTTGGGTACAGAAGGTAGGTTGTTTGGTAGGTGATCTCAGGAAGCCAAGCGAAGGTGTGGAGAAAGTGAGATAGGAAAGGGAGAAAAGCCAATAGAGAGGGTTTTAGTGCTTACTGCTGTGGGCAACTGGCCTCATTCCAGCTCGGGACCTTCCGAGGAATCTTACAGGACATTCCTCAGAGTTTCCCCACTAAGGGGTAGGAAAGCTGAGTTATCCATCTACCAAATCCTAAACCTCATTTGTTGAGGGTTGCTGTGGGGACATTAAACACCAGCATTTATAGGCTGCCCATACAATGACTAAACGAACTTCTAGAGAAAGCTGTTAGATCAAGAAGTGGAGCAGCATGGACACAGGTGGAGGCGGTCAGTGTGGATGGGTGAACTCAGAGGCAGGACATCTACAGTGTGTTGCTACAAAGGCAAAGAGCAAAAGGAGGATGACAGCAGAACTGTCACATTTAAAAAAGATTTCCTATGAGTCCTTCCATTTATGTATCATTAACTATAACTGAATCACACAGCCACTCCTAGCTACAAGGCATCCTGAAAATGTACTTTATTGGGGTTGTTATGAGGATGAGTGGGTTAGTTGCTAGCATTGCCTGCCACTCCAACCAGTCTTTAATTGTTCTTGTTTCTTGGTTCATAAGGTTCATAAAAATAGGCTTGAGTACAAGCCTATTTTTTCTCTAAGTCTGCTTAATATTAAAGTACTATTTGAAAATATTTTATAGTCAGTTTTACTGCACACCATTGTATTTCCTACAAATATCACTTCATTTTTTGAATTCTTAGTCTCCTGATACATTTCTCTTCTTCTTGTATCTCCTGTAGTCCTTGTAATGAATGTTGATGCTGTGTTATTTAGGGTATAGAATATATAACTTAGATTTTCATTGTGTATTACACCTGTTATTACGGTAAAGTATACTTCCTGTTTAATGATTTTTGCCCTGAATTCCATCTCATATTTAAGTCACTGTCTGGTGATTTCTTTTTGTTTGCAGTTTTTCTAGTATGCCTTTGCCCAGCCTTGTAGTTTCAGCATTTTACAATCACTTTGTTTAGGCGTGGCTCTCATCTGTACCATGTAACTGAACGTTGTTTCATGACCACTATGTGAGTAAAGTCACAGCCTTCTATTTTATTTGATTCCTTCTATTTCATTGTTAGGTTTTGTTTTTAATAAATACTTTATATTAACTGTCACCAATTCCAGACTTTTCATTAGCTCCTCAAACCTTCCTTGACGTCGAAGTATCCAGTAGCAGTGTGTTGAATGCAGAAATGGGGGTAGGTCAAGGAGAGTGAAAGAAGAGACTATACCTCTCTTCTCCACTGCTGGTTTCTGATTCTGGGTCAGGAATAAGGAAAAGCTTTATGATCGACATGATACACATGATGGTTGTGATTTAGGTAACACTGACTTTTCAATATCTGAAAATGGGTAATACTCAAAGTGATCAGAAAAGTATGGGTTCCTAAGATATGTGAGAGAAGGAAGAGATATCCTGCAGATTAAGTTTTAAAAGCAATCAGTAAAAGAAAAAAAGAAGCTATTTTCCAATTGTAACCAAAGGAGTTCAACCCAATTAATGAACTTGTTGCCGAGTGTTGCAACTAGTGATTTTCAAATGTTTTACATAAGAATCACTACTGCAAATTGAACAGATGGTAAGACACTTATGACTCATCCTAAGGTCACAGAATAATATGCTGAAAATGGGTGGCATTGCTCCAGAGAGTTATGCCAAAATCAAATGTCTTCGAATGCCTGGGCACTGGATTTTAAAATAAGGCTTATTTATAACAAAATATTTGTATTAATCTTTCAAACACACCAACAAATGGATAATTTTACAGTGCTCTCTACAATTTACCAGTATAAGTTGACAGGGCAGGAAATACACTTACTAGTGAAATCACAACGCAAGCTAAGCAATATTACATACAGGGTGATAGCTCCCTCCACAATTTGCGCTCGAAGTTAAAAACAATTGAACTTCTATCAAGTTTTCACTATTTCCATATAAAATATTCTGTTATTTAAACTAAACTATATTTCTGGATGTGAAAAAGAGATAGTTATTTAAAGAATTCCCAGTCATTTAGCTTCTATTTTACAGTTCCTTGGTAATGTTAGAGTTCCCTAACCAGACTTTCTCTAACAGACTATAGTTCCCCGAGGATGGGCCTAAAAGATCCAGAAAAGTTATTATAGAGTCATTTATTTTACAGTTACAAAATCAAATGCATATAGTAGATCATCTCTCTACATATTTATTTGGATGACAGGAAAATTCTCAGAAACTTCTATCTCATAGGTAGAAAATAAATTTCAAATTATTTACTCTTGCTTGAGAATTTTAAATAAAAGCCAGGCCCATATATATAAATATAGAAGGTAAGAAACTGTACCTCAAGAAATGATAAAATGTCAGTGGATGGTTGGGACTTTGGTAATGTTGGGAATTTTTCACAATTATCATGTATTAATTTTAACAGCTATACTGGCTACCTCTAATCTACTTTTTATGTGAGAAAGGCAATCAACTATTTTTTAAACTACTGCTTTTGGATTTTTGTTACACATAGTCTGAGATATAATAATCCCAACTGATAGTTTAACATTAGCTGGGACCTATAAAATGTAACAAGAAGGAAATGTCTAGTGATGAGTGCAATTTGGAGCACAGAAACATCTTATAGATTGTTCATGTTGGAAGGAAAATCAACTAACATTAAGCTGTTATCAAGGATTAAGACTGCAGATATCAAACCAGTTTGCCTACGACAGAGAAATACAAGGAAGTGGACATCCCACCCTGATTTAGGTGTGGAACCAGGCCATGCTGAGAGACTGCTTAGGGTGTTACAGGTCAGTCTGAGGAAAGTGCCTGGCAGAAACCTTGGCGGAATCAAAAGAGAAGGCAGAAAAAGTGTGTGTATTGGGAGAGGTTTTGTTTTGTATAATATGTAAATCCAAGCATGTGTTTGACCTGGCTGCCAGTGAGTGCAAATGAATGAGAGATAATGACTTGCTGATTTTTTTTCTCTTCCTATCAATATTTCTGTAAGGTTTGGTTCTTAATATTGGAGGCAGGAGTGTTCACTCCCTTGGCAGAGGTTGAAGCTGTAACTGTTAGACACCTGTCACAGAATTGCTGATCTTCTTTAAAGCTACCGTGCAGAGACTATCTGAAGAAGGGTATAAAGAGTGGGGTTTCAATATAGAGTAGACTAAATGATATATTTTATAAGGTAGGTCTAATTGACACATAATTGATTCTATGCATCAAAAACAAGGATAATACCTTCTTTTTTTTAACACTTATGTAACATTCACAAAAATTTAGGCCTCAAATTCTCGGTAAATGCCAAAACCCAGAAATAATGCAGATATATTTCATTGATCACAAAGCAAATCAACTGAGAAGACAAAAAGACCCTATTACCTGGAATTCTAAAACTCTCTTAAAACTCTAGAATGAAAGATGATATCAAAACTAAATTAGAAAACATTGATAACACTACATGCATCCATGGAATACAATTAAAACAACCCTCAGAAGAAACAATGGTTTTCAATAATTATATTGATAAATACAAAAGAATGGAGTAAATAAATTAACTACCCAGCTAAAAAATATAGAGGAAAAAAAGCAGATACCAAAAAGGAGATCGGGAAAAATGAATTATGAAAGAAAATAATAAAATCAAACTAAGAAAAATGGTAATCCCAACGAATAAATTTAATAAATTAAGATGGATAAACTACTAGCTAACCTGATCAAAATTAAGAAGGCACAAAAATACATAATAAAAGGATATAAAGGAAAATAAAATAATCATAAAACCTATTTCCCTCAACTGTCTGCAAATAAATTTGAACATTTAGATGCAATGAATCCTTTTTCTAAGAAAATACCATGAACTTAAATTGGTGAATTAAAAATCTAAATATTAAATATTAAAAGTCCAAGAAAAATTAAAAGGGAACAGATGTCAAGAAGTAGACTCCCAAAGAGCACCAGGCCCAGAGGGCTTCGCAGCCTAGTCTTACAAAATCTTTACGGAAGAAATAAATAGGCTCTATTGCTTTTTTTGTTTGTTTGTTTTTGAGACAAGGTCTTGCCCTGTCACTCAGGCTAGAGTGCGATGGCACGATCACAGCTCACTGCAGCCTTGAACTCCTAGGCTCAAGAGATCCTCCCACCTCAGCTTCCCGAGTAGCTAGGACTACAGCTGTGCTCAGTTATTTTTAAATTTTTTTTTCAAAGATGGGGTCTGGTTATGTTGCCCAGGCTGGTCTCAAAGTCTTGGCCTCAAGCAATTCGCCTGCCTCAGCCTCCTAAAGTGCCAGGATGATAGGCATGAGCCACCGTGACTGGCATCTAATGCTTTTAAATTGTTCCAGAGCAGAGGCAAAAGAGGAAAGCTTCCAAATTCTAATAATGAAAGTAGCATACGCTTGTTACCAAAAACTGACAGCACAAAAATCACTTATGAATACTGATTTTAAAATGTTCACCAAAGTTTTAGCAAACAGACTCCAGCAGTATCTTAAAGTAATTAAGGGAAAAAGAATATTTTCCCTATGGTCTCAAGAATGATTTAATATTATTCACTATTATAAGTGGTTAAGTATAGTCAGCTGGTTCATTCAGCATCTACCTCAATCTCTCTTTAGTATGCCATCCTATACCATAAAGGCTGGAAAGTCCAGGATCCTCATTTCCCTGGCTCCCTTGCAGCCAGCGTCTTCAATGTGAATTATATTTGACAATCAGATAGATGCACTTGTGTGAAACTTGATTTCAGAATACAATTGGTGGCACCTGAGGCAGCCATTTTGCTGGGGTAGCTTGTAGCAGACACAGTGAGACTCCGGAGCTGGCAAAATTGGTTTTCTGATCCAGAGGTGAAAGATAAGAAGGTGTGTTCCTGGAGCTAAGAACTGTGGTGGCAGGCTCTCATTCCCAGATCACCTTAAGATAACATGCTCAAGAGTTCTAGGATGGGAGCATGACTTCCTGACTGTGACAGAGGGGGCAGATCCCTGGGTGGGCCAGTTTTGCAATATAGTTCTGAGAGCTGCTACAAGACAGCCTGCTCTTCCAGCTTTTTACTGATTTATATGCAGCCAATTCCCTGTATTAAACACTTTTCTGTTTTCTGTGCCTGAACTTTGCCTGATAAAAGTGATTAACAGAGGAAAAATTATGCATGATTTTCTCCAAATATGCTGAAAAGGCATCCAATAGATTTCAACATCCATACTTAATTTTTTTAAAAATCCCAATAAAAGAGGAAAGATGGATATTTCCCAAAAGCCAGCCATCTGCTCAATGAGGAAACACTAAAAGTATTGCCATTAAAATAGACAGCAAGACAATTGTGTCTGCAGTCATCACTATTATTTGGTGTAGTTCTGGAGGTTTAGCCAATGAATTAGACAAGACAAAGACATACATGTTATAAACATTGAAAGAGAGGTACAATATGACTATTTACAGATCATTGTATACCTGGGAGTCCCAAGAAACTCAATTATACCTCTGTTGTGAACAATATGAGAACTTGTGGAATGGATGGGCACAAAATTCGTGTGCAAAAATGAATCACCATCCGTACAAACAAGAAGCAATTTGAAAATATAATGGAAATAAAGACCCAATTTGAAATAGTAAAACAAAACAAAACTGAAACTAAAAATAAACTGAAATGTAAGCTCCATTTTGGAAAGGACTTTGCCTGCTTGCTCACTGTTATGTTTTCTGAATATGTGACAGAATACAACAAAATTATAATTTTTTTTTTTTTGAGACGGAGTTTCACTCTTGTTACCCAGGCTGGAGTGCAATGGCGCGATCTCGGCTCACCGCAACCTCCGCCTCCTGGGTTCAGGCAATTCTCCTGCCTCAGCCTCCTGAGTAGCTGGGATTACAGGCACGCACCATCATGCCCAGCTAATATTTTGTATTTTTAGTAGAGACGAGGTTTCACCATGTTGACCAGGATGGTCTTGATCTCTTGACCTCGTGATCCACCCGCCTCAGCCTCCCAAAGTGCTGGGATTACAGGCTTGAGCCACCGCGCCCGGCCTCAAAATTATAAATATTTTAAGTAGACAAGCTGGTCTATAGCTTATAATAAAAAGTTTTTAAAAATCCAGAAAATTTCAGCAAAAATAGACAACAGTGAGAGACATGCTCTAATAAATACTTAGTGGAACACATATACTTTCCCTAAGTAGAAGCATTTGACAATTGAGTATATGATCAAGATAGCATTTTAAATAGTAACTCTTTCAAAGAGAACTCATGCAAGGTTAAATTTCATACCCATGCCTGTCTGAAAATGCCTTTATTTTACTCACATCTGTTGGAGAGTTTGGCTCAGCAGAGAACTCTAGACAGAGTAAAAATGCCCTTCAGAATATTTAAGATATTGTTCTCTTGTTTCTTCTATTTACTATTGTCACTGAGAGGTCAGATATTAATCTGACTCTTGTCTCATCTGTAGCTAATCTGTTTATTCACTTTGAAAACTCTTTAAAAAACAAAATTAAATCATGCCAGAGGTTTGAGCAGGACCCAAAGCCTACCAAATCTACTACAGCACTGAAATGTTCTTTCCATCGAATCTCATATCACAATTTCTACTTAGTGTGAATAATAGGATGCCAAAAATATAAGCAAAATTAATCATCAATTAAGCTCAACTTCTTTAACGGCTTCCTACCCATAACTACATAAAACTGCATTTCAGTTTTTATCCACCAGATGTCACCTGAGCAACAGTAGAAAACACAGCTCATATTTGATTCTTTCCAAAAGAAAAAAATATTTTCATCTTTTATGTGTGAAAATTAGAATGTTCTTGTTAAAATAGATCAGTAATAGAAGTAAGAGCAAACCAGTCGAAATCCTGGCAGATAAATAACAGCATTTACTTTCATATTAAGACTCACAAATATGGTCAACTGACGTTTAGTTTCTTAAATAGATTGTTTTCAAAATTTTATACTAAATCTAATAATTATTTTTAGTAAAAATGGTTAGAATAGTCTTTAATGCTACCCAATTTTTATGTGACACAAATAGTTTATTTAAAAAACACCTCAATTACTTATACCAGAATATAAATCAAAAGAATAGAACTGGCAAATTTGAAGTTCATGAACTAATTTTTACCAACAATCTCATTCGGTCTTCTGTAATTAGTTATTCCCTAAAACATTTGAACAGACTTCTTAAATGACCTGTAAAACCCGGCATGATCTGGTCCCTGACCACTTTTCCTGCTTCTCTCTCCATCTTTTCTGTTTTCTGTTTTCTTTTTCTTTTTTTTTAGCTGCTCTGGGCTTTTTTTAGCTCTCATAACATGCCAGCATCCCTTAGCCGGTATTAATGGTTCTGTCTGGAGGGAGCCTCTAACCCTCCCTTTATCTATTAGTCAGAATCTTTCCCAACACAATTTGAACGTTGGTTCCTAGGGAAGCCTTTTTTTGGCCACCTCCACCCACATCCAGATTTGCATCCCCTCTAATCTGATTTTTTTCCTTTATGACAGTTGTCATAATTCATTATCTATTTGTGTGATGATTTGATTAATATCTTTTCCCTTCTAGAAAACAATCTCCATGGGCACCCCTGTATTTCTGCTAATCAGCACTGAGTCCATAGGAGCCCTTAATAAATATTTGTTGAAGGAAAGACTTCCTGAATACAGGTTGTAATGTTTATACTCCACCCTATTCGAATGCAAACTCCACAAGAGATGATCTTTGTTCCATTTACTATAGAATATTTATGCCTGAGACAGCCCATCTTAGGCATCAATTGGAATTTGTTAGATGGATCCATGAATAAATATATATTTTCTAAACTAAAAATTAGGACATATTTGGACAAGTATTTGAAATGAGGATCAGCTTCAGATATATGGGCCAGAGAAATTCTAAATATGGGGGCAGTTAAACATCATTTCTTAACAACTATTTTTGTTCCACTGGTGAAGTGAGAAGGAGATGACAAAAACACTGGCCATCTATAAGACAAGTCCTAGGTGGATACATTTCACTTATTTTTTTTCAATAGTAATTTTCTTTTTATCATACTCACTCACTCACTCAGGAGTTAACCAAAAACATGATGTTGAGCCCTTTCATGGGGTGTTTTTTCCTAGGGAAATTATACGACTTTTCAACAGGAATGGCTCATTGCACTTATTGACTGTATCTCAAGGTGGGTGGAAGGATGAAGCAGCTCTTCAACCCAGGGAGGGGCTTGCATAGATTTTTGTTTTTTAGCCACTGCCACAACATGGCATAGGGACCCTGACTGGCACAGTTCAGTTATTCCATAAACATTATTCATTCATTCAAACAGCTTTTAATTAGATGATCATTATTGTGGATCGATCATGTGCCAATTACAGTGCTTGCTGCTAGGGCTACAAAGCCAAATGAGGCATGATCCTTGCTCTCAAGCAGTTATCTTGTTAAGGAAGACAGGTCAATAGACCAATAGCTCAAGTCCAGTTTGGCTCACATAAATACAATGCACAGGGTATTATAGGAATATACAGTTTGGTATAAATTAGAATTGTGGGATGGGGTCTTTGAGAGGGCTTCTTTAAAGAAGTGACACCCAAGCTTAGTTTTCAAGGACTAGACGCAGTTAGCTGTAGTAATAGTGGAACAGAAGATAGCTTCTTAAGAGAGAAAATAACCTGAGAGAGAACACAGGGAAACTAGACACAATGGTTTGTTTAGAGAACTAGAAGAAATTCAGCATGGCTATAACAAAGCATGTTGCTATTTGATGTAGCAGCTAGGAGACTCTCAGCGAATTTGGGAGAGCTGACCAGTTAATTCATCTATCCTTCACTCTCACAACCTGAACCCCCAATGAATAATTCTTTTTTTGCACGTAAGGCAAAATTAGAGATAGCAGAAAAGAAGTTTTTAGCATGAATGACAGTTATGTCAAATTCAGACTTACAAATTGGCATGAGCTTCTATTACTAGTTTTCTAGGAAAAATAATTGAAGCTTGTCGTAGAGACAAGGCAAAGGCTCTAATAAGAATACTTTGCATCAGCAATAAGATGGTTTTGTACCTTTAGAATCCATAGCCTAAAGGAAAGGCTTATGTGCTGCCAGATTTTTTGGGAGGTACATTCCCGGGGAAACAAAAGTGAGGGAAAAGGGGAAAACATGAGGGAAGTTTAAGTCAGCCTCTTGTTGGCAACAAATGTAGTTAATGTTTCAGCTCATGGGATGTGTTCAGTAAGGCCAAATGAACTCTACACCTCAAGGCAGCCCATCGTGGGAGAGGAAGGGAAAACAATTTATCTGCCAGTCCATTTCATTCTACATATGCCTCTGGTCAGGAGTCTGTCCATGGGCATTAACTCCCTGGGATGATGTGACCCAGGCTTTCCAGGTGGCCAGGGGAAGCTAAGGTCATAGTATTTGAAGTGAGCATTGCTACCCATTACCTTTGAGACCATTTTATATTTGGAGAGCGTCCTAATTTCTGAGACTTTGTTCTTCAAAGATGAAGTCAGAAACTCTTTACATCTTAAATTTGAGTATCTAGGGTCTAGGTTCTGACTATTAGACCCATCTGATTGAGACCTCCATGCAGAAGTGAGGCACCTCACAGAATCCATCATGGCAGATAGAGGAGAAGCTCCACCTTCCAGAGATGTTGCCAGAGGTTCTAGCCAGAGTTTCCAGTGTTCACCACTGGGGGCAAAAGCTGGTTTGTCTGTGCCCAGGCACAGCAGCAATAGAGTGCGCCCTGGAGCCATCCTGCTGTGTAACTTGCATATGGCTCCCAGCCTCAGAGCAATCGTTTATTCTCTAGCCCTCGCTGAGATTCCGAGAACTGGTTAAAATCTTTAATAAAGTTCCTTTTTCTGCCTAAACTAGCTAGAGTGAGTTTTATTGTCTGAAATCAGGAACTCTGAAAGATTCATGTAGCCTAAAAATAAATTTTGGATTGCCTTCAAGTTGTGACATACTTTTAATCCTCAGTCTGCTTGCTTATGTGAAACAGATTCCATTAATTTTTATACCATATCCTAGAATCATAGAATTCTTGAATTTTAGAGGTATAAGTATCCTTTTAGACCCTATTTTATCATTCACCGTTGGTTTTGAGTGAATTTTCATATCACAGCCATTTGAGGGAACCAAGTTTCTCACACAACCAGAAAAAAGGTAATTTATGTGGGCTGAAATGTTTTTATGCCAGTCAGGAGTAGGGCTGAAAGGACACCCTTGGGAAATGTTATTTACGTGAGAGACAGGTGAAGGGCCTGCAGGATGTAACCTAATTTAGTCAGACATTTCTGGCACATGCACGCGCACACACACACACACACACACACACACACACACACACACAAAACCAGTGACCTATAAACCAGTGCTTTCCTGCAATTTTTAGTGAAACAAGGTCACTATTTCCAGCGCTTACTTTGTTCCCTGGACTCTTAGTATTGAGCTATGTCATAATTTCCTTTTGATAAGGGTGATTAGTGAATTTATAGGAAAAAACAAAAAATTAAGTAAAAGCTCACAGGAATCTTTGGCATGTGTCACTCCATAAAATATTCACTTATGTCCCAATAAGTCATGGCTGTATTATGTGAGGATCACAAATTCTTAGAATCATTACGGTAGTTTTTGTTCCTTTTAGCATATTGAGAAAAATCTGGTGAAACATTCCTTTGATTTAGTTTAATTTCCCCCTCCAGTAGAAGGTTATAATGACCCAATGGGCCACCAGTTTGATATTTAATTTTGAACAATTTATTCACCAAGAATGGCTGCCTGAGTAAGTATAGATGTTAAATTGGACTTGGTATCAGAATCACCAAAGGATAGTATTTCCCCTGTTCTTCCCCAAGGTTTTCATATGCTACCCTTTCAATCAGGATGGGTAAGAAACTGGATCCAGTACTGGGTTTAGGTGACGCTGATCAGAAGCATTTTAATGCAAAATGCATTAGCTGGCAAGATGGCCCTAAGCAGAACATATATTCTATCTTGGTTATAATAGGGGAATAGAAAAGAATCATGGTTCAAAAGCATGTTTAATAGTTTTATAAGGATATGTTCCTTTAAAGTAAACTATTCTGTTATTACATTTTTGGGAATACTCTGCTCCTCCCATCCCTGCCAATGGCCCCTGGAACAAGTTTAAGGCTACTTGTCCTAGTCCTACAAAGTATGTGGCCCTAAACTGAGACTCACCTTTAAGAGGAGGTGGCTGTTCTTGAACAACATGGATCCCTCAATGTGTTTTGGGTCAAAATCAGATTGAGGAGCATAAACTTAAAAACTATTGAGGATAGGTCTTATAATATTTGGCTTTCCTTCCCTTTTAATTTCAAATGATAACTACTATGTCTACTTTCACTAGACTTTAATCCTTAATTTGAAATTCCATTCTCAGTGGGGTATGGAATTGACTACTGTACCTCTCTACGCTTCCACACAAATACACAAACAAACACATTCACATACACATACATACATTTATACAGTCCTTTCAAACATAAAAGAGTGTATGGTGATGAGTTAGTTGACCTCCCTGCCTTGACATCCATTCCCTTCTCTAGAAGTAACTATTGTTACAGGTTTCTTTTTTAAAATAATTCTAGAGATATTGTTTCCTACATAAGCAAATACATGTGTATGCAATTATATATATACATATATCTTCTTTTTACACAAATATTTACATAATACATACACTGTTTATACATGCTTTTAAAATATCTTAGAGATAATTCTGTATCAGCACAATTATCCTTTTTGATGGCTGCAAAATATTTGATTGTAAGAGAGAATCTGACAATCTCTTAGCTAAACTGTAATTATGATTACTTTTTCCTTAGTCTCATGTAATTGTCAACTCTAATTATGTCAACCCATAATTAGAGATTGTGGCAGCATTTGCAATTAGTCAAATAGTAATCACCTATAGAAAAGCATTTTGTTGTCCATCTGTCTGACTCTGATTTCCTTTTATTTGATCCAGAATTTAGGTGGGAAGAGGGATTTTCTGCAGAAAATGCCTTTTTACAGATGATTGGAAGGTACTTTGCTAAAAGTGGGATATTTTTTAGTTTTCCCCATATTTTTAAAGCCTCTTTTTAAAAGAAAGACTTAAAACTCCATTTTTTCCCAAATACTGACCGTCCTCTTGGCACCAATTCTTACTTCATCAGATTGGTTTTATGTTATTCCCAAGACTTTTTAGTAGGGTTGTGTTTCCTGTTTTCACTCAGAGTTAGATGGCCAGACAGTACACAGCGGTCTGAAGGCAGGCCAGAGTTTCACAAGGATAGGGTAAGAATCCAAGCAACATTTCTGTCCTAACCCAAGAAGTTTTTTAGCTGTTTTGGCCTCAGAAAAATCTGCCCTTGGAATTTCTGTTGGTATAATGTTTTGGTAAAACCAATCTGATATTCTTCTAGTCTATTCCTTTAGATTTAATACAATTTTTCTAATGAGGTCACAGGCATTGCAGTAATTAAAGGCTCTGTCAAAGTCTCAGTCAAAGTCTGGGAAAGTGACAGCGAGAGGAGTCTGCTGTGTTGCGCTTCCCTCACCCCACCACCGCCAATTAACAGCCAACAATGGCTCTCTTCCCTCTTACCACCAGATTTGATGAGAAGAAAGAGAAGCTAGTAGTATTCCACCTATTTCTGCTGTCAACAAACCTCACAAGTCTATAGCAACACACTTTCATACAAGGAAGGGGCAAGAGAATAAAAACCTTATAGTGAATAACTCTTCTTTGAAAGAATAAGCAATACCACTTTTAGGTGTTATGGCAGAGATGGTCAGCTATCCTGTGAACATTTATGTTCCCCTTCCACGGTAGAGTAGTATTGGGAATAAGGCTGCCCAATCAGGGTCAATATTTTTTAGCTGGTTACGATTTAACTGTACTACTGTCTCTTACCAATAGAAGGTAAGTGGGAGTAATATGTGAAATTTCTGAGCCAGAGAGATTAAAGGGCTAGTATAGCTTCACTTTTTCTTTCTCTATCTTCTGGCTGAATGTTGACAAACAGTCTGATTTTGAAAAGGGGCAGAACATCCTTCAAACTCGATCTGTGGATGGCTTTCTCTTTGTTCCCCACATCAACCTGGGCTTTACATAAGTAAAAAATAAATTTTCATTATGTTAAACCACTGACATTTCAGAGTTTATTTACCATATCAGCTAGCCTTAACTCATCTAGATATCTACCATTGAAAAATTCAGATACAAGGAAAGATACAATAAAATTAACTGTAGTATTGTTCACTCTGAGGATAAAATAGGAAAGAATAACTGTGGGTTATTCATAAGATGAGGTACTATACAGTAGTTAAGATGACTAGATCTACATAGGCATCAGTAAGGAAAAATCTGAACAATAACATGGAATGTAAAAGGTGGGTTTCAAAAGGATGCGAGAAGGATGATGCCATTTTACAAAATTTTCAAACATATAAAACAATATAAGATTGTTTATAGATATAACTATACAGTAAAATGACCAAAACATGTATAGGGAGGATACATTCAGGTTAGTGGGTAGCCCTAGGGAAGGAAGAAGAAGAAGAAAACGAGGTGTGGGATGGAGGAAATTTTTAGCTATAATGTTAACATTTATGCATTTTTAAAAGGAGGGCCCTGGGTATGGTCAAATTTTAATTTTGTTATTTGAGGAGTCCCTAAAAATAGCACTCTTCTTCCCACCTAAGTTCTGGACCGAATAGAAGGAAGTTGAAGTCAGATAGGTGTACAGCAAAACGCCACATTTATTACTAGCTAAATACACGATGCAAATGTAGCGTGGATCTGGAATTCAAAATATTGAACCTATAGAAATAGGCAGGAGTGCTTATGCAGTCACCAACAGGGTTAGCCCTCCTACACAGGGACCTTTAAAATGTAGCTTGTCACATGGCAGAAAGCAATCAAGAACCTATGTACCCTGTGGGCAAGAATGCTCTCAAAAGGAAGGAAACATCAAGAGATATGAGTAGTTCCTGCTCCCAAACATTACAGTGCATTAACATGCACCCCATCCCCACCCCAACAGTTAGCATCACCCTAATCTTGGAGGTGGTTATATATGAATCTGTTATATTATTTTTCTTTACTTTTCTGTTTGTTTGAAATATTTCCTAGTTAAAAATTTAAATTAGAAGTCTCTTTAGTGTAAATGGCTCCTAACTGTCCAGGATCCCTACTGTGATACAGAAATCATGTTCAGAGTGAAAAACAAAAGCACTAAGAGCAAATATATTTGCTGGGCATTGTCAAAATGAGTTCTTCAAATGCTCTGGAGTTTGTCCAGTGGATCTAGGCACTTCACTTTAGGAAAACAGCCAAGTGGACCATAATACCTCCTAGATTCAGATTCATATTTAAACGACATTTCTCAACTGAGAGGCCCCAGTGAAGTGATTGAATGTTTATGGACTCTAAAGTCAGACCTAAATTAACCTCTAGGCTTTCCCACTGACCTGCTAGCTGTGTGAATCTTCAGCATATTACTTAACTCTCTGAGTTTCTGTTTTCTTACCTGCCTCCTCAGGTTGTTTGCAAGGTTTAAATGAAGTAATAGTTCCTGGCACTAGGGAGATACTGTGTAGTCAATAGGTAGAGCCCAGAGTTTTCCTATGTATGTGTGTGTTCTTCAGAGATGGTCTCAGGGCACGCTCTCCATGCGAACAACAAAACGTGTTGCTCCGTGAACACTAATCTTTCTAATCCACCAAATAGGTAAAAGCTATTTTACTTAATAAACTCCATTTAGAAAATGCATTTTGTTACATGATTAGAACAAATGTCCAATATTTAATTTGTTTCAGTAAAATCTGGGCACAATCCTCTTTCAGTTCAATAAAAATATAATCCTACTGGAAGACATACTTTTCATCTGCTCCACATATCTTATTCAAATATGTGTCTTAATGAGATTCTGAATTCTTGCTGGAGTTAATGTTTCCTAGATCTGTCATAGGTATAAAATAATCTACGTGAAGGATATTAAGGATTGGTCAAGATATTATTTCAGAGATCTTGCTTGACATTCAGAACCTCCAGATTTAAATATGGAATTAAATTTAGTCGCTTATTTTATAATTGTCTCTTTGCATCCACTAGTACATAAGCTCTGTGCAATCTTGGAATTTCACTTAGTGCATAATAGGTTCTTTTTTTTTTTCATAATAGGTTCTTAATAAGATATCGTTGAATAAAAAGGTTTTCACTACTCAACTAAGAAAATAGTGTCTGAGCTAGAAAATAAGGTTTGCATTCAGGCTAAGTGTCTTTCATTTAAATGTAATAAGAGTTTTTCTCTAAATTCAATAAAGTATTTTAACTTTCTTCCCCTTTTCATCTCTAAAGTTAAATCTAGAATCTTTTACATGCATGAACTGTGTACATTTACATTTTATGTACATATAAGTACATTTTTAATGATAATATCCATGTGCTACTGCCCAATGCATGAAATGTTTTGTCCTAGGAGCGGAACCTGAAGAATATGATGTCTGCTGAACAGCAGCCTTAGTTCATCTTTGTGCAGGTAACTTAAGGGGCTGTTTAGGTCTATCATTCTGTTGTGCAGTGTTTGTCTAGGTTTAGTAACAGTACGAATGAATGTCTGTTAGAGGTCTTCCGAAGGACAAATGACATCATTTCTTCCATGTGACAAGTCTATTTTTATTTTTGTGAAAATATTGGAGAACTAGTTTTAGGTGCAAGGCTATTTTCCCTACTAGGCTTTGTATATTAATAGCTTCTCATGTATTTTTTTAAAAAAAAAAACTACAAAGGGAACCATAAACAAAAAGTTCAAAGAGTGTTTGCCAGTGATTTTTGTTCTCTTCTGAAAGAAAGACTTGACTTTTTAACCATGATCCCAAAGAAACTGAAACAAAAAATTACCTCCGGGTGTTTAAGTGAGCTCAGCACTTGGGGATTTCATTTTTTTGGGCTTAAAGACAGGTTGATGAAGGTTGACAAGAAACAATGTAATTGTTAGTTAAAATATACCTCCCATAGACTTTCCAAGTATGTTACCTAAATGGCAGGAGATAGGACCCATGTAGAATGCATTTCAAAGCACATTTTGAATAGTTCTACTACTAGACACTTATTTTTTGCATTCTGACGCATACTACTCTTTAATTTTCCCTAAAATTTTCTTATTTTCTACTTCTGACATTTTTTTTTCTTTTTTTTCTTTTTTTTTTTTTTTTTAGTTTTAGAGTAAAAATCCTGCTGGTTCATTCATCCATTCATTGAACAATTAACTACCTATTAGGTACAGGAAGATATTCCAGGTAGTCAGAGATGCCATGTACTAGTGGAGGTAGATGAACAAAGATTAAGGAGGCAAATGAAGAAACAAGATAATTTCAGTCAGTGATGAGGGCTGTGAGTAAAATAAAATGGGAAGATGTGATGGAGAATATGAATGGGTCATCTTGAGAGAAGGTTGGTTGGGGAAGTGCCATTTGAGCCAAGACCTAGCATGTGAGCAGTAGTCAGCCCTGTGAAGATGCAGGGACACGCTCTTCCAGGCAGAGAAAAGCAGGTGCAAACATCTGAAGGCAGAGCATGCTTGGCATGTGCTAGAAATGAAAGAAGGCTGATGAGCTTGGCTCAGATGAGTGAGAGAAGGGTGGCAGATTAAGGTCAGAGAAGGAGATGGAGCAGGATCATGGAATTTGGACTCTACACTAAAATAAGAAGCTGCTGGAAGATTTTAGTCAAGGGAGGTACCTAATCTGATTTGTGTTTTCAAAGATTACTCTGCATACTGTATGGAGAGCAGATCCATTTTAGCCTTGTACTTCGCACTGACACCAATTAAACTGGTAGTTTTACCTGGGTCAGTAAAATAATTATTATTTCTATTTTATTACAAATCCAGGGTAGTTTATGATCTCTCTCATTATTCTTTCTTATCTTTACACTTGACATCCCGAAATAGCAGGGCTTTTTTAGGTAATAACCTTTCCAAACTTCAGCCAACATGCCCAGAATGACCTAGGATAGGGGAAAAATCAGCCCATTGCTTCATGCATTCCTACCAAAGATACTTGTTTGTCTGACCCAGAAAAGCCATGCTGCAACTATGCCAAAAACCAAGACCTTCTGATGATTAATTGAAGTGACTCTGTAGTTTTCCCTGAGAGTAGAAGCCTTATTATACCAAGCTACTGCCTTCATGATACAGGCCTAAAACATGTATGGATTTTCTGAAAGAGACTTCAGAATTATGATGGAAGGATAAACTATTTGGAGTATGACTGTACCGGGCTGTTAATATGGGACAGATTTGTTCTCCAAGACATCAGGTGAACTTTTATAAGAATAGTAAGAACAATAGTCAACACTGAGCATTTAGCTTTTGCCAAGCCATCATCTAATCAGATGTCAGCAAACTTCTCCTGTAAAGACCAGATAGTAAATATTTTCGGTGTTGTGGGCCATATGATTTCTGTCACAAGTACTCAACTCTGTTGTAATTAGAAAGCAGCTACAGATACTATGTAAGGAATGAGGGTGTTTGTGTTCCAATAAAACTTTATTTCCCAAAACAGATGGTGGGATTTGGCTCACAGGACATAGTTTGATGACCCCTGATCTACATGACCTACATGACTGAAATATATGAACTTATTTGATCCTCAAAACACCCTGATTGTTATTATTTTTAATTTACAGGTGAAGAACCTGTGGCTGAGAGAGATCATGTACCTGGCCCCAGACAGTGTAGCTCAGACATTGTAGAGCTGAGTTTCACACTCACACAGTATGACTCTAAAAGCCAAGCACTGACTCACTGTGAATGTGGCTGGGCCAGGGCAAACTCATGCTTAGTTACCCGTAGACTTCATTGACACATTTATGTTATCTGGTCTCTTTATCTGTAAGATGCCTACCTCATAGGATTGTTGGTGAATAAAATGTTGGGGGAATAAAATGAACTGACAGCACAATTGTATCAGCACAATGCTTTGGAGGAGTTGTCAAGTCACTCCGCATTTGTATGTCCCTTTGGTATAATAGTTGAGGAAATACCTGAAGTCTCTGGGCTACAGGAAACACCTGTGACTAGGTTTATGTGTTGGCCCGGGCAGTTCCTAGAAGAATGGTGGTATTTGCAGCCTGGGTTTTTCTGCTTATGTTTTTTCTTCTATATGCTTCATGCAGTTATTTGGAGGACCAAATACAAGGGAAAGAAATACAGAGAATTGTAGAGAATTAAGAATTCCTGTGATAACAGAAATTCTGAAGCATGTTGTATGCATATAGTGAGAATCTTTATGTTTCACTTTCTCTAAAAATACGGATAAGTATGTGTTCTTTTATAGCCATGCCAGGAACTCTTTGATTTTTGAAAGATTAATAATAATATTTGGAATTAAAGTTTAACATTATTTTGGAGAGCATACATTTTATGATAAAATATACTTCATCTGTGTTAAGAAGCTAAGACAAAGAGGAGGTCCTTTGGATTACTTTTTGAATCTAAAGTTTCCTCAGTGCTCTCTCTCTATACACCATTTGTACTGCCATGGGTTCTCTTTTTATATATGTCTCTTGAAAAAAAACACTATTGTGTGTAATGGAAATATATTTTGTACAGACTTCTATTTTATTTATTTATTTTTGTTTTTGCTTTGAATTAATTATACTTATTATAACTATTGAGAATGATTATAGATTTATGAGGAGTTACAAAAATGTGTAGACAGGGATGTCCTGAGTACCCTTCATCCAGATTCTTCATTTGTGTTATCTTGCATAACTGTAGTTCAACATCGAAACCAAGAAAGGGACAATGGTAAAACACATAGAGCTTGTTCAGATTTTACCAGTTTTATATGTCCTTGATTGCACAGATGTGTGTGTGTATGTGTGTGTGTGTGCCTACATAGTCCTATGCAATTTTATCACATGTGTAGATTAGTGTAACCATGACCATAATCAAGATACAAAACTGTTTCATCCACACAAGTCCCTCATGCTATCCTTTAATAGTTATGTCCCTCCTCCCTAAACACTAACCTGGCAATCGTTAATGTGTTCTTCATTTCTATAATTTTGTTATTTTAAGAATGTTACATAAATGGTGTCACACTTTATGTAACCTTTCAAGATTGGCATTTTTCACTCAGCATAATTTCTGTTAGATCCATGCATGTATCTATCTTGTTGCATGTATCAATAGTTTGTCCTTTTTATTGCTGAGTAGTATTCCATGGTATGGATGTACCACAGTTTGTTTAACCATTCATCCACTAAAGGATGTTCGGGTTATTTACAGGTGTTATGAGTAAAGCTGCTATGAATATTTATGTACAGGTTCTTGTGTGAGCATAAGTTTTCATTTCTCTGAGATAAATGTCCAAAAGTGCAATTATTGAGCTGTATGGTGTCTTAGTTTGTTTTCTGTTGCTACAGCAGAAAACTTAAGACTGGGTAATTTATAAAGAAAATAAATTTATTTCCTGTAGTTCTGGAGGCTGAGAAGTCCAAGATCATGGCGCTGGCATCTAGTGAGGGCCTGCTTGCTGTGTCACAACATGGTGGAAAGCATCACATAGCAAGAGGGCAAGAGCATCTGTGTATGGTAGCCCAGGTTTCTCTTCCTGTTCTTTTTCTTATTATTATTTGTTTCTCTCTCTTTTCTTGTTATTTCTCTTCCTGTTCTTATAAAGCCACCAGTCCCATCATGAAGGCCCCATCCTGATGACATTATCTAATTCTAATCACGTCCCCAAGGCCCACTTCTAATCATCATATAAACTTGGGGATTAAGTTTCTAGTACATGGAATTTGTAGGATACATTCAAACCACAGCATATGGTATATGCATGTTTAGTTTTAAAGAAACTGCCAAATTGTACTCCAGAGTGACTGTACCATTTTATTTCTATTTATTTTCTAAAGTATATGTTAAATAAGAAAATACTTTTGTTATTCAATATTAATTGCAATATTTATTTTGCATATTTTACAATTCAATCAAATTGTTTATTTTACCACTTGGTAAATTATAAAATTAGTCTTAGATTTATTTTTAACTCAAAATCAACTCAATAGAGGAAGAGAATGTAATATTTTTAGTGTTCTTCTGCTATTGAATATACTTTATGTAGTTGATCTTTATTGATGTTTACCTCTTTAATCTTATTAAAAAAACTGTAGCTTTCCAAGGGTATACAGAATAATTTTCTCCTCTTTTCATAAATAAAGAATATAAATAAAGTAAAGCCAAAAGATTCTTCCAATATTCTATAGTTTAAGAGCAGAAAATGTAAGCTCTTATTGTGTTGGCTCAAAGTAAAATTTTAAAACCCCAGAAGAAGAACTTGATTTTTGTCTCTTCTTTTCCTTTGTATTGTATGTAGGTAGATCAAAAGATCAAATTGCAGGAACCTTTTTTTTTTTTATAAAGTCAGAAAGTGCTTAGAAATAAAGGTAGGATTCTATATATAAAGAACAAACAGAAACTAGGACAACGGGTGACACTATTTCATAGACTGCAGAAGAAAAGAGTCCGTGACCAACTGCAATATCCATCACTCAACTGACAAGTATTTACTGAGAAACCACTCTGTGCCAGACACTGTAGTGGGTGCTGTGGGGAGATGGGAGTTTAAAGATTTAGGATAAGAAATATAATGTGACCCAAGCCCTTCCTGTCTAGCTGGGAGGAGTGGATCATTCATCAAGAGACTGGAGAGTGACACAGAAAGACATATACTTAATGACAATGCCTGACACTTAGGCACATTGATTGTGGGCCAAACACTGGGCAGAGGGTTTTGCAGGTGTTACTCAATCCTCACAACTCTCTGAAGTCACTCTCAGCATTACCATTTTACAGATGAGGAAACTGAGGACTGAGAAGTTAGTTGAAATATAAGGTCATTTACAACAGTCATTTTCCATGTTCACTGAAAGAGTCTTTCCCATCTATATTATCTTTCCTGTCTTGAAGATGGAATGGACACGTTCCTGCTCTTACAAATATGTAGGCTGAGCTGGGAGGCAGCTGTAGATACAATCTTCTCTGGCCAAATGTAGCATTCATTGAAGCTTACTGTAGCCACTGCATATTGAACTTACTTGAGCTCCAGGAAGCAGGGATTACAACCCAGATACTTTCCACTCCAGACAGCTTTGGCTCCTCCATCATTGTTTTTCACCTTTCTTGTGACCAAAACCTCTTGTCAAACATTTTACACTGAAAAAAAGGAAAAGCAAGGAATTTCTTTGAAGAATAAAGTAGGGAAGGAGTCAGTTCCACCTGCTCTCACTACTTCCCTCTCATGGAGGTCCCTGAAGGGCTCATATTTAAGAAGCTCCTGCACCAAGCCCTGTTGACTGTTTTTTCTCTGAACTTAGGAGGCCCCAAACCATTATCCTTTTGGCTGCAATGACATGAAAGTCTTGTTGAGAAAATGGAAATGGTACCCAGGTGAGCAGGGTGAAGGAGGTTACCCCTCACTTACCTGAGTACTTGGAAGTCCCAGGTGCCCAAAGGGTCCCACCTCATCTGCTCCTCATCTGCATGCTAATACTGGGATTCCACAATTAGAGCACTGATGTTAAAGTGCAGGTGTTTTTAAAGGAGTAAAAGTTTAAGCTGTAGTCAGTCTGTCATTTTGTACCTTAATCTTAATTAAAAATTTGAAAGTTTTTAATAGCTGGGGGAAAGAAGCAGAAGATTGCTCAAACTGGGAAACCGGGCTAAAAAAAAATCCCTCAGCTTCACAACATTTTTGAGATCCAGCCTTTAATGTGATATTGTGGCCAGAAACCTTCCTGTCTGATTCAAGTAGGTGAAACCATATCAGAGAAGAGGCAATTCAAGGCACAAACAAGCTGGACAAAGCATTTGCTTGGCTTTTGTACCAGGCTTTAAATAGAGAACTCATTGGCTATGTCCAGATTTGAGAATTTCATATGGGACATGAGGTCATCCATCCGCTTTTTAAAACAGGCAATTCTTTTAAAGCAGGTTTTATTGCTTCCAAAATTATATGGTATTCTTTGGGGGCTTGCTTTCTTTCATGCCATGTTGTTTTCTTTTGGTTTCTTAGAGTAAAAGAATATGATAAATATATTCAACATTTAAAAAACAAATCCTAAGTTATGCATGTTCAAGAGACAGAACTTTCACCTTTTCGTTTCTGATGTGAGTCTTTCATACTCTGCCAGGATTTGATTTTGAGCCATTAATCCATTGAGATGATATAAAAAATCAATGTCCTCTGCCCCATGACCCACAGCTGGAGGTGCTTAACAGAAAAGCTAACATTGCAGATGATGTTTCACAGAGCCCACTGGCAGCTTTCAGGGTCAGAGGTTCTAAAAAAAGGAAACTTTCCTAGAGAGTTTTTATGTAAAGATTCTTAGCAAGTCTCTCTCTTTTGACTATTCTGAACCACTCATCCTTCCTTTTTGTAGAGTAAAAAGAGATTAGAACAAGAGAGACTGAG
Organism: Sapajus apella; assembly: GCF_009761245.1. Classification (NCBI taxonomy): domain Eukaryota; kingdom Metazoa; phylum Chordata; class Mammalia; order Primates; family Cebidae; genus Sapajus; species Sapajus apella. The sequence continues at coordinate 25,404,850 of NW_022436941.1, read as the reverse complement.
CGTATATGCCTACCTCTCCAAATCCTTTCAATTAACACGTATTTTACAAATAAATAAATGCATGTAATGCTGGAAAATAAGAATGACTGCCATTAATGTAGTAGGAGTTTTGAAAATTACCTGAAAAACAGAAAGAACATAAGATTGGGTTGATAGAGGAAATCATAGCCCAAACCAAAGCTGGGGAGGACTGCTGCAGAGGCAGAGCTGTTCTGGCATGTCCAAGCTCAGAGACACTGAACTCCAGATGTGAAGAAATGAGACTCACATGTTATTGGGAGTTTGTGACTTACTGGAGACTATGTTTGAAAAATTCAATTACTATATATTTTCCCTAGAAATGAACACATATACATGCACAAAGAGTATTTATAAGTTATTCATTATAGGATTGGCTGAATTATGATACAATCCTGATATGTTTAAAACAGTGGGAAATAAAAACTACTGGCATTTAAAATCCTGTACTAGCATGTACAGATCTCTATGATATTGTACTAAGCTTTAAAAAAGCTTTTAAAAAGTAGCAGAATGAATCCAAAAAGCCTAATTCTGCTTATTTTAAAAAATTTCAGTGGTTAATTTTCTATATGTAAATCTATAAATATATGTACACATTTGTGTAAATATATATGAAATTACCTGGAAGGATATATATATATATATAAAACTGTTAGCCATGATTACATTCTTTTTTAACATGCTTCTATATAGATTGAATTTGAAAAAAAATAGAATATACTTAAGTATTGTGTGATTTTTAAAAAAATTAAAGTTTTAAAACCATAGAGGAAACCAACTATTGCAAATAACCAAAGTGCTAGATTTAATAAAGTTCTAATTAATAGAGCTCAGGTAAATACATTATTTCTTACTGTGTTTATTCCTAGTCTCATTATGTGTCATAGTTTTAAAAATATATGTGATACCCTCAGACTAGGAAAAGTGAACTGAGTAATAGCAAATGCCTCCCTCTGCTTTAGAAGTAACAGGGAAGGGCCGTACTTGGGAGGTCTCAAGTATTGTAACATCACACTTGTAATTGCTGAAAGTTCAAAGATTTGGGGAGAAGAATGCAGCAAGCATAATCTACAAGGATCAGAAGTCCTAGTAGGGGCCTTGGACCCTGGTTGGAAGTCCCAAAGGGAGTGCCATGCTCCAAATAACCACCTTTACTATAATGTAAAGAATAATGTGTGAGCCTTTCCAAACATGCCCCCTCATGGAACTCCAAACCCTTGTATGATGTTTGCTAATAGTAGCGGCTTACAAATCTGTGGGTAAACTGGAAACATCTGGATTGACAGCCCTTGCCACAAGGATCATCTGAGATATTGGCCAGGGCATATTATGTCTCTAATTTTTCGAAACTCCATTTGTCAGGTGGACCCTTTTCATTTGGCATGTCAAATTCCAAATAGCATTGTAAGTGACTATCCTACATAGGATGTCCCTATTATATATAAGGAAGGAAAACTGCTGAGATATGAGAAAAATCTGCCGGTGTCTCTCACAAGCCACAACTTAGAACTGTCTCTTCAAGGAACAGGGCTATATTTTCTGTGTGGCTACTGGATACACTTAATCCTCCCAAGAAAGTGGGAGGGAACTTGTACTATCGTCTCAGTAGTTCTCAACTTATTAAATTCTACTGAGATGGCAGCATCATCTGGGAACAGCCCTAACTTAGGCTTTTTTCTAGAAATTGCAGTATCTTGAATATGCCAGACAAAATGATCTATCATTTCTATGCCCTCAAATGGAGATTTAACTGAAAGGGCAGACTAGGGAGAGCACACACATGGCAATCCCGTCTTAGAAAAACCACGGATGGGAAATTCTATAGCCAGAGGTCATCTACTGTGGTTTACAGACATCCCTCTCCTTGAAAGATCAATACTTAATATCTCTATCATGATTCAACAAGGATGGAATGAAACTGTAGGGGCTACTGAGGCACAACAGCAATCTATAGACTCTTTAGCCTCAGTTGCAGCAAAAATAAATAAGCTTTAGATGTCCTTACGGCTGAAGTAGGAGGTACCTGTGCACTTTTAAATGAAACATGTTGCTTCTGAATTAATACCTCTAGTAAAGTAGAGGAAAATCTACAGGTAAAGATCAAATCAAAACTATTGACAGGCTCAGGGAAAATGCCGGCGTCAGCTCCGGGTGACTACAATCCTCATTTAATGAATTCCAGTCTTCCTTACGGAATTGGCTGATCCCTTTATTAAGCCCTCTCTTGCTTTTATGTCTTGTATTGATATTTGGACCCTGTATACTGAATACTACAACTCGAACTCTTTCTTCTCGCCTAGAAGCAATCAAACTCCAAATGGTGCTGCAAACTGAACCACACATGGACACGCTGTTCTTCTGAGGACGCTTAGACCGACTCCAGGAGAAGTCCTAGCTGCTGTTCCCCATTCAGTGCCGCTTTCAGCAGAAGTATGCAGACAGAGTTCTTGCCCAGAACTCCCTAATAACAGGGTGATATCTCCAGAGGGGGAAATGAGGTAGGAGCTAAGAAATTATTTTAGGCAGATAGGAAAAAAGCGTCCTTGGAAAAATTTTCACAGCTCTTGTCTAGCATGAAAGCCCGGGCTCTAAGACCCAGGCCAGAAACATTTGATATGCAAATGCCAGCAGTTAGAAACTGGGTCCACACAACATGGCTGGGCTGGCAACCTTTAATATGCAAATAGCCACTAGAAACTGGGTCCACCCAACGTACTGATTCCTACCATTGACCTCTTCCCTTGCCCCCGAATATGCCTGGCAGCAGGGCCACCCCCACATATCCCCACGTGTGTGGAACATCTTGGCTGCATTTGTATATTAAAAGACTAGGATAGGAGGGCCAGTTTTTCTGCTGGCTACATGAATGACATGACTGGTCAAACCAATCCCTTGAGCCCTATGCAAATCACACACTGCTCCTCCAGCCACTGAGCTGGCTGAAATTACATAAAGGTGGGGTTCTGTCTCTTGGCTTTGGAGTTCCCCGACTCTGTCTCTGTACAGTGGAGCTTCTTCTTTCTTCCCCCTTCTTTCTTGTCTATCAAACTCTCCACTCCTTAAAACCACACACACAGACACACAAAATATGTGTGATAGTTGTTACTTTAAGTATCATTTAGAACACATTGGCCTAGAATTGAGGAGGAATTCTTTCAGCAAGGTCACAGTAAGGTAAATAACCGTATGATGAATCTCATGAACCAGAGTTAAAACATCAGTCAGAATGGCCATTATTTAAAAGATGAAAAATAGCAGATGCTGGTGAGACTGCAGAGAAAAGAGAACACATATACTGTTGGTAAGATTGGAAATTAGTTCAGCCATTGTGGAAAGCAGTTTAGAGACTTCTCAAAGAACTTAAAACATAACTGCCATTTGACCCAGCAATCCCATTACTGGATATATATGCCAAGGAAAATAAATCATTCTACAAAAAGACACCTGCATTTGTACGTTTATTGCAGCACTATTCACAATAGCAAAGACATGGAATCAACCTAGGTGCTCATCAATGTGGATTGCATACATAAATTGTGCTACAAATACACATGGAGTATTACACAGCCATAAAAAGAATGAAATCGTGTTATTTGCAGCAACATGGATGCAGCTGGAGGCCATTATCTTTAGCAAATAAATGCAGGAACAGAAAATCAGTTACAAATGGGAGCTAAACAGTGGGTACACATGGACATAAAGATAGAAATAATAGACACTGGGAACTATTGGAGGTGAGGAAAGAGGGGAACAGGGGTTGAAAGACTACCTGTGGAGCACTGTGCTCACTACCTGGGTGACAGGATCATTCATACCCCAAGCCTCACACAATAAACTCGTGAAAAACCTTCATATGGATCCCCTAAATCTAAAATAAAAGTTGAGATAAAAATAAATAAATAAATAAAAGTGAAAAAAATGAGAATAACTCCTAGTTTTTTGCCTGGTACTTACTGATTTCCTTGACCAATATGGTTTCATGCTGGAGCTTTTATAGAGACTAGAAAAGTATATGTAAATTTAGAAGCCAGGCTCAAATCCTCAGAATTTAGCTTAAGTTCATTCCAATATTTCAGTGTTACAGTTTTATTTCATTTTCCAAAAATAACGTTTTTCTCCTTATCCAAAAACAAAGCAATTTTTTAAACCAGCTTAGTCATTGTATAGCTTTATTATTCTCTTCCTTCTGCGTGCTTTGGGTTTGTTTACTCTTCTTTTTCTAGGTTCTTGAGATTTTTCTTCTTTTCTAAGGTAGGCATTTAGTGCTGCAAATTTCCCTTTCAGCACTGCTTTAGCTGTGTCCTACAAATTTTTATATGTTGTATTTTCACTTTCATTCAGGTCAATGTAATTTAAAAATTACCTTTAAAACTTCTCCCTTGACCCATGGATTATCTAGTAATATGTTGCTTAGTTTCCAAAAGTTTAGAGATTTTCCTGTTATCTTCTTGTATTGGTCACTAGTTTGATAATACTGTGGACAGAGAAGACACTCTGTATTATTTCAATCCTTTTAAATATGTTGAGGTCTGTTTGACTCAGGATGGGCCTGAGCATATTGACGGGACTTGTTTACTATGCTCCAGCTTAGTATACATTCTATTGACACTTGAAAGGGATATGTATTTTTTTTGTTGCTAGTTGGTATGTTCCATAAATGTTGATTAGATTCTGTTGATAATGATGTTGAATTCTCTTTGGATCCCTGTTGCTTTGTCTAGCTGTTTTATAAACTGTTGAGATAAGGGAGTTAAGTCTTCAACTATAATTGGGTATTTGTCTATTTCTCAACTTTTGCTTTATATATTTTGCAGCTCTCTTTTTGGATACATACACATTTAGGATTGATATGTCTTCTTGGTGGATTTAATCTTTTATTACTTTAAATGTCCTTCCTTTCTTCTGATAATGTTCTTTGCACGGAAGTATGCTTTATCTGATGTTAATACAGTCACTTCTACTTCCTTTTGACTAATGTTCAAATAATGTATCTTTTTTCAGTGGTACTATTTTAAACTTTCAATCTTCTATATTGTTATTGAAGTAAACTTCTTGTAGACAGCATGTAGTTGAATCATGTTTTCAAGTCCATTCTGCCAGTATTTTAAATGACATATTTTGACTATTTACATTTAATGTAATTATTGATATCTTAAGACCTAAGTCTGCCATTCTGTATTTTGTTTTCTCTTTGTTCTCTTTTTTTGTTTTTGTTTGTTTCTGTTTTCCTTTTCCTGAATTCCAATAGATTACTGGAAAAATTTTTAGAATTCCATTTTGATATTTGTAGTGTTTTGAGCCTCTTTATATAGCTTTTTTGATAGTTGCTGTAAGTAGTAACATTACATATATAACTTGTCACAGTCTATTGGCATTGTCATTTTATCAGATTGAATGAAACATAGAAACCTTACATTACTTTATACTTCCTCATTTATAATTGTTTTAAGTATTTCCTTTTTACACTTTAGAATCATACCAGACAGTGTTATAATTTTTGCTTCAATCCTCAAACATAATTTAGAAAACTAAAGAAGAGAAGGCTCTGCTCATTTTTTTTTCTTTTTCAAATTGATATAAAATGATTGTATAGATTTCTGGGATATATGAGCTATTTTGATATAAACACACAATATGTAATGATCAAACTAGGATAATTGGGATATACTTCTACACGAATATCATTTTAACATCTATTTTCTCTGTTAAGATTAGCTAATTTTTATTGTTTCTATTGTTCTATTTTCTATTGTTCTATTTTCCAGTTGACCAATTCTTTCTTCTTTATCATCTATTCTGCTGTTGAGCCCATTCACTGAGGTTTTTTTTCCTTCTAACTTAGGTTGTTGTACATTTAAGTATTAAAAATTTCTATTTTTTTTACATTGTGTATTTCTTTGTTCAATTTTTAAATTTTGATTTGTTTCAAGCATGTTTTTAAGCATGTTTGCTTGCCAAAACAGTTTTTAGTGGCTGCTTTGAAATGTTATCAGCTAATTCTAACTAACATCTCTGTCATCTTAGTGTTGGCTTTTTTTTTTTTTTTTTTTTTCAATCAGTTTGAAGTCTTTTGGGTACAATTGAGATCTGGACATTTGAGGTATTTTGTTATAAGGCTCTGGATCTTATTTAAGCCCTCTGTTTTATCAGGATTTCTTAGACACTGCTTCAGAAGTGAAAAGGAGTTGCTACCTAGTTACTGCTGGGTGAGAAAATTCAGTTTCTTCTCTTGGCCTTTGTTGACACCTTATAAGTTGTACTCCTCATTACTGCTACATAGGGTTAGAAGTTGTGACTCCTGTGAGGCCTCTAGTGATGACTCTGTGGCTGGAAGGGGTAGAAGTTCCCTAAATACCGTACCACTTAGGAGGTATAAAGGGTTAGCCTCAGAACCACCGGGTGGTGTTGAAAGTGCTGACTCTCCACTAGGCCTCTTCTGACTCTAGCCCAGTGGGAAGGAGGAGGATGTCTTGTTACTGTCCACTGGGTATAGAATTACAGGCTTCCCACATGGCCTCAACTAAGGTAGGAGAGCTTTGTTACATTCTGGCAGGGATGAAAGTCTTAGCTTCCTTCTTGGCCTTTTTTTGACATAACCTCACTATAGCCTGGTGAAGGTAGAAATTTAGGCTCCCCACTCAGTATGTGCTGGTATGGGTGAGGGAGCCACAGTATTTTCTGTGCAGTTAGGCTGGAGGGGAGCAGTTTTTTGCCTTGCTATATTGTCATTTTCCTGGTCCTTGATAGAGAGAATAGGCTTTTGTTGGACCTTTTTTTGTCTATACACATCGACCTTTCTGGGTGGCTGGATTCTTCAGGTCCAGGTCTGGGAAACAAAGGAAAACCCAAGGAGTTCAACACTAAATTTCTTCTTGTGTTCCTGTTGTTCCTAGATGGTCTGCCTTTTCTGTCTACATTTCAGTCTTTTTATTTTCCTTTTATTCATAATGTCCAAAGTTTTTAGTTGGACTTAATGAGAGTAATAGGGAAAAATGTATCTACTTTAGCTTCCTGGAAAGGGACAGCTACCTTTTTCTTTTAAAATGTTCCCTATCTTGATTTAATTTAGAAAATAATGCATGTTTACTCTAACAAGTGAAATAATAAAAAGATCCATAAATAAAACCTAAATAATAAAAGCTCTACCATTGCTACCCCTCTGCTCTCATGCTCCTTTCTGAGATAACAAATGTCCCTGCCTGGGGTATATACTTATCATCTTTCTTCGTCATTTTAACATGAACATACATAAATATAAATGCATTTTTTGTTTGGTTTTATTTTTGCAAAAATGATTTTCTATTTGTCCAACATAAACAAACTTTGCACTGTATTGAAGTTTAAAAATTATCAGAGGAACTATTATTAAAACACTGGAGGAGAGACAAGCAAAATAAATTGCTATCTCAAATAGCAGAAGTTACCCCGAGTCTTCATTATGTGGGAGAAAGATAGAGACGGGAAAGGAAAAGGAGAAAAAAGCATCAACAATACATTTTTTTGCTGAGTATATAGATTAAAAAAAAATAAACACACACACACACACACACACACACACACACCACTTTTGATCATGTATATATTATTAAAACAGTTTAACTTATAGCCTATCACACTTTTCTATACTAGGAATCTGATCCTAGGATATATTTAAAAAGGGGAACCTGTGGTCCAGGAAGTGCCTGGAGAATGGACTGCAGGAAAGATGATTGTGTCACTTGGTGAGTACCCAAGAGCTATTTGGACCAGGTCCCAACAGAAGTATGTCTTCTTTCTCTCTGGTGAGCACCTCTGATTGTCACACCTAGGGTCTTGAGGGTCCTGTTTGTTCCCAGGAGAAAAATCTCTCCAGCTACATCAAGTGCTCATGGTTCAGAAAAACTCCTGCCTAACCGGAGGGATGGTGGAGGTGGAGCTCTGGCACCTCTTCTTTAGGGACTGAAGGCTGAAGACCATGGAGCCAGGACAGAAGATAGTGACTCCTTCCCCCATCCTGACATACATGGTGGGAATCTTGACACCTAAGAAGGAAATGAACCATTCCTTTTAGAGGCATTTCTGCTCAGCATGGTGACAATTGCTCTTTTAGAGCCCCATGGTTTCAGGAAAGAATGAGGCCTATTTTCCAGAGCCCAGGTCTGAGGGAACTCACCTGATATTATTATCAGCTACTTCTGAGAGTTCTCAGGTGGAGGGAAAGCTGGGCTTCCTGAGAAACAGCAGCAGTGCTCTATGCTTCCCCACTTTTATTCGTCACATAGTCCATTTAAGGTCTTTTCAGGAGAACAGGAATGAAGTGTACACTGGTTGATCTTCTTGTTTAAACAGTGGCTAGAAGCACAGACTCTATAACCATACTTCTGAGTTCCAATCCTGGCTCCAAGCTTTGCAACTGTGACCTTGGAAATGTTACTTATCCTTCTTTCCCCTTGATTTATTTCTCTGTAAAATCAGTATAATTAATACAGACCTGATGCAGGGATTAAATAAGTTAGAACAAAGCTCGGTGTATAATAAGCACTCCTAAAGTATCAGCAGCTTATTCTCCCAGTCTTCAAATCCAGTGCTTTTCATGAGTGCATAGAGTAACTGTGGTGCATCTTGAAGATGCATTATGGCTTTCTGAGTTTCATCACTCTCCTTTGATAATTTTTGAAAAGAGGGAATAGGAAGTTAGATGTATAAGTGACCACAGCAGAAAGGGTTGAAAGTATAACCTCTTCTTGTTTAAACAAGTTGGAGGGTGAAAGGCAAAAAATGGACAGATGGCTGGACAGCACATCTAAATGAAGGCAAAGAAGAAGAGGTATGCATGGAAATTCAGTTATTTTATAGATTGAAAACAATTGGCAAAAAGATTCCTTCACTTAAAATATTATAGGAAACTTTCTGAATTTCATCATGCACAAACTGTCCTCTGTGATGGCATTTGGGAAGGCTGTGGAGGAAGGCATGGGAAGTGTGATATTGTCTATTTCAGAGACAGAGTAGAAAGGCTCTTGTTCCCTCTCTAGGCTGCAGATCAGCTTCCCTCTGCCTGGTTCTAGAAGTCATTCCTTCTGCATTACTGTTTTCATGTTCACCATTCAAATGTAAGATGGCCTGGAGTCTTCAGGCCTCCAGGTCACTTCTCTTGAAAGATGACTCCAGAGTAACATCGTTTTCAGTTTTGTGTTTCTGAATGGTTCCTTCCTATGTGATTTAATGATCCCCCCACCTCCTTTAAATATAGCCAGGTTAATTGGGTGTGCCGTTTGAAGTCAGGCTCAAATAGGTGCAATTAAATTCATTAGACCTTTGAGGGATGAATTAAAGAAGTATACTTTTTATTTTCAATAAATGGTACAACTTGAAGCCTGATTTACAGCTACATTGCAACATTCTCAATATTATGAGATGATCTTGGTGTTCAACCTTACAAAATTATTTATATCTCAGCATCTTAAAGCATGGAAACTTCTGTTGCTGAGCCTGTTCCAGGGATGTGCATGGATCTGAATAATGAATAGGGAACTTCCTTTAAGAACACAGAGTCTCTGCCATACAAATACTTCATTTCTTAGAAATAGCCAGCTGAGCATTTGCAACAATGCCAAAGTTGTTCCCAAACCTACATTGCAGAAAAAAAACTGACAGTCATTCCCTATCAGGTACTTCCATGTACACTAATTACATCATGGAAGAGGGTGAGACATTATTAACTGTATCCGCACATGATTTTTCTCTTCCCAAATCCAGGAAATATTGATGTTGTGGTTTAACATAGTTAGAACCTTGGAGTCAATTTTAATTCCTGAAAACATATAAAAAACACTTCTGAATTTGCTTGTATAATTACTTGAGTCCTCACTGACCACATTAATGAATTGTGTTATTTTTATTTAGTAAAGACCCCTTTAATTATTCTTTGACAAGCCTTTTATTCCATGTATTTCTGTGCCCTTAAAGTCAGAAAACTCCTGCGTTCACCTCCTCTAAAGCCACGACAGTCTCCTAATCATTGGAAAATTCATCTTTTATTTATAGTGTCAGTTGTAGGCCCTGATAACTAAGGATTTTGAAGTGAAAGAAGAGTTGCCCTCCTCTCCCTTGGCCATGATTCTCTCTGACACTTTTCTATATCTGATTTTTAAAAGCAATTTTTTATTGTGTAAATGGTAAAAAGAAAATAGAAATAAGTAATATGAGGTAGACAGCTGAGCCTAAAACATCTTGGGACACTGGAGACAGACAGCATTTCTCAATTTGTGATTACCACATCACGTACATCAGAAGACGCCCCTGGAGAGCTTGTTAAAAACACAGATTACTGGACACTTCCTCAGAGGTATTTAGTCAAAATGTTTGTAGGGCCTGGGAATCTTATGTTTTTGACAAGCTCCCTGAGTGATCTTTCACAATGAAGTTTAAAATGTTTAATGCTTGCTGAAGTTGTTGCTCTCCCCTAGCCCCTCAAAAGTGACAGGTTCATAGCTTGGAGACAACATCTGTTCCACCTTAATGCAATAGGGATGGAAAGTAAGGAATAAGTAATTGTCAAATGTATAACATGTGCAGGAAACTGTGCTAAATAAGAAATTTATAGACATCCTTTCATTAAATATTACAACTCTTTGTTGAGGTGTTGTTGATGAAATGTAAAGTCAGCCTCATAAGAGGTGGAACCAGAATGAATAACCACCTGTCTCCTCATGCTGGAAACCATCTCTATGGCTGTACAAAGTCTGGGCAATGGCTTGATACATTACCTGGGGAGATCTTAGTTGGCTCAGAGGTGGCACTTAGTCCCAGGGATGCCTCATCATTCTGATGAGCAGTCAAAAGCTCACAGATGGTTTATGAAGTGACCTTTTGTCCTACATGTGTCTGGCAAGAAATATAGATAGGAGGACAGGGCACATTTTCCCCCGATATATCAAGTCATTACCAAAGTTTTTTTTTTTTTTTTAACAAGTGTATCAGCTACCATTTACTGACGATACATACTAGACTCTGTGGTACACAGTTTTCAGAATTTATTCTTCATAATTACCCTATGCTACAGTTGGTGCCATTATTATCCCTATTTTCTCAGTTAAGGAACAAAAGTGTTGTGAAACTTGCTTACACTCATAGACTGTAAGCAGCACAGGCTGAAATATCTGTTTGGCTCTAAAGTTCACTGGAGTCCCACACATAGGAACTGATGGTGCAAAGTTCAACTCATGCAATGGTACTTGAGTAGAGATCCATTCCTGTCATACATTTACAGAAAACTTTATTTACTATTAAGTAAATAGGATTCAGTAACTGTGGCCCTACCTGTATAGTCTCTTTCTCTCTCCCTGGATATCCCTAATCCTCCCTTCTTCTTACTCTTTCAAGCCTTAAGTGTCCATTTAACTTAAGGTGAGGACACATTATCTTGTCGCAGTTGAGAGCTGTCCTGGGTTTTACATGCATATGATAGAACCTATGCTAACCTTCAGCAGCCTAAACAGACTAATGTTCTTCAAACATTTCAGATGGAGCTATGCCAATTATCAGTGAACACTTAACTGTGAGTTGGACCTGGATAATGACGATACATAATAAATTTCACATCACGTATTAAGATGTTGCTCATGTGGGTCCAGGAACATTTGGTCCCCCACCAACACATCATACACACTGTAAATCTTACACTAAGCGAGGATTCGTCAAATGCTACAAGTAAGAAGATTTAAACTTGCCTTCTGTCTTAGTCTGTTCATGCTGCTATAGCAAAATGCTATAAACTAGGCAACTTATAAACAATAGATATTTATTTTCACAGTTCTGGAGGCTGGGAAGTCCAAGATCAAGGCACCAGTAGACTTAGTGTTTGGAGGGCTCACTTCTTTACTGTCTTTTCATCGTAGCCTCATACAGCAGAAAAGGTAAGGGATTTCTCTGGGATCACTTTTACAAGGGTACTAATTCGATTCTAATTAGCTCCCGAAGAATCACCTCCAAAGGCTCCACTTCCTGACCATGACTTTATGGGATAGGATTCCAACAAATGAATTTTGAAACGACATAAACAAACTTACTCTATTGCAGGGTTCTTCTCCTGTAATACAACTCAATGCATATGCAGATGTCACCTCACAGTCTGTGAATCACCCTGTGGAAAATGGGGCTCAAGGAACTGGTGCAGAAAAGATGCTGGTACTCTGGCTATTGCTAGTGCTATGTATGAGTAATAAAGTGCTTTATCTCTAACCCAGGTGTGTTGTGTCTTTTTCTAGGATCTGTTAAACCATGGCAGGCTGACTTGTTAAAGTAGTGAAAGGTATAAAATCTCAGACCCTTCCTTCACAGGTTTTCACAACAGCAATATTATCATTATTGTGCTTATTGCTGTTAACCAGCAATTATTGAACACCTGTTATAAAATTAATGAACCAAACTCTGTTCTATGTAATATATTATCTCATTTAATTTTTATCACATTGTTGTGAATTAGACAACATTATGATCTTATAGATGATAATACTGAGATTCAAAAAATGAACATTGTTGGCTGCCTTCCATTTCCCTTTGTTCAGTTGTATTCTGTCTCATCTACTCTCACCTAGCAAAGAAGTTGTTCCTTCAGCTTTAAGAGTGAGCCTAAGGAAGTGATATTCTTCTGGCCATAGGACTTGGTCAGGAAATAAAACATTATCCAGTTTAGACAAATGAAATTGGGAGACAGTGTACCAGGGACCTTGGGGAAAGTTTTCTTGCCCTTTCATAGAGCCACAGAGAAATATAGGCCCCCACATAGCAAGGAGGTTGTCCCTTCCTCTAGGTTAAGGAGTGAACCTAAGGGAATGACATTCATCATGCCATAGGACTTGGCCAGGAAATGAAATATTAACTAGTTAGAGCAAAAAAAAAAAAAAAAATTGGGAGACAGTGTACTAGAGTCTTTGGGGAAAGTTTTCTTACTCTTTCCTAGGCCATAGGGAAAGATAGGCTCTCCTGTTCCGTCTGAAGGTTGATATGCATCAGCAGGGTGATAGCAATAATATTTGATACATACTTACCAGAATGAGTGCTGAACATAATACTGAAGCAGGATCTGAAATTCCTGCTGTGCCATATATTTATCTCTTTATGTACTAGATTGTGGGGAAGTTCTGGGGGGATGCTACAGTGGCTGGGTATTGGGAGCCCCTACCAGGTTCAGGGCAATGGCTAATTCTCAACTAGTATCAAAGCATTTTAGTATGTTAGTAACTAGTACTGTTATACTCTGTGCAGGTGTAATGCCTGAAACTGCTACCTCTAACTCATTCCTAATCAGAGGAAGAAGCTCACACACATAGGAGGGCAGAATCGAGATGATCACAGGAAGATGGAGAGAGAGCCCTTGGATTGAGATGACCAGACAGCTGCCCTCTCTCTCTAGGCTTTTTCAGTTAATAGACTACAAATTACCTTTTTATTTAAGCTGGTTTGGGTCTGAATTTCAGTGACTTACAGTCAAAAACATTCACTGAAGCATTAAGTACCTACCTAATAACTCAGATCAAGTACATAACCACAGTGGAACTGAATGTCAGGTCTTCCTGGCTTAAACATTTCTGATTTTTCTGGTGTATCACAGTGTTTCCATATACCAAATAAATATGAAAAGGGTTATTTGCAAACTTTAAAAGGCTGCATTAAAATTTTGGTCACTTTTATTAGAAATAATAAATAAGACTAAAAATGCCAAGAAAAAAAAATGCAAAGAGACTGGTGTTTCCTTATCGTACGCATTGAGAGTTCTCCACATTCCTGCTAAAAACATACTCATCTAGCTGAAGAATAATATTAACATAGGGAAAGGAAAATATAATGGAATATATATGGTGTTCAAATTATTTACTGAGGCGACTGGTGGTAGATATGAATGCTAAAGTCAGATTAGATGACCAGAAATCTGTTCCAGGAAAAGCCTCTCACATTTACACCATCTCAAGAGCATACATGACCCAGTTCTGAATTCATCCCAGGAATATTGTTGAGACGTCAACCACCATCTGCAGAAGTCTGGCCTGCAGACCCTGACTCAACAATGGATGAATGAATCCACTCTCACACCATTACAGTGATTCAAGTGGGCTAGGGATGGCCATTGGCTGCTTTCAGAGGGCGAAATGCAACCAATTGACCAAGACTCCCTCTCCATCATTACGTTTATTCAATATGAATTTTACAATAGAGGTTCTAAGCCAACATACTTGTAGATGATTAACATAGTTAAAAGAGTGGTGTTATGAATGGTAAAAGCTTTAGGTTCTGGGCCCAGAGTAAACACTATTAACAGGTAATTCCCCTTTGATCTCCCCCAAGAGGACCATCCAGCACAAAGTTTACATGAGTAAACAGGATAGAGACAAAGGGATGTGGGTAAACAGACTTAAAGTGGGAAAGCCTCTTATCGTCCCTATCTTCTCCCTAACTTAATAGACCTGCCACCTTCTTCCTGTCCCAATAAAACCTTTCGGCCTTCCAAAAGGTTTGAGAATGTAATTTATAAATTTCCCTAATATTTTCCATAATATTTTGCCAGCCACCCCGAGTGAATCTCAACATACAGTGAACATAGTCATCAGCATTTTCACATGATCACAGTACCTTCTAGATGCCTGTACAGGGAAAATTTACTTTTTTATCCCTCAGTCACCTCCAAGTCCAAGCATTTGTCACTGCTGCAGAAAAAAAAAATGGCATGGACTCTTCATTTTTATTTTTATTTTTGCTAAACCAAGGATCAATGTAAATGAAGATTTTACAACTGCCTCTAGTTAAATTGATGGTCTTTGACAGGTAACCTATTATAATACAAACAGAGTTGGCTCTTGAACAATACAGGGATTAGGGGTAGCAACACCCCACACAGTCAAAAATCTCCATATAGCTATGATTTCCCCAAAACCTAACTACTAATAGCCTACTGTGGACTAGAAGCCTTAACAATAACCTAAACAGTTTAATAACACATATTTTGCATGTTATTTGTATTGCATATTGTATTCTTACAATAAAATAAGCTATGGAAAAGAAATCATTATGAAGAAAATCATAAGGAAGAGAAAAAATGTTTCCTATTCATTAAGTAGAAGTGGATTATCATAAAGGTCTCCATTCTTATCATCTTCATGTTGAATAGGCTGAGGAGGAAGAGGAAGTAGAGGAGTTGGTCTTGCTGTCTCAGGGATAGCAAATCTGCATGTATTTCCCATGATATTCAAACTTGTGTTGTTCGAGGTTCAACTGTGCTTATTAAAACAGAATATTTGCACAATCAGAGTTCACCCACTCATACAATCTTAAGGGTTACAAAGCCCTTAGAGACTTTCAATTCAAACTCTCTTATTTTGTATGTGAGAACACTGAGGCAAAGAGAGGCCAGATGGAGAAAGCAGAGCATATCAAAAATATCCTTAATGTTACCAAAAGGTCATATTTTAAGTGGGTATTTCATTTTTGGAAATATGCAAAAGTCAAATATTTTCATTAAGGGACAAGGTGGGGCATAGATCTAGTTAAATAATATTTGACATTGTAAAAAAGTAGAGTTCTGAATAATCCGTCTGTGTTTTTAATATGGGTGAGTCCACCTATAGATCTAAAGATAGTTTCAAAGCAAATGTTTTTGAACTACACTAAACAAAAGCAGCATTATTTAGAATAAGTCCCAACTGTTACAGGGTTAACCTTAATTTGGAAGAGCATTGCTGATTTTCAAAATATTTGGGGAATTTTCTCATTATCTTTATTTTTTAATTATCTTTTTGTGATTGATTTCTAGCTTATTTCTACTATGGTCAACAATTACATACTATAATTAACTTCAATCCTTTAAAACTTTAAAAATTTGTTGAAGTGTCTTTTATGGCCTAACATATTGTCAATTTAAATAAATGTTCCATGTGTCCCTGAAAAGAATGTACACTCTGTTGTCTTTATGTGGACTGTTTATGTATGTCAATTAGATCAAATACGTTAATCATGTTATTTAGATGTTCTAGATCCTTATCGATATTACTTTCTGCTTCATTCTATCAATTATTGAGAGGTATGTTAAATTTCCCACTATGATTGTAAATCAATTTCTTTTTCAGTGCAGTCAATTTTTGCTTGGTATAATTTGAAGTTATGTTATTACCTGAATACAAATTTGGAATTGTTATACCTCCCTGGTGGAACAACCGTTCATCACTTTGACATAATCCTTTGTATTAGTCTGAGTCTAATCAGTGAGTTAAACAGTGGAAGTTTAATAAAGTGAATGGACTTAATAAAGACTTTTATGTTCTGATAATGGTGACTATAAAATATGAGGAAACTGTGTCAGGTAACCTAGGGCTTAGAGAATATCCAAGAAAGGACCAGCTTGGAAGGAGTCCATACTTCATTGGATAAGACAGGAAGCAACTCTTCGGAACGCAGGATGGGGCAGGGGATCAGCAACTGGATGTGCAAAAGGAGCGGGGCCCTGAGAGAAACCCTCTAGTAGGAGCAAATATGACTGTGAATCTTTTTCATACTATGGTCTTCTATCTAGCATGCTTGAGATAGGTTGTTTTAATTATCTGGTTTTACATAGGAAAAAAATAAATATTAAGGCTTAAAATCTATAATGGTCAATGGCTCATAATTCATTGAAAGTTTTCCTAAAGGAAATAAAAAAGAAAAAGGAAACCTTCCAGGCCACAGATGAGCCACCTGGTGGCTCAGGTTATCTCCAAGCCAAGCTGAGGCTGCAAGGTCGCCAGGGGACTGGGCATTCTGGGCACATAGCTGGGGTAGAGCTTTACCAGATATTCTCACCCTACCACCACTGACCTGCCACGGAGCAGCCAGAAGCAGCAGGAGAGGGCCTTCCTCCTGCAGTGTTCTAGAATTGTCCACTGAGAAAGCTTAATAAACATAATGCTCTTTAAAAAAAAAGAGATGCCTTCACAATAAATAGCTAATGCATGTAAGCCTTAATATCTAGGTGATGGATTGACAGGTGCAAACCACCATGGCACACGTTTACCTATGTAACAAACCTGCATGTCCTGTACATGTATCCTGGAACTTAAAAAAATTATATTAAATTTTTTAAAAAGGAGAGATGCATAAAGGAATTCTGTCCATTGTGGCAAAATATATCTCAGCATGACTTTGGAGCTGAGAGGCAACAAATTGATAATTGGCATGCCATTTTTAAGTAATGCCCTTGCTTTAATGTCTACTTTGTCTAATATTAACATAGATATACCAGCTTTTAGTTAGTATGCACATGGTAAATCCTTTCTTATTCTTTACTGCCAATTTTTCTGGTTCCTTATATTTAAGATATATCTCTTGTAAGTAGTATATAAATTTAAAATAATTATTGGTATGTTTGCGTCAAGTCTGCTGCCTTACTCTTGTTTTGAAAAGCGTAAAAATTTCTATTTTTCCCCCTCTACTTCCGGGAGGGGGGGGGGGGAG
>NW_022436941.1:25329634-25387269 GCF_009761245.1 Sapajus apella | reverse complement strand
AGAGAGAGAGAGAGAGAATGTGTGTGTGTGTGTGTGTGTGTGTGTGTGTGTGTGTTTTAACATATGAATATAGTGGTTACCCCAGAGATTATACTATGCATCACTGACTTACTACAGTCTAATATAAATTACAGTAGTCCCTTCTCATCCAAGGTTCCACTTTCTGTGATTTTAGTTGCCTGCAGTCAACCTAGGTCCAAAAACGTTAAAAGGAAAATTCCAGAAATAATTACTAAGTTTCAAATTGTGTGTACTGTCCTGGGTAGCATGATGAAATCTTGCACTGTCTCACTCTATTCTGCCCAGTATCTGAATCGTCTATTTTCCCAGCATTTTCACAGTATAGAGGCTCCCACCCATTAGTTTCTTAGGAACCATCTGGGTAATCTTACCAAATGTGGAGTATCACAGTGCTTGTGTTCAAGATCACTCTTATTTTACTTAATAGTGGCCCTAACATGCAAAATAGTGATGTTGGAAATTCAGCTATGCCAAAGAGAAGCCAGAAAATGATTCTTTCAAACGAAAAGGTGAAAGTTCTCAACTTAATAAGAAAAAGAAAAAAGTACATTGAAGTTGCCAAGATTTATGTGAAGAACAAATCTGTCTGTGAAATTGTAAATAAGGAAATTTTCAGGTCAGTTTTACATGCCAAATAAAGAAATTATGCGCTAGTTTTGCTCCTGCACTTCAAACTGCAAAGTCACAGTGCATGATATGTGCCCTGTTAAAATGGAAAAAGCATTAAATTTGTGGGTTGACATTCGAAATGATGGCAACGGGGTTTGGTACTACTAGCAGTTTCAGGCATCCCCTGGGGGTCTTGGAACACATAATAAATAAACATATAATAACATGAATTAAAGGGAGACTACTGTAATTATTTTACTGCTTCTCAGATGTTGACAAGCTATTAGAACATTTTAAGTCCATTTATCCTCTCCCACCTTTGTGTTATCGTTATCTTTTTACTCCTGCATATGTTATTTATTTGTTTGTTTGTTTATTTATTGTGTTTTTAGTAGAGACAGCGTTTCACCATGTGACCAGGCTAGTCTCAAACTCCTAACCTTAAGTTTTCCACCTGCCTCAGCCTTCCAAAGTGCTGGGATTATGTAAAGGAGTGAGCCACTGTGCCTGGCCTCCTTCATGTATTTTAGATGTCACATTATTATTTCTTAGTAGAGATAACATTTATTTATACATACCTTTGCCATTGTTCGTCATCCCTTTCTATATTTCTGTGGATATGTCTGAAATAATTTTCCCTTTGCTTAATAATTTTATTTAACATTTCTTTGAGTGCAGGACTCTTGGTGACACATTCTGTCATGTTTTGTCTGGAAATTACTCTGTTTTGCCTTCATTTTTGAGGGATGTGTTTGTTAGGTATAGACTTTTGGGTTGGCAATTGTTTTCTTTTAGCACTTTAATGATGCCATTACATTCCCTTCTGACTTTCAATGTATCTCCTTACAATTCATCTGCCTGTCTTGTTCTTTCTTTACTTTCTCTTTCTTTCTAAAGATTTCTTTTTGTCATTTTTTTAAAGCATCATGATGACATCATCATGATTTGCTTACTTGTGGTTTTCTTTGTATTTATCCCACTTAGGGTTTGGAGAACTTACTGAGTTAGTGGTTTAATATCTGTCCTTAAACCACTAACTCAATCATTGGAAAATTAACTCATTTGGAAAATTCTTGGCCATTATTTTTTCAAGTATTGTTTTGATCCAATTCCTTCTCTCTTCCTTTTTTTGGAGTCCTATGATACTTATTCAGGTCTTTTTACCATATCACATATGTATCTTCATCATGTCCAATATATCTACTCTATTTTGTAGTTTTTAACTCTTTTGTTTTCCATGCCTCAGCCTCTACATTTTCTACCAATATTGTTTCAGCTTAGTAATTATGTCTTTTGCTGAATTTAATGTACTATAAATCTTCTTAATTTCAGTTACTGAGGTTTTTAGTTCTAGAATCTCGACTGCATTTCTTGTATAAAGTTATTTGAATATATTATCTATCTTGTCTTATGCTTTCTTAAATATATTAATTATAGTTGATACGGAGTTTGTGTCTGATAATTCTCAATAACTGGATTATCTATGGGTCTATTTTTATCATTAGTTTTTCTTTTTTGGTCTTGTTTCATGGTATGCCTAGAATTTTTTATTTTTTAATTAAATGCTGGACATTCTGTTTGAAAAATCATAGAGGCCTTGGAGGATGTCATATTCCTCCAGAGAAGGGTTATATTATTCTCTGTGCTAGGGCCTATGTCATCTTTGGGAAAACACAAGGGAATATCCCTGCCTTCATGGAGTTTACATTCTACTAGGGGAAATGGGCAATAACAAAGGAGTAAATAATAAAGTAGTGATAAATGAAAATTAATAAGTAAGGAAACAGGTTACAGTAGTGCATTTGGATTGGGCGATTTGAATGTAACATTTGCACTAAGGCTGAATAAAGTAAGTGGGGAGAGTCATCAAAGTATTCTGGGAAAAAGTGTTCTAGGCAGAGAGAACAGCAAATGCAAAGGCCCTAAGGCTTTGTTAAAGGAACAGCAAGGAAGCCAACCAACATGGCTACAGTGGAGTGATCAGCAGGAATAGTGGCAAAAAATGTTGAGAGGTGAGCAGGTGCTGCATATTAGAGTCTTGGAGCCACAGGAGTCCATGGGAATAACTTTAGATTTTGTCCTATGTGTGATAGGTAGCCATTAAAGAATTTTGAAGAAAGGAAAGATGTGACCCAATTTACCTTTAAAAGGAATCATTCTTTCTGGTGTGTTTGGAATACACTACAGCAGAGCAAGAGTGCCAGTAGAGGGCAAGTTAGGGGGCTGGAATTACTAGAATCTAGGCCATAACTAACGGTGCTTTCGTCTAGAGGGGTAGCAGTGAATGTTAGGAGGAACAGTTGGATTTGGGATGTATTTTTAAAGGCAGGCAACAGATTCCAAGTGAGACTTGATGTAGGGCATGCGGAGGTGGGTTTCCATGAAACTTAAGCTTCAGGGCCTGCCACTTGCACCAGCCCATCCAAATATGCATGTTTGTATCTAGTTTCATAGTGTTTTACTTAATGAGAACCCCTCCCTCCCAACTAGTGCATACAATTCACTTTCCACAAAATCTGATTCTTTCCCTGGGTCTGAGAGTAAAGGGGAATTAAGAATTATGGTTCTTAGGTTTTGGCCAGAAAGACAGAAGGAATAGTAGTGTCATTTCTAAGCCACAGTACCCTGGAAAAAGAAAAGGATGAAGGGGTTGTAGAATTCCATTCACACCAAAAGAAAAAATTCCGTTCTGTTGTACTAAAGTCTCAACTTCTCACACTGACACCCTATCCTGCTCACCCAGGCTTTTCTCTCCCTGAAGTCCAGGCTTTTGTTTGTAAAATTATCTCAAGTTATAATATCCTTTCCTGCTCTTTCTTTTATTGACAGTCTACTCACCATTCAAGCCTTACTCTTCTTGTTAACTTCCTCCTCTCTGTTCCAGGGATTGAAAACTGGAAGTGCATAGCAAGTTTTGGTGAATTTTTAAATTAAATGTGAATGCATTAGATGGAGCAAACATTCTCCCATTTGCTTGGTCACAATCACAGATTCATGGTAGCTGTTTCAGTTCTAGAGCCATCTGAGTTTATGGCCTATGGCCTTCTCAAATCATTTTGCTTACATTTCTCCTACAGCAGCTGCACACTGCGTATGTAATACATATTTAGCAAATCAATGAAGGAACAAATGCTGTATTTCCCACACACAGATATACTTGCCACCAACAGCAATTTGGTCAAGGAAAGTTTTACATATTTTCATATAGTCTTTTTCTTTTTAAAAATCATTTTCTACTGAGAGCAGTGGCTCATGCTTATAATCCCAGTACTTTGGGAGGCCAAGGCAGGTGGAATGCTTGAGTTCAGGAGTTTGAGACTAGCCTGGGCAACATGGTGAAACCTCACCTCTACAAAAAATACAAAAAATAGCTGGGCATGGTGGCATGTGCCTGTAGTCCCAGATACTTTGGAGGCTGAGGTAGGAGGATGGCTTGAACCTGAGAGCCAGAGGTTGCAGGGAGCTGAGATTGTGCCACTGCACTCCTGGATGAAAGAGTTGTCTCTAAAAAAATTATTTTCCTCTTTTTTTTTTCTGTGTTGTTGCATTTTTCTTTTATGGCAAAATTAAGGCAGGAGAAAAAGGATGCAAAGGTAGGGAAAAAGACTACTGCTCATCTGACCGGTGATGTTATTTAACCTAATTTCAAAATGCCCTCTGAGTTTGTTTTGTGATGAAGCAAATATTTCACACTTATACCATCAGAATAGAAGGTACATTTTATCTTTTCCTAGGCCAGGGCTATGTGATATAGGTCAGTATCATTTTAATTAAAAAGGAAGAAGAATTAAATAAATATTTTAACCATGGGATATTTGAACAATTTTTATTAATAAAATCCACCCCCAAGTTTAACTCATAGGTCAGATCTTAGGTACAGAGAACAAGAATAAAGTGAATTTACTGTTTATTAGGTAATGTTTCCAAACTTATTTGCTGTTCACAATTACAAACACGTGGCAAAGTCCATGGACAGCTTCCACAGAGAAGGGCTGTGGTGGGACCAGATGACTCACTGTTTGTCTGATTTAGCAGCTGTAATACATATTCTTGCCAGTGTGTTTTGTTGCCACCTAATTCCTAACTTCCCATCTTCTTTCTAATGAAAAATCAGCTTTGAAAAATTACTCACCAAATTGCCTTCAGTGAGTTGAAATCTCACAATGCAGCCCTGACTAAGTCCTTTGAATGCTGGATTTTGCAAAGTTACCCCTGGGAGGCAGTCATGGAAAGAAAAGAAACAAATGCACAGAAATATGAACTGACATGCTAAACCATTTCTCCTCCGTGTATAATAAAATCAGGGTGAGGCTAAAGAACCACTTTGATTTCCCACTTATCTCTCTCACCCTTCATTTCAGAAATTATCTTCAAGAAAGTGTTTTGAGGTATCCAGGCAAAAGGCAATGTGTAAACTCATGATGCCCAACTCATCTTTGGTCTGTGCATAGAGGAAAGGAAGAATTACTCTGTGAGCTTCTTGGAAGAAAGAAGAGAATCCTTCTACCCCTACGCCACTTGCATCTCTGACTGTTGAGTTACAGCATATCTGACTTTTAATTAGTTTCTAGACTCTCTACTGCTCTGGGGCCATGGCCAAGTGCAAAGTAGGCTCCATCTATCTCTGCCCAATGGCTCTGACACCTCCTATAACTTTGTCAGAAGGCTGCTTGGCTGTATTCTCTTACCTACAGCTCTCATTCCAGGGACATGGAAAGAGATACATAGAAGGAAGCTCTTCAGGCACCTCATGGTCAAAAGACATGGCAGTAGAAATGACAAAACCATTGCTTCTGTTCAGCCTCTTGTGGAA
This sequence comes from Sapajus apella, assembly GCF_009761245.1. Classification (NCBI taxonomy): domain Eukaryota; kingdom Metazoa; phylum Chordata; class Mammalia; order Primates; family Cebidae; genus Sapajus; species Sapajus apella. Next base: position 25,381,826 of record NW_022436941.1, on the reverse strand, counting down.
TGGAGGAAGTCTCTTCCCAGCTAGCAGGGCTGCCATCATGGGCAGGAAGAAGGCAGGAAAGGGCTTTTCCAAGAGATCCACCTGGCTCTCCTCTCTAAAGCATGGAGACCCTGCCACAGCCATCAAGGAGAGGCACCCACAGATGCTCTCTGCAGGGAAAGCAGCACCTGCTCTTCTCTGCACAGACCTAAAGAGCCCAACGATGGGGGCAGGGCATATGGTTGGAGCTGACTGCACTGCCATTTCCTGCTCACATGGACTACTCTGACGCTCCTCAGTGGCAATTTCTGCCATCTCCAGGGGGTATTGTATGAGTAATGAGGAGTTTTCTTTCCTTCATACTTAGGAGTCAGCACTGCTTATTTCTTCCTGAAATTAAAAAATTATATGTGTGTGTGTATTCATATACATATATATATATATATGAGTATTTCTATAAGCATGTATGTATATATGTGTTAGTCTGTTCTCATATTGCTACAAAGAAATAACTGAAGACTGGGTAATTTATAAAGAAAAGAGGTTTAGTTGGCTCACAGTTCTGCAGGCTACACAGGAAGCATAGTGACTTCTGCTTCTTGGGAGGCTCCTGGAAACCTACAATCACGACGGAAAGTGAAGGCAAGCAGACAAATCTTACACAGCCAGAGCAAGAGGAAGAGACAGAGACAGGGAGGTGCTACACACTTTTAGGCAGCCAGATCTCATGAGAGCTCTGTCACCATCTAGTACTTGTGTGATGGTGCGAAACCATTCAAGAGAAACTGCCCCCACTATCAGATTACCTCCCACCAGGCCTCACCTCCAGGATTGGGGATTACATTTTGACATGAAATTTGATTGGGGATGCAGATCCAAGCTATAGCAATGTATGTTTATGTATGTATGTATATTTATGTAAAAATTACACACACACATATATATATATATAGACATGTATTTTTATGTACACAACATGTATATTGAAATATACAATAGATTTTGGACATTGAATTTATATATTATATATAAAATATATATTGAATATAATATATAGATTAAATGTCATATACACAAGTTTGTGTGTGTGTGTGTGTGTGTGTGTGTGTGTGTTTGGTGGATTTTGATTTGCTTTCTTGTCTGTGGCCAGAGGAATATTTACCTTTTTTCTTCAATAGATAATAAGATATTCAAATCAACAAGATGACTAAGCACCAAGGTCTGACTCAGCCTTTCTTAACTGCAGTTCTGTGACAGAATTGTTTTCTAATACCCTAATGTATTTATTGTCTGTAATAAATTAACCCTATGCATCTATAATGGTACTAGTTATGAATTAACTTGTGTGTATGCATCCAGAATGGTAGTAGTTAAATGCCATTCTTAGTACCATCTTTGGGAGAATTTAGAAATAGCCACTCATAATTTTCCATGCCTTGTCCTCTATCAAAAAACATGGCCTTGGATAGTGATGAGCTGTTCTCTCCATTTAGAAGTCTAAAAAAGATAAGCAATAGGATTGAAAAAACAAAAGAAAGAATGCCTCACTTCTGCACTGCTGATGCTGACTTGATAGTTTCTTCTCCTCTCCTTTTTCCTCTCTCTCACTTCCACACTTTACCCCAGGAAAGGAAGGCTTTCTGCAAAGACAGTGAGGCACCAGAAAGGAGGTGCATTTGCAGCGTCTGAAAGTGCGTTTTGGAAGCATTCCAATTCAGCTCAAAGTGAAATGTGTCAGATTTACATGCCTAGAAAGAGACTTAAAACTAACCATCTACATAGCAATGTAATACGCACTTCATTTATAACATGTGCAAATGCTGCCTGTATAATCCAAACAAATAATAAAGGTTTGAAAAAGAACTGTTTAAAATCTGATGGATAATGTATGTTTCAAGGAAGGAATGTTTGCTCTCTTTTTTGCCCCTTACTCTTGGCAGCCCTGTCTAGCAGTTTAAAGGGTTGAACAAATGTTTATCCTCAGTAAAATACTCATTCCTTCAATATGTATTATGCAGCTACTATGTGCCGGGCAGTAAGGATTAAATGGAATCATATATATGTAATAGAAGCTAAAAAATGATTATGACGGTAATAATAATAACATTGACTCTCAGAATCCAACTGTCTGTGTTTCTGCTCTGAAATCCCCTTGCTATAAAAAGCCTCAGGTTGTTTGGAGAGGCCCTGAAAGATGAAACACTGTGTGCAAACAGGGGGCAAGAAACCAGGCCTGTAGGTGAAGGATCCACTTTAGAACACCAGCCCAGTCCAGTCTTGAGATGATTACAGAGCCACCCACCATGTGACCGCAGCTGTGTAAGAAAGCCCAAGAGGGAACCAGCCGGCTGAGCCCAGTCAACCCCCCAATGATGAAATATAATAATAGTACATTACTTTGTTAAACTACTGAGATTTGGAGGGCGGTTTGTTAGATGCACCAATAGACCAACAGATATCTGGAAAGATAGGTAATTTGCCAATCTGAGTCTCCTTTAAAGCATAATTGATTCAGGAAATGTTAAAAGATACTGAATTTATTATAATAGTAACTGCCTTATCAGCCAAGGTTCTTCATAATAAGCAACAGAAGCTAATTCTGGCTGAGTAAAGTGGAAAAGTTTTCTGAAAGGACAGTGGGTAGCTCTTAAATCATTGTAAGGCCTGAAGATCTAGCTGTAGACTTGGTAGAAAAGAATGCTTAAAGCTACGAACCCAAACCATCTGGAAAGGAAAGCGCTGACATCGCCATCACAGAAATGACAGAGCTCCTGGCCCCCTGATTTTGGTGTTACTAGCTCCCGTGCCAGACTCTTGGCATGGGAAAATGATTTACATTCAGTAGAAGCCATGCTTCAAGTAGGCATACTATACTACAATTGTTCACTTTCAGTATAATTCAGTAAATCACAGAAGATAGTCAATGCTTTATTATCAAACAGACTTTATGTTAGATGGTTTTGCCCAACTGCAGGTTAATGTCAGTGTTATGAGCACGTTTAAGGTAGGTTAGTGTAAGGTCTTTTAGACTGATGAACTGCACCATGGATTATGCCATGGTAACCTCTGTGACCAACATGTTACACTCCTGGAACTAGAAAGTCTGAAGTAACCAGAAAACCACAAAAAGGAGAAGAATGATCAACCCCTATGGCACCTAATTAACTTTGAGACATTCTCCTATTGTTCCTTATTCTCGCCTTAACTGATAAGGCAACTGGACTTTGTAACTGGACTTTGTAACCAACCTTAGTCACCCTCATAACTCCAGACGCAACGACCCCCTCCCAGCTTGCAAAAGCCACCCTGAACTATAACTTGTGTAACTTTCCGCTGCTTTACCCCAAACCTAAAAAACCAACTCCTATCCCACTGTCCTCTGCTGATTCTCTTTTCGGACTCAGCCAGCCCATACCTGGGTGAATCAATAGCCATGTTGCTCACACAAAACCTGCTTAGGGGTTCTCTTCATTCAGAGCATGTTTTAACATTTGGTGCTGAAACCCAGAACAGGGGTCCTCCTTTGGGGAGACCAGACCCCGTCCCTACTCTCCCTCTGTGAAGAGACCCACCTGCAACCTCAGCACATCAGACCAGACCAACAACCCTCTGGCCACCTTCAGATTGGGTAAGCAGTCTCTCCAACTTTCTCTTTTCCTTTAGAGAAAAAGGAGACAAGTTTCTCCCTCTTTCTCTCTCTTTTCCTGTAGAGAAAAGGAGACAAGTCTCCCTCTCTCTCTCTCTTTTCCTTTAAATCCCAAGGAGACAAGTCTTGGAGACAAGTCTTCTTCTGTAAGTACAGACAAAGGAGACATTCTTTATCCATGCACTCAAAAACTCTGATGCCGTTCATGGACTCAGGGAAACAGTCTTTCCTTGATATCTGGTCAATCACGAGGACACCTGCCTTGATCACTCACCCACGTTATAGCCAGGACACAGTCAGGGACACCTACTGAAAACTCTGGTAGCTGCTCCCTCCTTTTTCTTGTCTCTACTTCTCTTCTTAAAACTTATCTCCTTCACCTGGGGCAATATTCCGCCCTCTATTCCTCTGTCTTTGCCTCTAGCCTGTGCCCTAAAAAAGAAAAACCTAAAACCTCTTCAACTATTGCCCGATATGAAACCTAAACGTTTATTTATTTATTTATTTATTTGGTAACACAGCCTGGCCTCAATACAGATTAGACAATGGTTCCAAATGGCCAGAAAATGCACTTTCAATTTTTCTATTCTGCGAGACCTAGACAACAATTTTTGTCAACAAATGGGCAAATGGTCTGAAGCGTCATACATTCAGGTGTTTTTTTACACTCCAATCCCTTCCTAATCTCTACTTCTTCTCTCCCTTCCGTCTGCCCCTCCTGCCTCTGCCAGTGACTCAGAATCCTCCTTGTCCACCGATCCTTCTGACCTTTCTCCTCACCGCCTCTCCGAACCAGACCCCAATCCAGGCCCTAACCACCTGCCCCCCGAGTCTCCCTCTTCTTCCTCTGCCACAGCCCACCTCCTTATGCCCCTCCTGTCACCTCCCCACCTCATACCTGGTCTGGCTTACAGTTTAATCCTGCGGCTAACTCCTCTGCCCCTGCCCAACAATTTCCCCATCGAGAGGTGGCTGGCGCCGAAGGCATAGTTAGGGTGCACGTTCCTTTCTCTTTACCCGACCTTTCCCAAATCGGCCAATGGTTAGGCTCCTTTGCATCAGATCCTACTAAATCTATACAAGAGCTCCAATACTTAACCCAGTCCTGTAATCTCACCTGGAGTGACTTAAATGTCATCCTTCTATTATCACCCCTGAAGAACGCTTAATATGCATTTTACCACCCAACCAGCCCTGACATTAAAAAAGCTACAGAAATTAAAATCCGGCCCTCAAACCCCACAACAGAAATTAATCAGCCTCACCTTCAAGGTGTTCAATAATAGGGAAGAAGCTCAGAACTACAGATGCTTGCCTCTGCTGTAAGACAAACCTCAGCCACACCACTGGCTCACAAAGACTTCAAAGCGCCCAGACTGCAGCTTCCAGCCACCCCTCCCAAACCTTGCTTCAAGTGTTGGAAACCTGGCCACTGGGCCAAGGAATGCCCACAGCCGGGGATTCCTCCTAAGCCCTGCTGCGTCTGTGGAGGGCCCCAACTGAAAGTCAGGCTGTGTGACTCATGTTGCTGCTCCCAGAATTCCTGGAGCTCCAACCCAAAGCTCCCCTGATCAAATCCTTCTCAGATCTCCTCAGCTTGGCAGGCGAAGACTGACGCTGCCCGAACACCTCGGAAGCCCCCTGGACCATCACGAATGCTGAGCTTCAGGTAAATCTTACAGTGGAGGGTAAGTCCATCCCATTCTTAATCAATACGGGGGCCGCTCACTCCACGCCACCTTCTTCTCAAGGACCTGTCCCTTGGCCTCCGTAACTGCTGTGAGAATTGACAACAAGTCTTCTAGGCCTCTCAAAACTCCCCAAGTCTGGTGTCAGTTAAGCCAGCACCCCTTTCCATGTCTTTCCTAATCATCCCCACTTGTCCAGTTCCTCTGTTAGGCTGAGATATTGTAGCAAAATTGTCTGCCTCCTTAACTGTTCCTGGGCTACAGCCACATCTCATTGCTGCCCTTGTCCCTGAACGCGTACCTCCCTCAATAGCTCCCCTTATGTCCCCCTCCCTTAACCCTCAGGTGTGGGACACCACCTCCGCATCCCTTGCTACAAGTCACTCACCTTTCGTCATCCCCTTAAAACCTAACTACCCTCATCCCACCCAGCACCAGTACCCCATCCCACAACAGGCTTTAAAGGGACTAAAGCCTGTTATCATCCGCCTAATAAAACATGGCTTTTTAAAGTCTACAAATTTTCCTTACAATTCCCTTATTCTACTTGTCCAGAAATCAGACAAATCCTATAGGCTAGTCCAAGACCTTCGCCTCATCAGTCAGATTGTGCTTCCCATCCATCCAGTTGTACCCAACCCTTATACCCTCCTATCCTCAACACCCCCTTCTACAACCCATTATTCCATTCTTGATCTCAAAGATGCCTTTTTTTCACCATCCCTTTACACTCCTCCTCTCAGCCTTTTCACCTTTACCTGGACTGACCCCAACACCCACCAGTCTCAGCAACTCGCCTGGACCGTTCTGCCCCAAGGCTTCAGAGATAGCCCTCACTACTTTAGTGAAGCCCTTTCTCATGACCTACTTTCTTTCTGTCCATCTGCTTCTCACCTTATTCACTATGTGGATGACCTTCTTTGCAATCTCTCTTATGAATCTTCCCAGCAGGATATCCTCCTGCTTCTTCAGCATCTATACTCAAAGGGGTGTCACATATCCCCGTCCAAAGCCCAAATTTCTTCCCCCTCTGTCACCTATCTTGGCATAATCCTTCAACAGAACACATGTGCTCTCCCTGCTGACCATGTTGGGTTGATTTCCCATACCTCAACTCCTACTAAACAGCAGCTTCTCTCCTTCCTAGGTGTGGTAGGATACTTTAGCCTCTGGCTACCAGGTTTTGCCCTCCTAACCAAATCACTTTATAAACTCACAAAAGGAAACTTAGCTGACCCCACAGACTCCAAATCCTTCGCCCATTCTTCCTTTCATTTGCTAAAGAAGGCCCTAGAAACAGCCCCTACAATAGCGCTGTCCAATTCCTCCCAACCCTTCTCCCTTCACATGGCAGAAGTAAAAAGCTGCACAGTCGGGGCTCTTACACAAGAGCCAGGCCCACAACCAACTGTCTTCTTGTCTAAGCAACTCAACCTCACAGTCCTAGGCTGGCCGTCATGTTTACACACTGTGGCCACTGTAACACTTTTAGAATCCCTCAAAATCACAGACTATGCCCCACTTACCCTCTATAGCTCTCACAACCTCCAAAAAGAGGACCTTTTAGTGTCCTCTTCACACCTTACACACAGACTTCCTCCCCCTTGCCTCCTCCAACTCTACTCACTATTTGTTGAAACCCCCACAGTAACCATTGCTCTCAGTCCTGATTCAACCCAGCCTGTCACTTAATACCCAGCACAAACCCTGAACTCCATAACCGTATCTCCCTAATCCACATAGCATCCTCCCCATTCCCCCACATTTCTCTTTTTCCTATTCCAGACCCAGACCACGCATTGTTTATTGATGGCAGTTCCTCCAAGCCCAGTCACTTGGCAATGGCCAAAGCTGGCTATTATTGAGGCTGCCACACTCCCCTCTTCCACCACTTCTCAGGAAGCTGAACTGATTGCCTTAACCTGTGCCCTTACTCTTGTCAAAGGACCACATGTTAACATCTATACTGACTCTAAATATGCCTTCCACATCCTACACCACCATGCTGCCACATGGGCAGAAAAAGGCTTTCTCACCACATAGGGGTCCTCTATTATCAATGCACCCTTAATAAAGGCCCTCCAGCCAAGGCTGGAATTATCCACGGCAGAGGACTCAGGATTCAAGCCGCTCCTAAAAAACCCACAAGGTATAGCCCCTTTGAACTCCTATATGACACCTTAGCTGGAAGTTCAGTCCTAGTTAGAAGACTAACCCCTCAGTCTCTGCAAACTCGGTGGACAGGACCCTTCCTGGTCGTCTGTAGCACCCCAACTGCTGTCAGTCTACAAGACCCTCCCCAGTGGGACTGTCATTCCAGGATAAAGCTGTGTCTGTCAGACTACTGGCCTGACTCTTCCACCTCCTTCTGCAAGTCACAAGCACCCTCCCCTGCTTCTCTTAAACTCACCCATATCCCCAAAGTGGAAGAATAACCCTATATAAACCTAATGTACTTTGTACTTTCATTAGGCATCTTTCTCCCTGTTGCTGCTCCCTTATGCATTTCCCAGCAATCACCTAATGCAATTCCCCTAGGAGACCCCCACCGCACCCTCCTTGTGTTCCTTTACACTGCATCTCCAAGGCCCTGTCACCCATGTTAACCAAGAAATAGGCACATTACGGAAAGGCCCTCCCTTATTACTAGCACTCTTAAGAATGACAATAGCAGGTTCTGGCTAGGTAGGCATGTACCCTGCCTCTCAACCTACCCTTGGCTGCCCTTCTCTTGCTCCTCAGGCTCTCCTCCAGACCCCTCTTCCTGTCAGCTCATACCCAGTCTTGTTAATGAAAGTGAGTGGTTACTTATAGATACCACATGCTTGCTCATACACCATGAAAACAAAAGCTCTGTCTCCACACAGTCACCCTACCAAACACCGCTACAACCTTTAGCAGCTGCAGCCCTTGCCAGTTTCCTTGGCATTTGGGTCCAAAGTCCCAGCCCCCTCAGAACACTTTCTCACCTTTTCAGTTTACAATTCCAGCTCTGTCTAAGCCAAGGTCTGTTTTTCCTCTGTGGTTCTTCTTACATCTGCCTTCCTACCAACTGGACAGGCACTTGTACCCCTAGTTTTCCTTACTCCCAAAATACAGTTTGCCAACAGAGACGAAAGTCTCCCTGTTCCCCCTGTGGTCCTGACACAACACAAGTGGGTCATTCCATTGTTCCCCTTTCTTGTAGTGTTAGGAATTACTACCGCACGCGGCACAGGCATAGCAGGCCTTACCATTCCAATCGTCACCTTCCACAACCTCCCTAATGATTTCTCTGCTAGCATTGCAGAATTAACTCAATCACTATGCCTTCTTCAAGCTCAAGTAAATTCCCTAGCTGCAGTTGTCTTCCAAAACCAGAAGTCTTGATTTACTAACTGCTGAAAAAGGAGATCTTTGCCTATTCCTAAATGAAAACCATTGTTTTTATGTAAACCAGTCTGGCCTTGTATACGATGCCATCAATAAATTAAAAGACAGAGCCCAAAAGCTAATCAGGGAAATGCTTATTCTGGACCTGGCTGGACTTGCTGGACACTCTCTAACTGGGTGTCAAGGCTTCTTCCAATCCTTAGTCATCTCATACCTATCTTTCTCCTTCTATTATTTGGACCCTGTGTTTCCTGATCAATTGCTCAATTCCTACAAAATTTTATACAAGTGATAACCAATCAGTCAATACAACAAATGCTCTTTCTAACAACCCCACAATATCACCCCTTGCCCTGAGATCTCCCAGCAGTCTAAATTCTTTTCCATTTTTAGTTTTCCATGCTGCCTCCAATCCCATTTGAAGAAGTACTGAGAAACATTGTCCCATCACCCCTCTGCAACCACCTGCTTAATATTCCACTGCCCTCTACTCTTCACTTCTTTTTCCTTTATATTACTCATAAAAAAAGACAGGTTTGTAAGTTCTTTTAGGCTGCCTGACTACACCATGGACTATGCCATGGTAAACTCCATGACCTGCATGTTATACTCCAGACAACTTCCTGGAACTAGAAAGTCTGAAGTAACTGGAAAACTACAAAAAGAAGAAGAATGATCAACCCCTACGGCACCTAATTAACTTTGAGACATTCTTCTATTGTTCCTTATTCTCACCTCAACTGATAAGGCAACTGGACTTTGTAACTGACCTTGGTCGTCAACCTTGTGACTCCAGATCCTACGGCCCCCTCACAGCTTGCAAAAACTGTAACTTCTGTAACTTTCCACTGCTTACCCCAAACCTATAAAACTAACTCCAATCTCACTGCCCCCCACTGACTCTCTTTTTGGACTCAGCCCACCTGCACCCGGGTGAATAAACAGCCATGTTGTTCACACAAAACCTGTTTAGAGTGTCTTTTCACTCAGAGCACATTTTAACAGTTAGGCTAAGCTATGATGTGCAGGTTAGGTGTATTAAATGCATTTTTCACTTATGATATTTTCAACTTACAATGGTTTTTCAGGATGTAACTTCATTGTAAGTCAAGGAGCATTTGTACACATACAGGAATATTTATTTTGCATGATGCCATTTCTGCACTGTTACAATATTTGTCTTTCCGATAAGTCTAGTGTACTATGAAATTAACATAAAATTAGCATTCACACTAAAATTAACAGGGCTTACAGGGAAAATAATATTAGAATCACATCTCTTATGCATATTTCTCTTTCATATCTCTATGCATATTTGTAACCAGGACATCAATAAAAATGGGAACAATATTAATAAGAATATTAGCACAGTAAAAAAAAAAGTTACATTTCTAATTTAAAAAGAAATCTCAGTGTAAAGGCTGCTGAGCTATGACGGCAAGGGCAAAATGCTCAAAGATTGGGAAAAACCATGTAATGAACACTTTCCAGATAGAACAGTAGGTAGAACTGAACCAAAAATAAAAATAAGGGTTGAAAGGACATCACAGGCACTACTGTATTCCTCAGCGTGCCGTGTTCATCTGTGGGGGTACACTCTGGGAACAGCTTCTGTTACTCACGGAGAACACTAATAGGCTGGTGAAGTCCAACATGACTTTGATGTTGTGCTGCCATTATTCCACTCTTTAGCAATCACATAGGAGCTGATTGATGTTTACAAAAATAGGACTGTAGAAGAACACAATGTATGTCAGCATGTGTGGGTCCACGAGGGGCATGATTTCAAAGGGAGGAATTTTCCAGCACCATGGCTTCATCCATATCCCCATCCGGGAACCCAAAGTTCTTTGTCTGACTTTCCCACGTGCAGGGTAGGTAGAAATTCCAGGTGAGCTGCTTTGTTCCAAAAAGCCTGCCAAAAGCTCTGGGAGGAGGGGGCTCTGATTGTGGGCAGGGCAGCCAATCCGATATCAAAGTTGAAGGTCAATCACTCCAGCAGAAGTTTAAGAGAACTCTCATTGAACAAGAACATGAATGGGATGGGAACAACTCCAAAGTTAAAAACCCACTGCTCCTTACCTATACGGATTCCTCCCTTGAATCCCTTCCCACAGCAGCGCGGGAGCTCTCTCTCCTTTTTCTCTCTGTCTCTGCCTAATAAATTGCTCTCTTCTAAACTTTTTGGGTCCAAGACATTTATTCGAATGGTAAGCTCACTCTGCCTCCGGGACCCCTTCCCCATTCCTGGGGTAACAGATGTCAAGGACCTGGGCATATTGGAGAAAACATTGAATGGGAGAATAGGAAGCATCTTTGGAATGCCCCCGCAGCTCTGCTCCCATCCCTCAGTTATATCTTTGGCGAGCACGGGCAGGGAGCTGAACCCCTGCGCCCCGCCCTGGTTACATGTATTGTGTATAATTTCACACAACCTCTGCCGACTAGGTGTTAATATATTATTCTTATTTCATAAATGAGAAAATGGAAGCTCAGAGAATAAACAATCAGGCCTACCTCAAACGGATCTAAGTGTTAAGCTGAGACTTGAATCTTGTACTGTCAGGTTTTAAGATCAACACACTTTTTGCCTCATCATATGAAATGTTGCTAAAAAACCAGCTTCCACTTTTAGAAATGTAGACCTACCTCTCCAGCCTCTTCCCGGCAAGCAGGTATGGCCCTAAGGATCCTGGACTTACATAATCAATGAGAAACCAAATCTGCTTTTTTTTTTTTTTTATCTCTCCCAAATTCATATCTAAGGGGTCTGGGGAGTCATGCCCTACAAATCACAAATTCTCATCAGATGGGCTTTATTTAACCCTATATATCATGACTTACTTTCCAACCTGACTCTGGCATAACATTACAAGACAAGAAAGAAAATCAAAATATTTTACCCCAAAATATGTTTCTTTACCATATTTTGAAATGGCCTTGCAAAGCTGTTCTTTGTGGGGAAAAAATTTGCATCTGTAAAGAATCTCTATTAAGATAGCTAGAAGATCTTTTTCTTCCAGACTTTCCCAATACTAAAGAGATTAACTAAGATCTGAGTAGGAAACATTTGTCATCTGCTGTTTCTAAGGGCAACCACTATAAGACTCCAAAAGAACTTTGGTCTCTACAGTCTTTATCTTAGCCCAAACATTCCTTTCTATCAATCCCATGTCTTTAGACAAATTCAACCAATTGTCAAGCAGAAAATGTTTAAATTTATGTATATCCTGGAAGCCCCCCAGCTTTCAGTTGTCCTGCCCTTCTACATCAAACCAATGCATTTCTTACATGTATTTGATTGCTGTCTCATGCCTCTCTAAAATATATAAAACCAAGCTGTACTACCCTGACCACCTTGGGCACATGTTCTCAGGACCTCCTGAGGGCTGTGTCACAGGCCGCGGTCACTCATATTTGGCTCAGAATAAATCTCTTCAAACATTTTACAGAGTTCAATTATTTTCATCAACAACAACATCTTTGAACCTGTAAACCAAAAAGAAAATTCTAAGTCCCGCCACAAACTGTCTGAATGCACTCCCTCCTCAGATAGGGCACTCTGAAATTAACCTGAAAATCTGGTTCAGACCATGATGGAAAATGGGGGCAGGGTTGAACATGCTTCATTATGCTCTTCTCCCTTTTGGCATTCAGGAAAAGATGACCCGCATTTAACATCAACACAGACCTTAAGTCTGATAAGAAACATTTATAACCTATTATCTCTGAAGCCTGCTACCTGGAGGCTTCATCTGTATGACAAAACCTAGGTCTCCACAACCCCTTATCATAACTCAGGCACTCCTTTCTACTGATAACTCAGCCAACTGCCCATCAAAAAATATTTATATCTACCTACCTATAATAGGAAGCCCACCTCCACCTTCAAGTCCTGCCCTTCCAGGTGGAACAAATATCAATCTTACATGTATTGATTGATATGTCTCCCTAAAATGCATAAAAGCAAGGTGTACCCTGACCACCTTGGGCACATGTCATCAGACCTCCTAAGGCTGTGTCATGGGTGTGTCCTTAACCTTGGCAAAATAAACTTTCTAAATTGATTGAGACCTGTCTCAGGGACTTTTGTAGAAACCTAAAGATTGTTCCACATTGATTTCCTCCAAGGTGAAGACTTGGCTTCTTGGTTCCTTGCACCATCCAGTGACTCAGCCTCAGCCAGCTCAGAGCTGGTTCATCAGTCTATAAAACCAGCAGGTGAATTTTTTATTATTTGGTAGTTAGCAATCAAATGATTGCTGCTTTAGAAGTACAACTCTATTTTCCAAAAGGAGTTTCTAATCCCTTTGCATAATATGATATTTTTCTTGCAGAATAAACATTTTCTACTTCTCAAAGACATCAAGGGAAAGAAAAGTTTTCTATTGTAAGCATAGATCTCTGCTAATTTGCCTCCAATTTATTCCTAAACCAACTAGTTGAATAAATAAAAATGCCTGAGTGGAGGCCTGCCACGGAGTGGATTAAGTTCAGTCTTCTGAGCCTAAAAGCACTCATCAAATACTCTGGAGCTGATAACACTCAGTAACACTTAGAAGATGATGCTCACAGTCCAGCCAGTCAAATCAGAGGCTTCGATGTGCATAATGAATGAAATGGCTCTATGTTAAGTGTACTCAAGTGGGCAACCAGATTTAAAACACTTTGAGAACATTAACCTCCTGGCCAGGCCTGGATTAAAAGAGAATTGTTAATCATACTTCCTAACAAAGCTGTATAGCTGAGATATTTTCACAGGAAGGGATCTGAGACTGTTACCACTGGATAAACTCCTACCATTTAGCAAACAAGAGTGATGAGTCATTGAGTGCATTACTTTTGCATTGCCCTAAATGATCCTTTCAGGGGTTTACGTAATTGATGTAACTTCTTAACATTTGCCTTTGCTTAGGGAAGTGACTATCATTGTGAGTATGTACAGAATCACTAGGAAAATTGCTGGCCTCCCTCTCAAGAATTTTTGGTTCTATACATCTGGGATAGGCCTGGAGAATTTGCCTTCCTAAATGTGCCCAAGTGATGTTTTGAGGGCTACAGGTACATCTCAGAGATACTGTGGGTTTGGTTCTAGATAATAAGAGAATATCACAATAAAGTGAGTCACACACATTTGGTGTTTCCTAGTGCATATAAAAGTGATGATTACTATATTATAGTCTATTAAGTGTGCAATATAGCATTATGCCTAAAAATATAAATATCTTAATTAGGAAATGCTTTATTGCTAAAAAAAAATGCTAATGATCATCTGAGCCTTCAATGAGTTGTAATCGTTTTTCTTGCAGAATAAACATTTTCTACTTCTCAAAGACATTTAAGGGTTTTCCCTTGAAGATGGCTGCTGACTGATCAGGTGGTGGCTGCTGAAGGTTGAGGTGGGTATGGTAATTTCTTAAAATAAGACAATGAAGTTTTGCCACATCAATTGTTTCTTTCATGAAAGATTTCTCTGTAGCATGCAATCCTGTTCAATAGCATTTTACCTACAGTAGAACTTCTTTCAAATATGGAGTCAATCTTCTACATCTCCATCAGAGCTCTTGGGTATTGTCAATGAACATCAGGTGCATTGTCAATGAACATCAATATTTTAAAAGGAATCCTTATTTCTGAGCAGCAGGTCTCCACAGTAATAGGGCTGTTTCACTTTCTTTTCATACATGTGTTCACAGGAGTAGTGCTTTTAATTTCCTTCAAGAACCTTTCCTTTGCCTTCACAACTTGGCCGTTTGGCACAAGAGGTTTAACTTTCAACCTATCTCAGTTTAAACGTGCCTTCCTCACTAAACGTAATCATTTCTAGCTTTTCATTTAAGAAATTCATTAAGAACTTCATTCTTTCCCTTGAACACTTAGAGGCCGTTATGGGGTTATGAATTAGCCTAATTTAAATACTATTGTATCTCGCAGGATAGGGAGGCCCAAGGAGAGGGAAAGAGATGGGGGAATAGCCAGTCGGTAGAGCAGTTAGAACACACACAACATTTTAGCAATCAAGATCACCATCAAGTTTATGGCATCCCAAGACAATTTTAATAGTAACATCCAAGATCACTGATCACAGGTCACCATAACAGAATTAATAATGAATGTTTGAAATATCGTGAGACTTACCAAAATGTGGCACAGAGACATGAAGTGAGCACATGCGGTTGGAAAAATGGCATTCATAGACTTGCTTGATGCAGGGTTGCCACAAACCTTCAGTGTCTGAAAAATGTGTATCTGAAAAGTACAACAAAGTGAAGCTCAATAAGACCAGGTAGGCTGTATTGTCCTGGAACAAGCCTGAGCACCGGGAAGACTCCAGTTCCACTCTGTTCCAAGTGGCCAATCTGAGGTAAACACTCTTTAAGCTTCTTTGAAATCAGTGCATTTTCAAAGAAATCATCATTTTTCAGAAGACATACATAATTTTTTTCATATGTGAGCTGCTTGCCTCTGTCCTAAAAACATTCTTTCGGTTTTGATTCTTTTGAAAGATGCAGAAAGAACAGACCCATTTCCAGCTACTCAGAAGAATGCTTACTCTGCTCTCATGACTGCTAGCAGGTCTAACATGTTTTAAGTTATGTGTGGGAGTATATGTATGCTACAGAATAAAGTTGTTTTACTAGTGCACAATGTATATTCATGTATGAACAATTTAATGAAAGCATCTCTCATGAGAATTCTAAAGAGTAGGCCAGGCGTGGTGCCTCATGACTGTGATCCAAGCACTTTGGGAGGCTGAGGTGGGCAGATCATGAGGTCAAGAGATTGTAACCATTCTGCAACATGGTGAAACCCCATCTCTACCAAAAATACAAAAAAATAGCTGGTGTGGTGGTGCGCACCTGTAGTCCCAGCTACTTGGGAGGCTGAGGCAGAAGAATCACTTGAACCTGGGAGGTGGAGGTTGCAGTGAGCCAAGATAGCACCATTGCACTCCAGCCTGGTGACAGAGTGAGGCTGTCTCAAAAAAACAAAAAACAAACAAACAAAAAAACCCAAAAAGAGTTCTAAAGAGTATTCTTATTTAATCTATCTATCTATTTATATATGTCGGCTAATTCCCCTGAAGTACTTTAAAGCAAATATCAGGTGTCTTGTCATTTCACCCTGCAACCTTCAGGATATCTCTTTAAAAACTATGGACATTTTCTTATATAACTGCAATGACAACATCTTAATAAAATTAACAATAATTCCTTGGTTTCACTTGATAGTAGTTTATGCAGAAGTTTGCCTGTTGCCTCAGTTCAACTCCAACCCTCCCACCCATATCAGTTTGGAGTAGTCAGAATTCAAATAAGGTCTCTGCATTGCATTTAGTTATTATGTCTCATAAGTATCATTTAATTCAGAACAGATCCTTCTCTTTCGTCTTTTCCTTCTTTTCCTTCTCCTCCTCCTTCTTTTTCTTACTTTTTAATCCCAATGATGTATTGGAAAAACAAGGTCAGTTGTTTTGTAGAATGTTCTATGGTATGGCTTTGACTACTTGCTGATGAAATAATTTCACTTTGTTCCTCTACCCATGTATTTCCTATAAACTGGAAGTTAGATCTACAAGATAAATTAGGTTAAACTGTTTTGGCAAGAATACCTGATCGGTGATGCTGCACCACACTAGGAGATCCATGTCTAGCGGTCTTGCTCTTAGAGTGTTGAGTTTCCAGTGAGTTCAGGTAAGGCCATCTTGATTCCCCCTTTGTGCAATTTCCTGTCAACATATCGTCTAATGGTTTCACCTGTTGGTGATCATTCAGCAGAGCTCCTGGGTCTCTGGATAGAAATCATGGAGCTGAAATCAGAATTTCCTTCATGGCTACTGTCACTCCTTTCCTCTCCCTTGCCTCAGCAGAGTGCACTGTGGGGCACTGATGTCAATCAGTGCAGGGCAATGGGAGTGCTCTGGGACTGGAGTGCTTCCATTTTGGAAGGTGATTTTCCAGCTCATTCCGAACTTCCCATGAGCACTGCTTTAAATGTTCCAAGATGGTGGGCAGCGTCACTTAAGCGTTCTTATGCCCAGAACATTATCTCATAGTAGTTACTAGAACAGTGGTAACTGGGAGAGGCCTCCATGGCTGCCTGTTTACTTCATTTCCAGGATACTTTCTGAAGCAGGATATTTCCCCGGTCCTTTTGTGGGACTTGAGACAGGGGTGTCTCATTTATTCAGCCTGTCACTCTCAACTTCTTGTAGGGGGAAGTGTGAAAGCAAATGAGTGTGGGAACTGGAGTGAATGAGCACTAAAACTGGCCACTGCTTCAACATCTGTGAGATCAAACTCCACTCGCTCAGACCCACTGGGTTCTACCCTTCGTGGGAGGGAGTGTGCAGGTGAGCAGGTGCAGGAACAGGCTAGATGCTTTAGCACTGGCAGGAGCAAATGTGCAGGCCCCGTGGAGGGCAAAGGGCCAGTATGACTGCCTTTTGTATCTACAATTGTGGCTTCTGAGCTCTTGTCCAGCATCCAGGAAAAATCAGGTTGCATGAATGAACTGAATGATGGTAAATGCAGGGGATTTTACTGTCGATGAAAGTAGCTCTCAGTGGGAAGGGGAGCTAAAAAGGGGATGGGGTAGGTAATCTTCCCCTGAAGCCAAGCTGTCTCTGGCTGGATTCTTCTCCAAAGTTATGGCATCAAGCTGTCCTTCTGAAGTCAAGCTGCTTCTCTCCAATGTCCAGCTGTAGTCCATCTACGGGCTGAATCCAGGGTTTTTATAGGCGCAGTATGGGGTGGGGTGGAGCTATGTGTGATTTTAGGAAAAAGAAACATTTGAGCAGGAAAATAGGGATATAAGTTCTCACTTTGGACCATGGTTTCAGGCTTTTTAGTATGAGGGTGGGATTTCACTGGGGGCCATCTTTTTCTTCCTAGAATTTCTCTGCCACGTCCCTATCACTTCTATTATGTGCTTTGAATGTGGCAAACATGTTTCTGTGCTGAGAATATCACAGCCACATTCCCCTATGTTCGGGGACAGTGTTACATGTTTCCCAGGATATTTTTGGGAACTCTATACTTTCCTCTTCAATGCATAGTGGCTTGTTTCTTCCCATTTCTTTCACTTACTTAACAATGAAGGGACTAATATTTCTGTTATTATTTTTTTAATGTCAGGAAATCTCAGTTATTTCTCATGGTGGCAACTGTTTTTTTTTTTTTTTTCCAAGAAAAAAACCCCAGCTTCTCTAACAGTTGCTATGACTATAACTAACCTGTAAAGACAAATTTTACAGCTCATCAAATAATTAGAGGCAGCTCATTTGCTTATAATGCTTTTTATGTGTGGGTCACGGTGCCTATTTCTGAAGGACAGAATTTGGTCTATAGGAACATGGTCAGGCTCAGACCAAATTCTGAGTAGGAAAAACATGTCTTGGCCATGACCTTGAGCCCCCACCTTTCCTCTCTTCTCCTGTTCCGTCACCACTAAATGCTTGTTGGCTGCCTATATTGCTGCTCTTGAATCTCTGTCCTCATCACCAAGGCAGACAACTGATTTTCTTTTCTTTCCATTTTTACTGCAGACCTTGAAGTACAGCAGTTTCCAGCAAGCAAATTGGGCACAAAAATAGTCTCTTCCAGTTGAGTGGATGATGGTTACCTGGATGGGAGTGATACATAGCAGGCTTGTCACAAGAAGAAAAGTACCGTCTTACAGGGCAGACAGTTGATTTATAAGCAAAGAAAATAAAGAAGAAATGTTTTTCTCATTCTAGATTCTTTTCCTGCTCAGTGGCCTCCTCTTCTTTTTGTAAAGAGTCTTAACTTTCCAGTTCACCAGGTGTAACCTCAGTCTAGGATGATGGTAGGAAAGAGGATGGTGGGTTTGGGTGGAGAAGAAGGATCTTACTCTCAGGACATTGGGCCTCTTTTCCCTAATCTCATTTCTGGAGCTCTTCATTAAAGGTATCTAATTAACCTGGACTCTAGATCTCTGGGTCTTGGAAGGTAAGACTGGGTTTAATTAATGCTAAAGGCCTGCCCTTTCCTCTTCATGCCTGGGCTGTGCTCTCTCTCTCTCTCTCGCTCCCCATCCGTAGTTATCTATCTGTCTATCCCTCTATGTATGTATCCATCCATCCATCCACCTATCATCCATCCATCCATCCATCCATTTTTGGGGGGCTGTCTTGCTGGAGATGCCTTACGAATATACCAGCCCTGAGCCTATTCTGCAGGGTGGTGTATGCAGGGAGGCCTGAGAAGCAGAAAGACTGGTTCCCGTGAAAGGCGCCAGAACCTCTGATCCTTTCCTTTTCTCCTCACTCTGGACTCCTCCCTTTTGATTATTTTTCCCTGTCTGCTCCGTGAAAGGACACCAAACTACTCCAAGGAGTGCTGGTAATATAGGCTGGTAGGGCCTCTCCAGAAATCCTCAGAGCTGAGCATCACCCTTGAGGGATCAGAGAGACCCACCACATGTTCCCTGACTTCTTTATGATAGTACTGGGCTTTGGGCCCATTGATTAGCTTGAAATCTGATGACATTGAAGAGCTCATTGGGCCTGAATCTGGAGTTGCATGGAGCATGGGGCAGCTCACACAACCTGCAGCCTAGTGTCCAAGTGTCTGCTGAGCTGTGAGGGCAGCTAGTAGCTTTGCCAAGGACTGCCTCACTGGGGAAAATGAGTTTGTTGCTATGGTGAAGTTGAACTGTCTTTGTGCCTATGAACTGTTAAGTTAGTCTATCAAGAAATGTCAAGCTATTTCCAGTTGGCCAGTTCTATTCTGTTTGCCCTGATGCCTCAAGGAGATAAAAGACTTCAGCATTCTTTACAGCTTGCTTGATACAAATCATCACATGCATCCTGCTTTCAAGCAGCTGCTGCATAATCCTCTGCAGGCACAGGGCTGGAGTGCAGGCTTAGAACAGGAGAGGAAGAGCTGTGGACAAGTACCATACATGTTTTCCTATGTCTGAAATGGGTGGACCGCTTTAGTATTAGAATGTTTAATTTTACTTTTCTTAAGAAAAAAAATCCTAAGGCAGTCCTAAACTATTCCAACTTTTAAAAAAGAATAATAATGAATCTGGAAGAAGTAAAACTTCCATTCAACTCTATACTTTTCCCAGTAGGTTGAGGAGGTGGACAGGGAGGGGCAGTGTAGGCATGGGCTGGAGACTAGTGGAAAGGATACCATAAGGAAGAGAGAAAAAGTGCACTTTGTATTGTTCCAGGAGCCAAAACAAAGGAAGAAAAGCTAGAAAGGGGCAATTTTTCTTGGTATAAACAAATGTGTGTTTTTTAAAAAGATTTTTTATTGTGATAAAATATGTATAACATAAAACTGACAATTTTCACCGTTTATAAGTGCATACTTCAGTAGCATTAAGTTCCTTGACACTTGTACAACCATTGTCACCATCCATCTCTGCATGGATTTATCTTTCCAAACAGAAATTCTGTACCCTTTAAATAATCCCTTCCCCCAGCCCCTAGGAATCACCATTCTATTTTCTGTATCTTTGAATTTGACTGTTTCAGATGCCTCATATAAATGGGATCATATGGTATATATCCTTTTGTGTCTGGCTTCCTTTATGTAAGAACATCAAACATTATGATGTTTTCAAGGTCTATCCATATTATAACATGTGTCAGAATGTCCTTCCTTTTTAAATGCTGAATAATATACTGTTTTATGTGTATACTAAATTTCATTTACCTGTTCATTTATCAATGGACATTTGCATTGTTTTTACTTTTTGGCAATTATAAATAATGCTGCCATAAATGTGGGTGTAAAAATATCTGTTTGAGTCACTGCTTTTAATTATTTTGGGTATTAAATATGTTTTCTACTGAACTTAACTAGATGAAAGATCTGTCTGCCCTTGAAGGCTATAAATTCTTCTTTACTGGAGCTGATAAAGTTCCTGGAAAATGCCCAGCCTTCAAAGACACCGTAGAAGAGAGAGCCATCTCTATATAGGATATTTGGCTAAATTAGTGACTCTTAAACCCAGTTCTACCTCTAAATCACATGAGTAGCACCTAGAAATTATAGATGCCTAGAAATCTGATGAACACCACATTAACTAAGTGATTAAGCATATCATCACTAATTATGAGGCAAACTGAAATCATGTGTCTTCTAGTATAACATACATCATTATTTATACTGTAGCATTCCTGGCCAAAGTGCTCAATCTGAATCTAATCATGAAGAAACAAACCCAAATAGAGGGGATGTTCGGACAAACAACAAAAATGTCAAGGTCATTAAAGAAAAAAAGAAAAGGTTGGCTTCTGTCCTATGAGGAGATGAATAAGACATGAAAACTAAATACACTGCAGATTCCTGATTAGACCCTGAATGAAAAACCAACTACAAAGGATATTATGGGAAAACTGGGAAAGTTTGAATATGGACTGTTAGTAGTATTGTAATAATGTTAAATTTCCTGCATATGATAATTATGTTGTGGCTTTGTAGGCGAATGTCCTTGTTCTTAGAATAAAAATGTATCAATATCCTTTTCTTGGAAAAACATGTGTCAACATAGAAGGGTGGAGTGAAATTACATTTGTAACTAATTATCAAAAGATTCAAAAATACAGATGTGGATGTGTGTGTGTGTGTGTGTGTGTGTGTGTGTGTGTAGGCAAATAAATATATAAAGAAATATAAAACAAATGCAAGAAAATGTTAATGATAGTGAATCTAGGTAAAGTTTATAGTTTTATTTGATTGAACTTTTCAAGATGACGGCAGTGTCAGGCTGTCTGGAGCAGCCACTACCATCACGCTGGCTGCAGTAGGGAGGCATGGACAATGGCAGCAGGAGTGGCTGCAGGAGAAGCAGTGGCAGTGGTGGGAACCCTGTGCCCTACACCCCTAAGCCAGCTGACTATGCCATCTCCACCCTCACACAGCCAGGCAGGACCTGCTCCCAGGCCTGGAGCCTCCACTACAGCCTCAACCTCACTCCCTGGTGCATCCCAGGAGCCCTGAGCACTCTACCGAAGGTGCTGCTGGGACTCACAGGGCTGGCCCCAGGAGCATTGGGTTCATTTGAGTGGGGTTGACTGGGGACGCTGTGCCACCTGTACCTCACCCATCACTGCTGTGGGGAAAGCACAAAGAGAAGGCACAGTGGGGTCTGCATGCTCCACAGAGCTGGTGGGAGCCCCACCCCTTCCAAGTTGGCAGGACAGGAGATCCTCAGGTGCAACTGCAGCTGCCCAAGCCACATCTACAACCTGAGGACCCCTGTGACCTAAGTACTTGGGATCAGGCAGGAGCCCTACCCTGGCATCCCTGTGCTCTTGGGAGCCAGGAGCAGGCAGGAGACCTGTCCTTTCTGGCACAGCTGCAGCCACCCCAGCTACAGCTGTGGACCCAGGCATCTCTGCACTTTCTGGGGACAGAAGGTGCCCCTCCCTCTCAGGCTGGAAGTGCCTGCTCCCACTCTCTAGCTTTTCCTGGCTGTCAGCACCCACTTCTATCATGGAGCAAAGTTGAGGCTGAGTCTGGGTGCTGTCACAACCTCGCCAGGTGTGCAGACACTTGGTATAGTGCTGACATGCCAGCCCCCTTCTTTTCTTGGCTCCCTCTAGACTTTGAGTGGCAACGAGCATGGGAGGGAAGCCGAGGAGGTGCTAAGGGCATCTCAGTGCAGGCCTGCTGGTGCCCCTCGGCACAAACAGCATGGGCACCATGGATGATGGAAGGAGGCAGATAGACTCCTGGGCAGAAAGGGACAGGTCCTCAGTGAAGCCCCACCTTCAATCTGGGGAAGGCCTGAAGCCTGGGGGCTGGGCTGCCAGTTGTGCATACCAGTGTGGGAACTTGTGGTGCTTTTTCCCAGCCCATCCGTGGCTATCCATGGACCAATATGCATGCACGTCCTCCGCTCTGAGACCCATAAAAGCCCCAGACTCAGCCAGATTCAAAGAGATGAACGGATGACCAGCTGCACAGAGGAGCTATCCTGCTGAGAGTTGAAGAGATGATGGGATGATCTGCCTGCAGAGAGGAGCTACCCTCTCTGCTGAGAGCTGACACTTATTTGGATGACCTGCCTAGCAGACAGGAGCTGCTCATTATGGGTCTCCTCTGAGCTGTTCTATTGCTCAGTAAATCTCCTCTTTGTCTTGCTGACACTCTACTTCTTTGCATACCTCATTCTTTCTGGACATAGGATAAGAAATCAGCCACCAAATGGCAGGGCTAAAAGAGCTATAACCAAACAGGGCTGAAACACAGCCCTTGTTGCCATGTTGCAAATGACAAGGAGAAAAGAGAGAAGGAGAAAAGAGCTGTAGCCCTTCAGGGAGCCCAGACCTAGGAGCTCCCTGAGCCAGACCTGTGACACCTTTAGGGCTCTGTGGTTCCCGGCGTCTCCAAGCTTCCGGGCACCACCATGTTGCTCAGTGTCAGCCGTGGAAGCTGTTTGTGGTATGCCTGGTCCAACTGCAGCCTCAAAGGGAGCCTGTGCCTATGCCAGTGCCTGGAGCTGACTGCCCCACTGCAGCTGGCATGTGTGGCTGTGCACAGTGGCCAGACCCCATGCTTGCTCATACACTTCTTGCCACTCTGTGCCTGGCTTACCCTTGGCAGGTGTGGGATTCAGGCTGGTAGTGTGAGCTGAGCACAGCCAACCAGGCTTAGTGGTTGGGACGAGCCCACTGGGCCCAAGCAAAACTTAGACAGAGGAGCCACTAGCCCCAGAGGTTTCCAGCTGGCAAAGCGACACCCCAAGGATCCCATAACAATGTTTTTGTTGGGTTAAAAACTTTAAAATAAACAGCTAGAGGCAAAAAGACAGTTTCCCAAACTCTGAGAATCTGAAGCTCCTGGAGAAGGAACTTGTATTTTTGGTGGGACCTTTGTGAGACCCTGAAGTGTCCCACAGAGCACCAATGTCCAAGTCGCCATGTGGGAATGACTAAGCTGATGCCTTCCTTGGGAACTTTCTGATGTAAATTCTGGAATTTTCTTGAAAGCAGTATTTCTAAACAGTGGGGAAAAGAGGGATTATTCAATATTTGATAGGCTAACAATTAAGAGGAAAAAGAAAATGGATGCCCACCTTTTACTGCAAAGTAAGTAGCAGATGGGTCAGATATTTAAATCAATTTTTTAAAAAAGCACCAGTGAAAGCAATTGAAGAAAATATAAAATAATCCTTAAATTCAAACTTGGAATGAACAAGGCCTTTCTAAGGAAAAAAAAAAAAAACATAGAAACACAAACAATGGTTAAAATTGTCTACATAAGAGTAAAAAAATTTCTTCACAGCCTGAAATACTTCAAAGAAATACAAAAGTCAAACTACAAATGGGAACTATTACTAACAAAACAGATGGCTAGGTCTAATTTGCTCAATATATAAGTATGTTTTACAAATCAAAAAGAAATAGCTGTTACCAAAAACCAGTGGAAAAATGGGTAGAGAATGCGTAAAGAGAGTTCATAAAAAAATAGGTACATGAACCTCTTCCACATGCTAAAAAGTTTATCCGTTGTTACTCATGATAAGACAAGTGGACATTAAAATTAAACTGAGATACTATCTTTCAATTTCTAGATTGGCAATGCTCCTAAAGTCTGACAGAGCACTATTTTATCGAGGATATGGGGAAACAGGAGATTTCAGGCATTGCTGTTGGGCCTGCAAATGGTGCAGCCTCTTTGGAGGTGACATAGGCAACATTAACCAAAACATTAAATGCACATGCCTTTCCAGCCAGAAATTTTACTTTTAGGAATCTACTCAATAGACATTTGTGTATTTGTGTAAAGATATAAGATATTAAGTGAAGCATTATTTAAAATCAAAGTCTAGAATAGTCTATAAGTTCATTAACAGAACATGAAATCAATATTAGAACACCTGTATAATGTAACATCTATATACTGTACATCTCTTACAAATTAGATGATTATGTGCTGATATGGGATTTTCTATAAGATCTGTAACGGAGAGAAAAGCAAGATGGAGAACAGTTTATATGTTATGTGCCCTTTTATGTTACAAATGTGTGTCTACATCTTATTGTTTTATAACAGCAAGATGCTGTAGAGACTATATAATAAACCATCAATAGTAACTGTCTCTGACTTGGATTTTGTGGTAGGATCGTCTTTTCAATTCTTTAAATAAGCAAACTTTTTTTCAGTGATTGTATTTAGGTTTGGAGAGGACATAAAAATACAGATATTCTCATAGATGTTAGTGAATACACAAATTGATCCAGTCTTTTTAGGGGCCAATTTGACAATGCCTCTGAATTTTAAAAAATGCGTATACCCTATTACTCATCACTTGGAATCTATCCCACAGAAATAAACAAAATCACAAAATTATAGGTACCTAGTGATAATTTTGGAGCCAATTAAGAAATTAATCAATATGAATTTTAAAATCAAGAGGGCACGATACAAGGTCTGGTGGTCTATTTAGATGTGTGATTGAATGTCAGCAACTGTGTAAATTATGATCCCTAATAGACTCTAAATATTATAAATCCTGACCATGTATAATAAAATGACTAACAAAAAAACAGAGGATAAAGAGAAGCAATGTGAGTGGATAGGTGATCATTCTAATTGTTATATGTCTCATAGCAAAATGGCTTAATTCAGCCTGTCAGGTTTGAAGCATATAGATAAAAAATAGAGTTGTCGATCTTACGCTTTGTATAATCTCTTCCCCTCCCTCGCTTTTCTTTTTCTAAAATCTACTCTTCTAACTTTATAGGGCTAATTTGGGAAATAATATTTCTGTGGTAAAGAAATATTTATATAAATTTGATCAACCCCTCAGGTTACTCAGTGCCATGGCACACATTGGTGTACAATGCACTTTGCTCAGATCTAAGAAGTGCCATGATTGTAACATTGGTGACGTTCCTATGGTTGGGCAGTACTCATCTGAACAACTGTACATGGCAGCCATAGTTTACTACAGTCCTCTTTTCTTCTAATATTTAAGTATAAAGTTATGACTTCTCCATTAAAGATAGCATATATAAAATGATCCCATTTAACCTAGTATATTTCTTTAGAGCAGCAGTACAGTGGGATGGTTATAACATAGATGTAGAAGTTTTACTGGCTGGATTTGACCATCAACTAGCTGTGTGATTTTGTACAAATGACTTTTACTCTGTGTTTCAGCTTCCTTATCCATAAAACAGAATAATTATAGCTCAAGCAGTAGTTGTGAAGATTTAATGATGTAATCTGTGTAAATTGCTTAAGCTGAGAATCTAAGATAAGTTAGCAGCCAAATATGTGCAACCTGACTGTAACAAGAGAAACCAAATGAAGGTCTCTGCTGTCCAGCATTGCTTTGTGATCCTGAAAAGGGTGGCTCATTTGGGTGTCGTTCACTAGAGACTTCTGCCCATCTCAGGGATTGTTCCAATGATTTGAAGTTGCAATATGAATCTTCCCACATGAACCTTTTAAGTGCCCATCAAACAGAATCAATAGAACAAATCTTATATTTTGCTTTTCTTAAAAAAAAATATTTTAAAGACTGTGCATAGTAACTACTTCAGTACCACCATTCAGTAGTTATTAAGTAAATGCAAAGTTTTAGTACTTCTGTACTGATTGAGGAGTTTTAGTGCTGGTAGCCTGCTGTAGTTGATTTGAAAATTTGACACCAAATAGAGTGTCTGGTGAATTGTGACCTACCCTCTGTGGCCTGCACAGAGGTTGGATGCAGCTTCTTTACTGTATTAATTTATCACCAAGAAAAAGTGATAGGAGTGTAAACAGCAGATTGTAGACATGGCTTTACCAATGTTATAAAGCACTTTCTGTTTACACCTGGGAAAACAGATGTATTCTGTCTTGAGAATAATTCAGGGATTTTATTCATTAAGGAAGATGGTGTTAAAGTATCATCAAAACCCAATATCTTCCTGCCTGAACTTCAAACTTGCCTTACAATATTAAACATACCTTGCAATATTAAACGCCCTAATTGGTGGTGGCCATCACAGAAACCCACACATGCATTTTTGCAGAATTTAATGCAGATGGTTATTTCTTCTGGCTAAATCATTCAGAGTCACCAGGGCTTTCAGGTGCTTCCCCTTACCATGTGACCTAGGCCTGTCATCTGCCTGCCTGTCTGCTTCCCAGCCCTGGGCCAAAGGGGCCTGAGTATATACAAATCCATGAGGGATATCTTGATATATTTGTACACATAATTTGTAAGGCTGAGTTCTGCTTCCTTGTTCAATGATTTCCTAGGGATCTACCTTCTGTATCTACACTTGGGCATCTCTCATCAATTTGCTTTTTTTTTTTTTTTTTTTTTTTTCATGTACTACAATAAGGATGTTATTTACAGGAGTAATTGAGGATGTTGCAAATTTTTGTGAACTCCGGAATAATAACTGGTAATCATTTAACTGGCCTACATCTTAGCAGAATTCCGGTTCCTCTCATCCTCCTGACCTGGTGGCCTTTCATAAGTTTTTTTTTTTTTTTCCCCTTTATTTATTTTATTGCATTTTAGGTTTTGGAGTACATGTGAAGAACATGCAAGATTGTTGCATAGGTACACACGTGGCAGTGTGATTTGCTGCCTTCCTCCCCATCACCTATATCTGGCATTTCTCCCCATGCTATCTCTCCCCAACTCCCCACTCCCTGCTGTCCCTCCCTTATTTCCCCCCAACTGACCCCAGTGTGTAGTGCTCCCCTCCCTGTGTCCATGTGTTCTCATTGTTCAACACCCACCTATGAGTGAAAACATGCGGTGTTTGATCTTCTGCTCTTCTGTCTGTTTGCTGAGAATGATGGTTTCCAGGTTCATCCATGTCCCTACAAAGGACACAAACTCATCATTTTTGATGGCTGCATAATATTCCATGGTGTACATATGCCACATTTTCCCTTTGCTTAAGATTACAGGTTACAACAAGGGATTGCAGCTACACTTATTCCAACATTCCCCTGCCCTCCTCTTTGAGGACTTAACATGTAAAAATCGGTTTTGTTTTGTTAATAGCTATAATAATATTAATATGGTTTAAAATTCAAAAGATAGAATATACAGTGAAAAATTTCCCTTCTTCCCCTGATTTCCAACTGTCCAATTTCCTCTCAGAGGCAACTAATGTTATCATTTTCTTGGGTGTTCTTCCAGAGGTACCATGTAGATATATGTAGTCTCTACCTTGCTTTTTAGCAACTAACTTAAGTATACTATATGTAAAGTTCGACTTCACTGACATTGTGTATACACTTTATGAAGGAACTGTCTATCTGGGAAGGTTGCCTCTTTTTTTGACAACTTCAGGAGATGCCCACAGGGACTAGCAATGGAAAACAGCCTCTCTGCTAAGCATGAAGATAAGTGCAGTCAATGCTTCCACATGAGGGGAGACGGATCTTACAGCTAGGGAGATCACCCTTACATCCTCCTCAGGGATTAAGATAACACAGTAAATTCTCAATGCCAAACTTAACACTGGCCACCTGGTAGACCTCAATAGATGTCTGCTAATCAGCGGATAAGAAAAAAATGTTGGACCTACTGAATTCACAATAAACATGTTGCAGAGCCAGTAAAAGCTGTTTAGAATCTCTTAAAAGATTTTTGTGATGAAATAAGTTTAGCTGTATCTTTTTCCTGAATGAAGAGTATCCTCCGCAACCCCAGCCCCCACAGATGTACTAGCCCTGGGGAAAAGACTGGGTGAAGTTGTTACCACAGGCAGCAGAGGGCAGCTGTCATCCAAGCAGAGTGCAAACTGGAGTCCCAGGGAGGTGACAAGGGAATGGGAGAAGCAAACAAGCACTGGGTCTGATGGGCAAAGGTGGGGCCATTGACTGCAGGCAAGGCAAAAGCTAAGATGTGAAGAAGGTCAGTAGCTGAGGGAGGAGCAGCAAATAGGGCAAGATGAGATGCTCAGGCGATAGGACAGGAACCAAGGCAGGGAGCTGAGAAGTTTGTTCCTATTGGCTATCTGGACAGCCTAGTAAGCGTACAGGCCAAGTGATAGGTGCTGTAGTCCTTTAAAGCCTTTGTTTTGGCAAACCATACCTTTTTAAAAGTGACTCTACACTTGGTGTGTTGCTCAAATCCCTCCTAGGACGGCCACTTGAAATCAGTCCATTCATCAGCAATCCAAGAAAATAAGTATCACACTGTATAGTTAAATTCTACACACTATAGGATCAAAAACTCAATTATATATTTTTTCTACTTTTGAAAAGTAATAAGATAGCTAGAACAAAAATAGCAAAAGTATTTTGCTACAAAGGACCTTAGAAGATACAGGTCATGTTTGTTTGTGACTGTAAACTGCTTAGCTGAAAAGTGATTGACATTTTATTTGAAGGCTTACAATGAATCCTTCAGACTAGTTTCACTGTTCTGCTGTCAGAATCAGACCGAAACACCAGGCAGGCCATATTCAAGCCCAAGGTTTCTGTGATGAGGCCTGGAGCTGGAAAATGGGTCTGAGATCCCCAGGCAAAGCATTTCCCATCAACATTTCCCTTCCTGAGGAGTACCGCCTGCCGCTCCATTTTAGGATGACTTGCGGTTGGCATAAACATGAGGGCTACTTCAATGGGGCAATTCTATTGACTGAATCCAGACAAGGAGAAGACTCAGATGACCAGAGGTAGCTTCTAAGTTTGTGCTTTTATGAGAAAGTAGCATGGAAGTCTAGAATGAGATACTAGGGGCATAATCGCAATGTAGCTTCTGGACATGTATTAGGCTCAGTTGCTTACATCTTCAAAACCTGTAGAACTACATGGTGATAATGAAACAATGAGATCCTAACAGAACCCCAAGCTCTTCTATATCGCCAAAGAAAGGATAAGCTAATTTTAATAGCTTCAACGTTCATGAATTTCATTCAATTCCAGTTCTTTGAAAATTGGTAACCTGAGTGTGAACACAATAAACAGCTCAATATAATAGAACATACCAGTTTCCTCTCATTGTCAACTAAATTAGAGTATACCAAATCTAAGAAATGAATGAATAAATCACTATGGCCAAAGATAGAGATACTCTCTTCCACTGTAGAATGTTAAGTGCACACCTAAGCCACACTTCGAAAAGAAGTATCTTTATTTTATTTATTATATATTTTATTAAGGCAGAGTCTCACTCTGTCACCCAGGCTGGAGTGCAGTGGTACAATCTTGGCTCACTACAACCTCTACCTCCCAGGTTCAAGCAATTCTCCTGCCTTAGCCTCCCGAGTAGGTGGGATTAAAGGTGTGTGTAACCACACCCAACTAATTTTTGTGTTTTTAGTAGGAGGGTGTTTCACCATGTTGGTCAGGCTGGCCTTGAACTTCTGACCTCAGGTGATCCACCCTCCTCACCCTCCCAAAGTTCTGGGATTATAGGCGTGAACCACCAGGCCCAGCCCGAAATATCTAGCAGTATCTTTCTCTGTGACAAAATGTGACATGAAGCCAAGGAAAAGGGAACCAAACTGCTGTGAAGTCTTGTTCCAGAGTGGACAAAGGTTAAACCTCATTATAGAACAGCTGAGGTTACATGATTGATGTCAAAAGTCCTTATATTTAGTAAACCTCAATTTGCCTTGTGTATTGTCAGCCCTCTCCATCTGTCACTACTGGCAGCCACCGGTGGATCTGACATGAGAAGCTTGTGGTTTTGTGTCCCTCCCACAGGCCCGAGAACTTTTGGCTTTTGGTTCTCTTGCTGACTTCCTGACTCTCATTCCTGAACCCAAGAGATTCACTCTCATGGTGGCTGTCACCACACCCCCACACCCCTCCCTATGTTCCCTTAGGTGTGTACTTTCAGGTAGCATTGAAATAGTCATAGCTTTTTAAAAAAATGTAATTCTAGAATTTAGCCATGCTATACTACCTTGCTATTTTGAAAGGTGAACCTTTTCAATATATATTTTCAAATATACATCTCTCTGCTCTATATCCTTTTACATCTACCTGCTACCTATTGCTTCAGATCTCCTGCATCAGAAAAATTAAGAACCATCAGATTAAGTTGACCATAAAGAAGAGTGAGTGTTTGTGGGGATGTAGCAGAAGGCAAAAACCAAATGTCTCACCATTGTTGTCATCTTCATCCTAAAGAAAAGGAGATAAGATTGATAGCGCCGGGGCCTGTTCCAGGCTCTGTGTGGGCATCACCTCACTGAATCCTTTTAGGATGGAGCAGCTATTATGATGCCCATTGTATAAAGGAGGAAACCGAGGCTTTGGGTGATTGACTGATTTGTCCAATAACAGACATCTAGAAAGTGTCAGAGACAGACTTGCAGTCTAAGTCTGTCTGACTCCAGAACCTGTCCTTTTAACCACTGAACAGTTATGCCTCTCATTATGGCTGATTGAACTTTAGCAAAGACCACTTTAAGGCCCTTACAAGGGCAATCCCATAATCAGACCAGAAGTACAACTAAAGCTTTCTTAATCCAGCTGCATGTAAAGCAGGTGATTGGAAGGTCATATGTAAATCAGTTTTTGAAAATAAAATCCTATTCTAAATTCACCAAGGGAGCATGCTTCATTCTTTCACAAAAAGAAAAAATAATACTATTGCATACAATCAGTTCCAATAGATTTATTTGCTAAGCTTAGCTTTTTATATGTATGACTACCTTAGAGTTGGGTTCATCTGTGGGCCCCTGTCCTCCCTTAGCACAAATTCACTCATTCGTGACGATGAAGGTAATTTGTGATCCAGACAGAAGAGGGAGAAAGAGCCCACATCCCTATCCACTAAGCGAGGAATTGTTGGCCAGAGGGTAGGATGGCAGAAATTAATGCTCCTTTCAGAGGGGGAATAGGAGGCCTGAAATGTGAATGAAAGTTACTTGCATGAATGGCTGATAAATTCCTCAGTTAGCCTGCTACTTATTGCTCAGCCCTGGCAGTAAAATGAAGGTAACAGCACTATGAGTCAGCTAGCCTTCTTGAAGCTATTTGAAACCCTCTGAGGAAAACAACAGAGTCAATAAGTATCATCACATGATGGGTCATGTAGCTTCTCCTGCAGATGAAACCAGTTGTATGTAGCTAGAATCTCATCATAATTCTGTTAGCATTGTGATGGATCTGGAAGGAAGGGCCTTCAACCCCAGAATTGCTGTTAGCAGACAGCCTTCATCTGTGGGCACCTTCAGGAATTGACTTAGCTGCAGAAAGCCACCTTGCCTAAGATTATGTCCTTTCCAGGTGAGGCCCATGTCCAGTGACTGACAGAGGAAGGATCAGTTATAAAGGCCCAGCCACAGTGGCCCAACCTGGGACAACTCTGATGGAGCATTTATATCCAGAGCTCCCACAGGGTCCACCAAAGCTGTGGACCTGCCTGACCATTCAATGGCTCCCTCTGCTCCTTCTTCACTCCTCCACAGGTGTTGATCCCAGAGGCAATCCCTAATAAACACTTTCCACACTCAACTCCATCTCAGAATCTACTTCCCAAAAAACCCAGTCTGCAATAAGAATCTATATTATTATAAAATGAAAGTTATATGAAGGGAAAAGTTCTTCCTTTATCATCTATAAAATCTGGGAAGCCAGACTAAAACTAAACTGAGAATTTGCCCCTGTAGTTTTTGTTTTCATGGCATCAGTATTACTAAGAATGACTGCTTATTACTATTTTAAAGGTATAAATCTATATAATTTATTTATCAGCTCATTTTTTTAATGGAAAAATTCACCTGTGATTAAATTATTTGGATCCACTTCTCCTCCATTGCAGGTATGCAAATATGACTACAGTGAAATAACATTCGACATCGGTGCCCCTAGCAGTGTCACTCTGCAACTTGTCCCATCAAGCAGAAGGCTGGCCCTGAATATGGGCTGGCTTTGTGACTTGGCCAATAGAATGTGGTGGAGGTAATATTGTGCTAGTTCCAAGGTAAGCCTTGAAGAGGCCTGGAACATTTCTTCTCTCTCTCTGGGGTCCCGGCCACCCCCAGTGTGGAAAAGCCTGGGCTAGCCTGCTGGAAGATGAGGAGACCACATGGAGAAACAGTAAGTTGACCAAGAGGCCACCCTATGGTTTCCAGTCAACCCAGCAGACCCACAATTGAGCCTAGCCAAAATCAGAGCTGTCCAGTTAGGCTCAGTCCAAAATGCTGAACCACAAAATTGCTAGCTACATAAATAGCTACAAAAAACTTGTTTTAAGTCACAAGTTTTGGGGTAGTTTATTTTGCAGCACAAGCTATCTGATAGAGTAGCTAGTGGTTAGTTCCAAGACTGATTCGGAAGAATGAATATTTGAGCAAATTGGTACATTTCCAAAAACTAAGAATTGATATAACTGTTTTCCACTCCCATCTTCTGTGTTCCAATTTCCAAGACAGGGATCTCAGTAGATATTGAGCAGATGGATATGGAGTAGATACTGATATTCAGTAGATGATATTGAGTAGATGGGAAGAAATCCAGAAAAAAATCTACATAGTTAAAATTTCTCTTTGAAAATGGCTCCAAAAAGACTGTATAGTCTAAGAGATGGACTTCCAGGGAAATATATGGAATGAGATGGGTGATCAAGTTGGGAATTTGAGAACCATGACCTTGAAAGTCCCTAAATTGTCCACTGTCTAATGTTATTCTGTTCTATGGGCACAAAATTGGGGTATTGCAGTTGTCTTCCTTAAAGAACCCTTAGGAATCCGGCACTCTCGTCCTGCCTGCTTTAAATTGCAGCTTGTGAAGAAAGAAAGCATATTTCTATTTTTCTAGTAACAGAATATATAATATTATGAATTTAAAACAATTATTTCAGATAGAGTTTTTCTTATACCCTGTGCTAAAAGGTTGCTGGCACTGTTGCCATTTCCTAGAAAAACGTCACTCTGGTCTGTGGCCCAGGTCCTGACATAAACCTAGTTCCTTTTCTGCTGCTGTGATCAGTCCAGATAAATTTACACAGAGCAGCTGTTTCCACCTGCCACTTTTATGCTGACGAGGTATGCGTTCCTCTGATGTAGTGCCTGTGGTGGTTTGCTGAGTCATAATTAGATCTCAGAAATCAGACTCTTTTCACCTCAATTTTCAAAGCAAAATTTTCTATAAATTCAACATCAGTTTATGTAGGACCTTTAAGTTAAAAAACAAAACACAACAGAAAAACTCTTTGACTTCCTGATACCTTTTACTTCTCTAACCTAAATGCTTAGGAGGCATCAGGATTAATTAGGCTAGTTCCTGCTACCTAGCAGCTGGAAGAAGCTGAAAGAGGAGGAGTTTTGATCTGCCTCTGAACCCTCTATGTGGGCAGCTGGCCTTGGAAGGGTGCACATAATTAGCAGATATGAGCTGGCAGGGTTCTCAGAAAGTCCTGTTAGCAGGTCCCATGAAATCTTCTTAAAATAGGGCCTTGAGCTCTCAGTGACTTTCTTATATTTGCATGAATCCATGCACATAGTCACATGTCATTTGCCATGGCAGAATTGTCTCTCATAGAGAATTCAGGACATGGACAGTGGCCTAACATTCACCAGCATCTAGTCTGTTAGCAAGAAGTGAAGCATGTCATTTCTCTTCTTAACAAATTCCCTTTAGGTATTTTCTACTCCACCTGGCTCAAGCAAGTTCACACATTCACAAATGTAGGGCTGTTGGTGGAGTGGGTAGGGGCTGGCTGGGGTGCAGGTGCAGCATGAGAGCATACTCGTACAACATTTGCACTCCCCTCCACCTTTGTATAGAGATTAAACATCCAATCAAAGTGAATATCAAATCTCATGATCCTGTAGAAACCATGCCTATTAATTAATCCACTTTTGACGATTTCAGGTGACACTTCATAAGAATGCCATTGTGTTTCTGAGCTTTATTTGTTATATACCTTAAAATAAGACATCCAGTTTCTATAATTGTAACTTTAAACGGTGTTCAATATTTTGCAGCTAATGAAATATGGACAAGTGCTTATAAGAACATTTTACATTTCTAGAGGTTTTTATAGTACGTACATAATTTTGTGCAGCTTGTGCATTTATATACTTAAGAGTTTTTGATGAGTGCAGCCAAACCACCATGGCACATGTATACCTAACAAACCTGCATGTTCTGCACATGTATCCTGGAACTTAAAGTATAATCATTTTAAGAAGGTTTTTAAGTTTTAAGAAGTGTAAAAAACAGTATGTAAGAAATATTAATGCCAGATTAAAGATCAAATAGATCTTTATGTGAAACATAAAGCTATATAACATGAAGATAAAAGAATTGTTAAAAATCTCTAGAATGGAATAGATATAAGACAATAAAAAGCAATCTCTGGATGTGAATAATCAATAAGCTATCATCAAAAAGAGAAACTTAAGAACTGTATGGTATAAATAGGAGTACTTCAAAGGAAGACTTCAGGGACAAGAATTAGGTATAATAATATTTTATTAGTACATTAAAATTTTCTAAAACAGTGGATGTAAATCTGGGAAAAGCTAAAATGAACACATACAATTCTCAAGGTGAGAATTTTAAAATTCTCAGGGTGAAAATAAGGGCACCTGTATAAGGACGTAGATGTTTTAGCCACAACTACTGGAGTTTCCTCTTTCTTTTAGTAGCTGAGTCACTGGCCAGTCAGGAACTTCACTACAAAGGCTCTTAATTGCAGCTGTATTTAAATATTTTGCTCTCATAATAATAAGCAATAACAACAATAAAAGCAACAATTTAAAAATAGTATTCATACCTAAGCTTTATTGACAGCTGACTACTAGGCTCTATTCCAACTACTTTATATGTAATACAGCACTGAGCCTCACTACAATGATGAGGTGGGGACTATTATTGTCCTCATTTTTCAGACAAAGGATTTGAGATAGTTACTGTTCTTGAGCTCAGATTAGCCTTTACCACTTTTCAAATGTCAGAGTGGTATATGACGATAAGAACTGTAGGCCAGCGTGATGGCTTATGCCTGTAATCCCAGCACTTTGGGATGCCAAGGCTGGCAGATCACTTGAAGTCAGAAGTTTGAGACCAGCCTAGACAACATGGTGAAATCTTGTCTTTACTAAAAATACAAAAATTAGCCCAGCTACCTGGGAGGCTGAGGTAGGAGAATTGTTTGAATCTGGGAGGTGGAGCTTGCTGTGAGCCTAGATTGCACTACCGCACTCCAGTCTGGGCAACAGTGTGTGAGACTCCATCTCAAAAAAAAAAAAAAAAAAAAGTGTAAAACTACCAAAGGCCTGGGGTGCCTGGGGTGCCCAGGGACAGAGCTTTCTTTCTAGCTCTGGAGGCACACTGGGCTACATTACAGTCCTCTGTTTCCATCTCCAGTATTTCCAAAGGCAGCCTGTGAGCTGCCTTACTGCCCTGGACTCCTGGACATAGAGCTAGAGTCACAAGGATTTATGGTCAATAGTTGGCATTACCTTTAGTCCAAGCTACTTAGGGAAATAGATCACCTTGTGTACTGAACAATCCCATTAACTGGGCAAGGAAGTTCATTGGTTATGGAAAAAAATAAGGGCATGCTTTAGAATCAGGCTTTGGTTCAAATCTTACACCTATTACTCATTAGATAAGATTATAGGCAACTAACTTATATAAGCTTCTGTTTTCTCCCACACTGCAAAAAGGCAAATGGAATTAGGTTTTACCTGCAGCACGACCAATTTAAGTGAAAAGTTAATAGACTCAGGTTTTTCTGAGTTAGCATTTCTAACACCTAGGAGGGTTTGCCAGAAAGGTTATAGAATTCTCTTTTCCTTAAACCTTCAAAACCATGACAGAGAATCATTAGGAAGAGGGGTTTCACTGAGTGCAACCCTGGTGGTCTGTGAAGGACTTACAGGTGATACAGGTGATCCCTTTGGTCTCTTTATAGCAATATTAACCTATTATATTTGCCTAAAAGATAATTTTCACTTCATGTAATTTTAGTCTTGTTTGCCTCTACTCACATTCCAAACGTTATTAAAACACATTAGAAAATGAAGATACTTCCATTTGAATATACTGGCTCTTTCTGTTTCACAATAACAGAAAGCCCCCAATCAAACCTGAGATGTATGTGAAACTATTAGTGTGTGGAATGTATCAAAACCAGTCAATTACTTCCAAGAATTAATGAATAATTAGGCAGAGAAATAGATGCAAAATGAGAAACGGTTACATTAAATGAAGAACTTTTGTGCCTGAGCACAAAATTTGATTAGTCTAGGTCTACCTAGATTTTGTGGCAGCCTGCAATTGTGGAGACAAGTAAACAAATATAGAGAGTACAGTAATGAATTGTAGGCACTGGTGATGAGAGAGCTAGCTAGAGTAAGCAAATGAGGTAGGCTGCCAGTTCTATCTGGGGCCGTTGCTAGAGAAAATGAGTCTGGTGTTTCTGCTCCATGGCAGGCCAGATGCAGGAAGGATTTTTTGAGAGTTGTGCAACAGTTAAGAAATGGACTCTTTTCATCCATGCCATAGGCCCACCACACTATCCCCTGATGGTTAAAACAGCCTGCTGTGTTGGAACATTCCATACAGGCAAGTGAGAAACACTGGAAATTCATTCCATTATTCCACAAACATTGCCTGAGTTCTGTGTGTGCCAAGCTCTATGCTATGCTGGGAATACAATGGTAAGTAAGACCTAAGACGCACTTTCAGGACATACCACTCAGTTTGAAAAAGCCCCTGGTTATAGATGTTACAATAAAGTGTTATGGCAGTCACAGGAAACTGGAGGAGGTGTATGATGGGTGTCAGCCTAGTCTAGGGATCAAGGAGTTGTCAGAGAAACAAGTTAGACACTAGTTAAAGGCAATAAAGGCAGATCGTGTGCTGGAAGAACTACTGCAGTAAGGAGAGACTTTAGTACAGAAGTGAGCTCAGTTCTCAATGCCGCAGACAGCCGGGGATTTATAGCCAACAACCAGAGTAAGGGGCCTGTGGATGGAAAGTTACTAAGAGGACATCAAGTGTAGGGGGATTTCTGCTAAACTGGCCTCACAGAACTCATGATAAAGGTGGACCAAAGACTTAGACCTCAAGGTTAGGGGAGAGGATGAAGAACTTGAACAGATGCCAAGGGTGGTCAGATATTAAGGGTGGGGAAGTCTAAACTGACAAGGAGGATGCTTGATGAAACAGACTTCAGCAGGCCAAGGACAGAGCCTAAGGATGAGGCCTGGTCAAAAAAAGACTCTGAGGAGCTGCTTAAAGTTTGGTCGAGGAAAGGGCCTTTGTCAGAGTTCTTGCAAGGACTGTTAAAGCTGATTGAAATTGCATGAAGGTGTATTCTAAGCAGAGGGAAGAGCATGTGTGAAGGCCTCAGAGGTGAGACCAGCATGATATATTTGAGAAAGTAAAAAAAGCTAATGATTAAATGAAGTTTGAGGCAAATAGGATAGGAAATGAGACTAGAAACAGAAGCAAAAGAGAGATTTGAAGGCACTATAAATCTCCTTAGAAGTTCCAATTCTGTCTCAAGGCCAGTGGGGAGTAGCATGATTTGGTTTCTCTAGCCTGCAGAGTGGAAGATAGACTGGAGGGGGCAAGCTTAGAGGCAGCTGTCAACCTATATAACAGAGAGAGGCTCTCTAAAAGCAAAGAACATTTATTCAGGAATGGACATTGCCATGGGAATATATGTACTGTGATAAACTATGTGTGCACTCAGGAAGGTAAAGGAAGACAAAGGCTTTTAAAGGCAAAATGAGGAGAATTGCATTCTTGTTTTGAGATAATTATCCTTGGCTACTACAAAGACCACTAACAAGGGTGATGCCAGTCTAAGGTTGGACACACATTTGCAGGGAAGATGTCCTTTTAGAAGTATTTTTGTGTGTGTAAGGATGTTGTGGTCTTTTTGCAAGGTGGCTTTTGTGGACTCTTTTGTGATAGTTTTGTTATCAGACACGAAAGCATGAGAAAACTCTATGACATTCTCCGGCTCTATTTGTCATGTGTTTGTTTGGTGTTTGTTTTTGTTTTTGAACACAAGTGTTAAAATATATATAACAATATATAACATTTTGATTCTGACAGCTTTTCCACCGGGAGCCCAGTTGAGCATATGCTACAATAATTTGGGAGTGAGTTAATGTAACTCAGATGATGGTGATGGCATGGAGCTATGCAGAAATAAAAGGATGAAGATATTTAGGAGATAGGAATAGTAGGACTTGGGGCATAATTTAGTGGGAGCAGAGAGAAAGGTAGGAGTAAAAGACATCTCCCAGGCAATTGGGTGGATACTGAAATTAGGAACATTGTTTGAAGAGCAACTTGCAGGGAAAGATGATGTATTAGTTTGGGACATACTGAGTTTGAGTTTTAAGACATTAAAGTTTGGAGCTCAGCTACTGGAACTCTGTTATCTTCTGTCCTGTGGTGCCTTGCATTGTCTTGTGAGGGCTGAAGTGGACATCTCCTGCTGTTCCTCACTGATTACTAGGTACTTGTTCTGATGATTCACCCACACTAGAGAATGAGACAGAAGACAGAGATGTTGGAGGAACTATTGGCTGTCCCTCTAACAAGAGAATGTAGGCATTACCAAACAGATCAGTTTTTTTTCTCCTTCTCACCTTTCTGTAACCAGAGTCCAGTTATTAAGAACGAAGTTAGGAGGTATCATTCACTTCCCAAGACTAAACCTTGCAAGAATTCACACACCATCGGAGGATTGATACCTTACAGGAAACACTTCCACAAATAACCCAATATAAAAAGCGATTTAGAGACAACTTACTGGTGAGATTAAGATGCCTTTCTTCCCATATACACACTTCAACCTGGATAGATCTCAGAAACATAAAATTGAATGAAAAAAAATCAAGTTTTAAAATAAAACATATAAATATGGAAGTCTCTTTACGGATATCTACATATATGTAAAAGCATGGTATTTTTATCAATAGGGAAGGAGTGAGATAATTGAGAACAGCAAAAAGACTTCAAACATATCAGGAATGATTTTTTTAAAGGTAAAAAAGGGATCTGAAGTATATTTTGCAAAATGTCAACATTTGTTAAATTTGGGAGTTTGGTATGTGTATTTGTTTAAAATATTTCATTAAAATGACTGTATGAAATTTTTCTTAGACAAGAATTTAAAATAATATATGTAGAGGCTCCCTCAAGGAAGTGGAGATTGACCCCTTCTGGGGGTGGGCTAGACCTAGTGATTTGGTTGCAAAAGATCAGAGAAGAGGAAAGGGGAAAATAATACAGTGGAGAAACCTGGCGGATGCCACCTTGACCAAGTGATGATGCTTTACGTCACCATATGTGGGTATCACGTACCCCCTAATACAATGTGCTTGGCAAGAAGGACACTTTACCTCTGTGCTGTTCTTTATAGAACCCTGTAACCCCAGTTATTATGAGAAAAAAAAAAAAACAACCACAAACCTAGACATGGGAGCATTCTAAGTACCTGGGAACTACTCCTTAAAACTGACAATCATTGAAAATGAGGAAAGATTGAGAAACTTTCACAGACCAGAGAACTGGGAAGACCTGACAATTAATGCAACATGATGCCCTGGATTTAAATCTACAATGGAAAGAGGATATTAATGGAAAAGCTGGTGGAATCCAAATAAAGTCTGGAGTTAATAGTAATGTACTAATGTTGGTTTCTTAGTTGTGACAAATGTAGCTTGGTTATATAAGATGTTAACAATAGGGGAAACTAGATGACGGGTTTATAAAAGCTCTCTGTACCATTT
This sequence comes from Sapajus apella, assembly GCF_009761245.1. Taxonomy (NCBI): domain Eukaryota; kingdom Metazoa; phylum Chordata; class Mammalia; order Primates; family Cebidae; genus Sapajus; species Sapajus apella. The sequence goes on along the minus strand of NW_022436941.1, from coordinate 25,341,466 downwards.
TTGCAATGTTTCTGTAAATCTAATATTCCATTTAAGAGTTTATTTTTTAAATGACTGCATGTCATCAAGAACCCTCCAACTCAAAATGAAACCAGTGGGAAATTGTCTGTGTGCCTGAGGATTGTGCACATTATCCAAGTACAGTGGAGCCTTGTCTCTCAGCCTTCAGAGAGGAACAAGTGTAACATGGAGGTTAACTTTTCAGAAAATTGAAACTAACCCTTCAATCACAAAAAAAGTGTTATTTTGAGCTATTTTTTTGATGGCAATGTTTCAAAAGTGGATGAAAAAATTCACTGCTCCCTGAACAGAGGACACAGGAGTAATTGAATCCTTTCTGGGTGACGCAGGGTCACGGTGTATCTGTTATCATATTACCCTAATAAACAGCATGGTCCTGTCTTTCATTTTCTTTTCCATGACATGGAGTTAGAATCACAGGAGCCATCATCTCACAGCTAAGAAGTGGCAAAGGGAAGGCCACAAAAAAAATTGATGTGAATTAAGAATAAGAGAGGTGTTTATACAACCCCAGGAGCCAGCCCTGAGTAGAGCATATTCTTCCACCTTCTTAAACAGGCAGTTTAACTGTTTGCTATGAAGGGAGCAGCTGGCAGTTGATTTTCCCATTTTTCTGTGCCATTTCATGTTAGCAATGCAACCTCTGAATGCAAAGCACATGCTTTGGGTAACACACGAAGACACCGATCACCCCTGTTTATCTCATTTCAGGCATGAGAGGCAGGTGAAGGTTAACTCATTGATATTTTCATGAGATAATTTAAATTGTGACATTTTCCAGTTCTACTTGGAGAATATTTTCTTTGTTAAATATATTACAGGGTAATAATTTGGCTCATGCTACATACAGAAGTTTCTAATGAAGTCAAAGAAATAGCATAATCTGGGCCTTGGCAATAGGCAGCCAGAGAAGTAAAGGGAGTTTAGGAGGAAGGGGGACTACAAATCAGTCCCAAGCAGTGGTGTTTCCCACAAAGGCTTTTTTATTCTTCTATTCTGGAGCTACATGGCACCCTATGCTTCTTCCTTGGAAAGACCAGGTCTTCCTGTAGTCCAACAATTGCCCAGCCTCACAGCCCAACCAAGAGATGGGCCCTTCTTTTGGAAAATGAACTTTATCCTAAACTCTGTCCCAGCTTGTCAGTTAACCCACCAGCCTTCACTGAATCTGACACAAAGATGAGATATAGAGTGTCTTTCTACCGTATCTTTCCCTAGCTATTATCTCTACAACTCATATATGAGCCCATCAAGTACTGTAGTCTTATTTCCTGCCCCTTTTTATCATCAAAATCACCTTGTTCAATGTCAGTCGCAATAAATATTTCTGGATTAGCAGATTGTGTACTCAATAATCTCTCCAGGTAATCCGACTCTAAAGCCGTAGGTGGTGTTAAACTGCTAGTGCAGACAAGAGATATTCGGGGATTTTCAAGAGGCGTCCTGTAGAACATCCACTTTGCCACCTGTTTTCTGGAGTCAGCATCATGGATATGACTTAATTAGACAAGGCTGGAGGTTTTGACCTGAAATTAATTGTCAACTAACTAATTCTGAAGAAAAGTCTCACTGGAAGAAAGACAGTTTAATGTCCATACTTTTTCTCTATTCCTCTAGAAAAGTATGCAAAGATCTAGACTTCATTTCGGGAAGGATTTCTCAACTTCAGTACTATTCACACTGAAGGCCAGACAATTCTCTGTTGTGAATGGCTGTCCTGTGAATTATAGAAAGTTTGGCAGCTAGAGTTGCTAGAGTTACCAAATTAAAATACAGAATTCCCAGTTAAATTTGAATTTCAGATAAACACAAATAAACTTTTATAGTATAGGTACATCCTGTGCAGTATTAGCAGTATCCCTGACCTGTACCCACTAAATGCTGATGGCATGCTCCCCCACCCCCAGCTGTGACAACCATCAAGTCACCACACATTAACAAATGTCCTCACAGAAAGCAAAACTGTCCCTGTTGAAAACCACTGATTCCGGGTTACACATCAGAAAGCTACAAACATGAACATCTTTATCTTCACTTCCAGAAGAAATAGCTTTCTCTGATGAAGTATCCATGAGCTCGCCAGATGAAGAACTCTTCTACAAATCTTGCTTAAGCCATTTTGAAAAAGTTTTGTATTGTTTTTGATGTCTCCTGGGATAAATTCCCTTTAGATTTCTGTGCCAGGTAAATTATTGTCTCTATTTCAGAATTAGCAGGCTCATTTCAATCAGTTAATGTAATTTATGAAAGCTGTCATATTTTTGTTTTTTCAACTGCTAAGAAGCTTAAAGATAAATTTAGTGATCAGTAGCAGAACCATCTAAGCTCATGGGACTAGCAGTACTTTTTTAAACAAATATATATAGTGGCTCTTATATGCTGCATATATTTTAAATTGTTTATAAGTATTAAATGTTTACATTCATTCTGTTACTACAACAACCCTATGGTTAAGTCCTATTATTATCCTTTTTGTTTGCCTGCATAAAAGCAACTTTATTAATGTCCTTACAATTACATTAGTAATTGTAACCATGAATTACAATTCTCATTTCATATCATAAAGAGAGTTATTCGTTTTCTTCATGATACATTATGTTTTACTGAATTTGTCACTCCCAAGATCTTTCTGGGAACATTCCTTCTCCAGGGGCTGCTTCCTAAGACGTCCAGTTTGCTTTTCATCTTTGGTCATTTAAAAGCTGTCTGGACTGCACCCTCTTAACAGGTTGAGCCAATTTCCCTTCTCTCAAACCCTAACACTGTCATTACTAGGAGAATGGGCATCTCGGGTTGGTCAGTGTTACTAACAACTTAATGTGGGATTCTCTTTGGTTATGGATTTTACTTTATTTAAGCATATAAAAAATATAGCTAGAAGTAGGTCCTACATTCTAAAAGCATTTTTAATCAACTTAAACACCATGTGTCCTTAGAAAATTCACCACCTGGACTGGTTCACAGTCTGCCCTTTTCCACATGGAATCTAACATCAGTATTGTATCTAGCAAATGCATTTGAGCGACAAACAGTGACTGATCCTCAGGAGCCCCCAGGGCTGGGGGCAGCTGGGTGGGACAGACATAGATGCTTTCCATGGCTTTGAACTTGCTGAGGGCCTGCACCGGGATTACGTGCTTCTTCTGAGATGTCCGTTTAATCTTGGTCTGTGTCTCATCTGTTTCTCTCTCTTCACCAAGGGCTTTTTCTCCGGTGCCTTTATCTTCCATGACACAGCAAGAAGGTTGAGGGAAGCCATACCCTGTGACTTTTGATATTTGGTAGAGGTAACATAGGATGCCTTCACCATCTGCACCATGGCATTCATCAAGTTCTTGGCTGCCTGGATCAGGGACATGGCACTGTCCATCCCGGAGACAATGAGCTCCCCACTAAGATTCTGTACCTCGGCCTTGACCTTGCTGCAGATGTTAAGCTGGTGGCAGTAGAGGGTGATGTGTTGCAGGGTAGGCCAGCAGGTCCTGCTTGCAGGCTGAGTTGGGGAAGTGGTCTACGATGGTGCAGCCAAGCTTGTCCATCCTGGATCCTGCCCCGGCAATTTTCTTGGCAGTACTGATGACATCCGATATATTTTTGAGTAGTCCTTTACCTCGGGTAAAGCCAGTCATCTCCATCATAATCATGCACACCTGCTTGGCCAGCACACTGATGTTATTGCCACTGTCATCCCATTTGGACACTTTAGCATCTAGCTTGCTCTTTTCTTCCTAGCTCTGGCCACCTGTTATACAATCTTCGCTTTTTGCTCCCGGGGAAGCTGAGCCATGATCGCCTGGGCACTCTGGCCAGTTATTAGCTGATCATCTTCTGTCTGGATGCTCATCCTAATTGTGACATCAAAATCTTTTATCTCAAAGTCAGAATCATCCAATTCCTCAGGGGTTCTTATCATCAGCACTGCTTTCCTAATGTCCCGGATGCCACTGTATACCAGGCGGAAGGCATGGATAAACTCATTCTCATCCATGAGTGGGGCAGGTCCAAGCTGAGGGCTTTCACAGCTGCTTCTACTTGCTCAGTAAAACATAGCATGACTGTGTTGGAGAGCAGCTTAGTGGCTTCCAGAACCTTCTCTGTATAGATTCTTGGCTCATAGTCGTTCATCTCTGACGTGACTACATGCATGACCCAGGCTGCCCAGCCTTGAATTACACCAGCTGTGTGGTTCAGGCCATCCACATCCTCCTCTTGGAGAGCAATGACACATTTGTTTACATATTCCAAAATGTGATTATCTGAGACAGCCAAGAAAGCGGGCTTCTAACTGGCTTACAGACATTTGAACAAGCTTCTTCATTATTTGAGATGGAACAGGCCAAGTTGGCAACCTCAATCAATTTGTTGGTATGTTCACAGAAAACCTGCATTCTTCTTAACTTTCTCATTTCCATTCTTTGCAGCTTCAATCAATACCAAAAGTGGAACATTAGTTTCCAGGAAAGAATCTGAAACATGTTCCGTGACAGCTTTGTAGAGCTATCTCTGCAAGTCCCTGGTCTTTTTGGTCATTTTATTGATTGCAGAATTGAGTGCATCACTTCTTTCTTTACATCCAGCATTGCCCATGTACTTTGAAAGCAGGTCCTGCAGGGCCTGGAGGACAGTGTTACACTCTGTCACAATTTGCTGGCAATGGTCATCAAGCATGCAGGACGAGTCAGCCATCAAGGCAGCCCCGCTAATGATGCTTTCTAAATGCTCCTCCAGGGAAGGCCTAAAGCACTCCTCGCTGAAGCTCAAGGGGTCCACAATGATTTATTTATCAAAGTTATTGAGTGCATATGCCGATTCTCCTCCTCCTCCATCCTGGTGCTGGGAGGCATTGAGGCAGTGGCCTAGGCTGCATTGGAAATACCTGTGACCACCTGCTGCAGCTGCTGTTGGCCTTATAGGCTATGACATCAGGGTGCTGCAGGCACGCCTGGGGTGTGGTATAGAGGATTGGAACATTCTTTTGCAGGATTCCTCTAGCTGCAGCCATCTGATCATGATGGCCAACATCTTTCAGTTCCTGTTGTCTTTTGGCTGCCATAATGTTCAGCTTATTGACTTCAGGTCTCAGGGCTTTGTACTGTATTCCTAAGTCTTGTTCATTGCTAGCATTCCTCAACTTCAAGATAGCATCTTCCACAACTCTCAGCTGAACAAGTAATTTGTAGACACTTGCCATGTCAGCCAAAATCAGCAACCAGGTACCAGCAGAGAGCAAAGCTGGAGCTGCCTGAACCACGTTTCCTCACTTCACAGAAGAGCAGGGATCATCTGTAAACTCTCCAGCCGCAGTCTTCATCAAATCACCTTGTTTCCTAACATCTAAAGCAGCCACAAGCTCCTCCTTGAGAAACTGGCTCTCCATTGCGATTTTAGTCTCATTCTCCAAGAAATTCTCAGTTGCTTGTTCAACAGCCACAGCCAACACATGGGCAATCTTGGAACAACCTCTCTTTTTATTAACGGGCCCCTTACTACTGGTGTAAGCTTGTAACCTGTGTAACAAGAGGCTACAACAGTCTCTCAACTGCCAGAGTCCTGATCTCTAGACGTTTGGGGTCCCACTTGAAGTTTATGTTGCCTGCGTGGACAGCAGTCATTGCTGTGGCTAGCAAGGCGAGAGCTGGATTCCAGAGGTCTGAAGCCGATGGCTGCTGCTTTTTCCTCTCCCTTTTAAAGATAAGGAAACTGACATACTTTGTTGTCATTGCTATTGCTATGAATTATTTTCTTTTTCACCACCCTCCTTATTTTATATGTAAGCTTCATCAGATTCCATCTGGAAGTTGATTGGGTGTAAGTTAACATATCACATACCTATTTCAGGTACTCTCAGCCTCACCTGTCTCTTGTTCCAACTGCCACCTTGACACCTAGCTCCAATTATTTCTGCCAGGCACCTCCTCCCAGAGCCCAGCCTCATACCCATGCCATGAGCCTCAATCGTCCCATCCTAGGATTCCCTGTTAACTTTCAAGGTGTGGGAAGCAAAGGGCTCTGCCTCAGGCCCTACAATTGCACAACTCATAATTACAGGGGAGTTAACACCACATGGTCAAAATGCTCCCAAATGGAAGATGAAAACTGATAGATTTTTTTTTTCTTTTTCTTAAAATTCCAAACTTGGAATGCAGCTTTTCAAAGTCCTGGTCCTGTAGGAGAGAGCAATCAGAAGTATTTAATCGTGACCACCTCTGTTATGCCTGCTTGAATTTCTCTTTCTCTCCTTCCCTGCCTGACTTCCCTCTCACTTCTGCTCCATGGGATCACACTCCCTATCACAGTAGTAGAAACACAGCATTGTCAGGCTCTGCTTTCTAAGGAAGCTAGATTAAGTAATTATAAGTAAAATTACACCAAATGGAAGTTTATCTAGTCATTTTCATTAACTTCAGAATCAGTAATATTTATTGTGGTCTAATCAGAATACAATTCTGGAATATTATCCCTAGAAATGTTATGGTGTCTTTGGGGTGTCGATTTACTGGCCAGAAACCTCTGTGGCTGGTGGCACTTTTACCTGAGTTCTTGTCCTGCATTCAGGAAGAATAAGGTATGCAGGTAAGTAGAGGGTGAACAAGATGAAGAGGAGCTTTATTGAGTGTTACAACAGCTCAGAGAAGACCTGCAGTGCATACCGTAGCTCCTCTCTGTAGGCAGGTCACCCTGTCCAGTGTTCAGCTCTTAGTGAATGGAAGGCCTTGGAGAGGGTAGTTCCTCTCTGCTACTGGTTAGCCTGATGTTTGTTGCTCTTAGCAGAGAGGAGCCCTGGAGAGGGTAGCTCCTCTCTGCAGCTGGTCATCCTGACGTCTGTCCAGCTCCTAGCAGGGAGGAGGTCCTGGAATGGGTTGCTCCTCTCTGCAGCTGGTGGCCCCGACATCTTTGCAGGTCTCTGAAGCTCTCAGCAGAGAGGGTAGCTCCTCTCTGCAACTGGTCATCCTGTCATCTGCTCAGCTCTGGCTGAGCCTGGAGCTTTTATAGGTCTCAGAGAGGAGAAAATACACACTGATTGGTTCATGGGTCTCCATGGCGGGCCCAGAAAAGGCACTAGCTCCCATTTCCGTCCATGGGACTGGCAGCCTGGACCTCAGCCTTCAGGACCTGCCTGCTTCTGTCCAGGAATCTATCTGCCTCCCACTGCTATACATGGTTCCCAGGCTCTGCCCCAACTTTGCTTCAAGATTGGAGTGGATGCTGACAGCAGGGAGAAGCCAGGTAGTGGGAGCAGGCACTTCTGAGCCTGGAAGGGAAGCAGGTGGCCTTCATGGGCCTCAAGAGTGCAGGGATGCCCGAGTCTGCAGTCACAGTTTGGGTAGTTACAGGTGTACCCTGGGTGATGGGGCTGCTGCCAGCTCCATGAAGTGACAGACTGGGGTCTGCAGCTGTGGTTTGGGAGGCTGCAGCTACAACCAGGAGGAAAGAGCTCCTAGCTGCTCCTGGAACCCCCCAAGAGCACAGGGAGGCTCAGCTCTGCAGCCACGACTTTGGAGGCTGTGGCCCCACCCAGGAGGATGGGGCTTTTGCCTGCTCTGTGGAGCATGCAGCTTCAGGCATGCCTCCCTCCTGCAGCCAGTGTGATGTCAGTGGCAGGTCATCTGGAGTGTCCACTGCCATCAATCCCACCTTCTGAAGAGGTACATCTAATTGCCATTAGGATAGGAATGATGACTGCTCTTAACTGCTTCATGCTAACAGGGAGCATTGCTTTGCGAAAATGACAGTCAGGTCTCAGGACTCTGAGCATGTTAAGGTTGACCCCATCTTCTTTTTAACTGATGACACCAAGACCCAGAGAGAGAAGGGGTTTTCTCAAGATCACATGCTTTATTGGTGGTGTCTGAATATAGTACAAATATTTATTTAGTGCCTATAATGAATGCCAGATTCCCATATACATTTTTAGAGTTTGTGCTTGCAAATTGGATAATTAACATCAGCACCCCCATTCTATGCATAAGAAACAGAAGGTCAAAAAAAAATGAAGTGAAACGTTGAAGGTCACAATATTGGCAAATAGAAGAATCAGGGTTATATCAGGGCTCCAATTTCACATGTCTAGTTCTTTCCCCAGTTGTATCCCATGGTCAGGAGTTGGGTCCTGGCTTTTTGGGGAACCCAGTGGAAAAAACAACACAGGCTTTGGAGGAAGATAGGCTTAAGTTCAAGTCCCAGCTTCACCACTTAACAGCTTTGTGATTTTAAGTAACTTAATTTCTCTGAGCCTCAAATTTCTAATTCTAAAAATGGGAAAATTAATATCTACTCATAGTCTAACTATGAAGATAAAAGGAGATAATATATGCAAATCTCCTACCAAAGTGTCCATATATTGGAGTAGGTAGTTAGGTAGACATAAACAGGGCGGGAGAGGTCCCCCCCCACTCACACCCTGGCCACCAGGAGTGTCAGGTGACCATCAGGTGATGGTCAGGTGGTTATTAAACTGTATCTCTAAAATAATAACTGGTTGCAGCTCGTTCCAGGGAAAGGCAGTCTCCCAATAGATAGAAAAAACCTGAAACTGGTGATTAGCAGCTTCCTGATAAGAGTTCAGAAGTTAAATGAGTGGACACAAGCGTGTGCACTAAGAGGTAAAATGGTGGAGTGTAACTGGTATGACCTTCTGCTGGAAACGCTTGACTCGTAAGAGAAAAATGCCTCAAATGAGCATGTGCACAACTTCAGTAAACACACTGCATGCTGCCCCTCCCAAGTGAAGAATCAGGGAAAAAGAAACACAGGCCCTGGAAACATGCCAATGTATAAAGCCCCAAGTCAAAAGTCAAACAGTGCACTTGAATCTCTCAGGTCACCCCCTTGGCCCTCTTCCAAGTGTACTTTACTTCCTTTTGTTTCTGCTCTACAACTTTTTAATAAACTTTCACTTCTGTCCTAAAACTTGCCTCAGTCTCTCCTGCCTTATGCCCCTCAGTCAAATTCTTTCTTCTAAGGTGGCAAGAATTGAGGTTGCTGAAGACCCATATGAATTCGCTGCTCCTAACATGTACACAGTCAGGGCTTAATAAATGTTAACCAGTATCAGTTCTCTGGAATCAAAGATGCCTTCCAAAAAATGATATTAGCTTCTATTTTATGGGAACTTTTTAAGTGCCAGGCACTTAAAAAGTACTTTTTAAGTACTAAGCATTTTCTGTAGAAGAAGGAATCTCCTTTTTTATCCTAATCTCACTGAGGGAGGGAAGATGAGGAAGAATGTCTACTATCTCCCAATCTCTTGTTGCCTCTAACAACAGTTCATGAACTGTAGCCATCTGTGTGCTCTCTTTAAAACTGTGTAGCAGTTTTAAAAGTTAAATTTATAGTTTAGTTTTGTCCAAAGCAATAATGCTGTGAAATTACAGTTTTGATGTGCTAGTTATATATTTTTTGTTATTCACATTAAAACATTTACTTTAACCATTGAAATAAAAGTGTTATTACTTAAAATACTCCAGAAAAAAATATTAGATAATATAAGATTGGCAAAATGTTGATTTTTTTTAAAGGCTGGATGATGGATACACAGGGTTATAAATTCTCTAATTTTATGTATCTTTTGAAATGTTCCATAATAAACAGTGTTTAAAAACTAAAATGAAACACATCTAACAAATCTGGGGTTGAGGTTCAGGAATATTCTCTCACAGAGGCCTAAAATCTACTCACATTCTGCAGAGGAGCAATAGCCATACTTTGGAAAATACTGACCCATTATACCCAATAGGAGATCACCAGCATGGGTCAGGCAATTAGGCTGCATTCTTCCTCATGGGCTGTGTCTCTGTGCGTAGAAAAATTAGTTACATAGAAAAATTCGCAATTAAAGTTTGTTGATAAAATGAATGAATGGATTTTAAGCTTGTTATCTTCCTTGTGGCTTTTAGCTCTGGCTCCTTGGATGCTCTAAACTGCTACCTTTCCTTTAAGGGATGGGCAATAAATTAACATAGAAAATTTCATAATAAGATGAGTAACATCTTAGAAAACAGTCTAATCTGAAAAGCTCCTGCTGCTTTTCTTTTATTGTTATGCGCTTGGCTTCCATTACTATGAAGAACATACCTAGAAAGTTTCAATAAATTTCCACACGGTCATGCTTGCTTGGCATTGGATGTTTCTGTGAAATGAGGTCAAATGTATTGAAAGATATTACTTGGCTAGTAGTTTTAAAATGTATTTTGTCAAAAAAAAAATCTCTTACCAGATACTTTTAAGAACAAGCTGAATAGCCATTTGTTTCAAATGGCTTATGTGATGTAGGTCTGGTAAAGGAGAAAGGAGCAATGTGGCCGCAGAAGCCAGAAATGGTCCAATGTGCTTTAAGAGTCTGACATGTACCAGTAGGCCAGCACGCTCTGTGACTATACTAAGATTTTCCAAAGCACACCTTCTCACACTTACATCTGGAGCCAAGCAAACACTACCATCTCCACACCCATACTCTATCTGGAATATCCTGGGATCAGAGTCTGGTACTCTGATTAGGGATCTCAATTAAATTAGGGATCTCAATTAAAGACTGAATATACTAGAAGTCTAAATCTATTCCAAGAGGATAGAAAGGACTTAACAGGATTACTTTTTGTGTATATAATTAGTTATGCTAAAAGATGGTAATAGTGTGCTTCTTTATTATGCAAAGCGATTAGTATTATGCAAAATAGTAGTTCAAATTATAACATCATTTTGTTCCTTTGCGGGAGAATATGGACCAAATTTCTGTACCTTTTAAATCTTCTTATGTATTCAGTGTAACTGTTTTGAATATAACAATAAGAGAAATTATATGACCAAATTAAAGGCCCAAAATAGCGAAAACAATAAAAAGTCTAGAAAGTTAGAGCATAAATTCTACTCTGCCTCTACAAATACAAACACAGAAATTGGGTTTCTACTCCCCAGATCTTTATCCTGGAAATAGAGTTCTCTCCTGCTTATAGAATGAGAGCACTCATCACCTTATTTTTATGACTCTTAATGGATAGAGAATGAAGTGGATGCATGATTGGTGGCTCGGCAGCCTCTCAATAGCATCAGCACCATATGATGCATAGCCTGATCTGTATTAAGCCAGTGCAGCTGGACCACCCAAGACAGAACAGAGGATCTATTTCATGGCTTGTGAAGTAAACTAAACTTCCAGCATTTTTTTCTCAAGAAAGTCAGCAGGAAATTGTTAGCTTAAAAATTCTGCAGAGAAATAAAATGCAAATGGTCCAAAAACAAAATAAAAAGTTGTTCAATTTCACTCATAGTTGAAGAAATTAAAATAGTACTTTCTCACTTCTCTAATGGTCTTTTGATTTTAGATTTATTAAGTTTTCTTTTAGATTTATTTTAGATTCAGAGATACCTGTGCAGGTTTGTTATATAGGTAAATTACATGTCATGGGGGTTTGATGTACAGGTTATTTCATCACCCACGTAATAAGCATGGTACCTGATAGGTAGTTTTTCGATCTTCTCTCTCCTCCCACTCTCCACCCTTAAATACACATGTGTCCATGTGTACTCAATGTTTAGCTGCCACTTACATGTGAGAAAATGTAGTATCTGGTTTTCTGTTCCTGCATTAGTTAGCTTAGGATAATGGCCTCCAGCTGCATCCATGTTTCTGCAAGGGACATACTCTTGTTCTTTTTAATGGCTATATAATATTCCATAGTATATATGGAATATTATATATGGAACATTATTCCATAGTGTGTGTGTGTGTGTGTGTGTATATAAATGGCTGTATAATATATACTATGGAATATTATACAGCCATTTTATATATACACACACACACACACACAC
>NW_022436941.1:25273494-25329534 GCF_009761245.1 Sapajus apella | reverse complement strand
ATATATATATACATATATATATCACATTTTCTTTATTTAACCATTGATGGGCATTTAGGTTGATTCCATTTATTTGCTATCATGACTACTGCTGCAATGAACTCATGCATGCATGTGTCTTTATGATAGAATGATTTCTATTCCCTTCAGTATACGTATCTAGTAATGGAATTGCTGGGTCAAATGGTAATTCTGTTTTAAGCTTTTTGAGAAATCATCACACTACTTTCCACAATGGCTGAACTAATTTACATTCCTACCTGCAGTGTATAATCGTTGCCTTCATCTACAACCATGCCACCATCCATTACTTTTTGACTTCTTAGTAATAGCCCTTTTGACTGGAGTGAGATAGTATCTCATTGTGGTTTTGATCTGCATTTATCTAATGATTAGTGATGTTGAACATTTTTTCATATGCTTGTTGGCTGGGTGTATACTTTAAAAACTGTCTGCTCATGGCCTTTGCCTACTTTTTAATGGGGCTGTTTATTAATTTAATTTCCTTTTAGATTCTGGGTATTCAACCTTTATCAAATGTATAATTTGCAAATATTTTCTCTAATTCTGCAGGTTATCTGTTTGGTCTATTGATAGCTTCTTTTGCTGTGCAGAAGCTCGTTAGTTTAATTAGGCCTCACTTGTCAATTTTTGTTTTTGTCACAATTGCTTTTGATGTTTTTGTCATGAAATCTTTGCCACAGCCTATGCCCAGAATATTATTTCCTTGGTTATCTTCCAAGATTTGTATAGTTTTATATTTTACATTTAAGTCTTTAATTAATCTTGAGTTGATTTTTGCATATGATGTAAGGAAGCAGTCCAGTTTCAAAATTCTGCATATGGCTAGCCAGTTATCCCAGAACCATTTATTGAATAGGGATTTCTTTTCCCATTGCTTGTTTTTATTGAATTTCTTGAAAATCAGATGGTTGTAGGTGTGGAACTTTATTTCTGAGCTCTCTATTCTGTTCCATTGGCCTATGTGTCTGTTTTGTACCAGTAAAATGCTTGTAGTATAAAGTCAAGTAATCTGATGTTTCCAGTTTTGTTCTTTTTGTCTAAGATTGCCTTGGCTATTTAGGCTCTTTTTGGGTTCTATCTGAATTTAAAAATAGTTTTCTCTAGTTCTGTGAAGAATGTCAACAGTAGTTTAATTGGAATAGCATTCAATCTGTAAATTGCTTTGGGCAGTATGGTCATTTTAACAATATTTATTGCTCATATCCATGAACTTGAAATGCTTTTCTGTTTGTTTGGTCATCTCTGATTTCTTTGAGCAGTGGTTTGTTATTCTCATTGTAGAGATCCTTCACTTCCCTGGTTAGCTGTATTCCTAGATATATTACTCTTTTTGTGGCTATTGTGAATGAATTGGATTCTTGATTTGGCTCTCAGCTTGGATGCTGTTGGTATACAGAAATGCTACTGGTTTTTGTCCTTTGATTTTGTATGCTGAAACTTGGCTGAAGTTATTTATCAGATTTAGAAACTTTTGGGCAGAGACTATGGGGTTTTCTAGGTGTAGAATCATGTCATCTGTAAACAGAGATAGTTTGATTTCCTCTCTTCCTATTTAGGTGCTGTTTCTTTCTTTCTCTTGCCTGATGGCTCTTGCTGGGACTTCCAGTATTTTGTTTAGGACATTCAGCATTTTGTTGCACAGGAATGGTGAGAGTGGGCTTCCTTTTATTTTTCCAGTCCTATGGAGAATACTTCCAGCATTTGCTCATTCAGTATGATATTATCTGTAAGTTTGTCATAAATGGCGCTTAGTATTTTGAAGTATCTTCCTTCAGTGCCTAGTTTGTCATGGCACTGAAGGAACACACCTCAAAATACTAAGTGCCATTTACAACAAACTCTACTGAGATGATCATGTGGTTTTTCTGTTTATGTGATTAATCACATTTATTGATTTGCATATATTAAACCAACCTTGCATCCCAGAGATAAAGCCTATTTGATTGTGGTAGATTCACTTTTTGATATGCTGCTGGATTCAGTTTGTTAGTATTTTGGTGATGATTTTTACTTCTATGCTCACCAAGGATATTGGCCTGAAGTTTCCTTTTTTTGTTGTTGTGTCACTGCCAGGCTTTTGTACCAGGATGATTCTGGCTTCATAGAATGAGTTAGGGAGGACTCCTTCCTCCTCAATTTTTTGGAATAGTTTCAGTAGGAATGGCATCAACTCTTCTTTATACATCTGGTAGAATTAGCCTGTGAATCCTTCTGGTTCTGGGCTTTTTGTAGTTGGTAGGCTTTTTATTACTGATTCAATTTCAGAACTCATTATTTGTCTGTTCAGCAATTTGATTTCTTCCTGGTTCAATCTTGGGAGGTCATATGTTTCCAGGAATTTATCCATTTCTAGGTTTCCTACTTTGTGTGCATAGAGGTGTTTATAGCAGTCTCTGAGGGTTTTATGTACTTCCGTGAGGTCAGTGGTAATATCCCCTTTGTCACTTCTGATTGAGTTTATTTGGAACTTCTCTTCTTTTTTTTTTTTTATTAGTCTAGTTATCAGTTTTATTTATTCTTTCAAAGAACAAACTCCTGGATTAATTGATCGTTTGTATGTTTTTTTGTCTCAGTTTCCTTCAGTTTATTTCTGATTTTGCTTATTTCTTTTTTTCTGCTAGCTCTGAGATTAGTTTGCTCTTGTTTCTCTAGTTTTCCTAGGTGTAATGTCAGATTATTAATTTGAGATATTGCTAACATTTTTATTGGGCATTTATCTGGTGGTCTGTTGAAATAGCTTCCTAACCAGTCCCCTTGTTTTCATTCTTAAAAGCAGAGCAGTCTTTCAAAACCAAAAATCTAATCATGTCTTTCCACGGTTCAAAACCTTTCATTAGCTTTCCAATTCATGTTATAGATATATTTGAATATAAATTATATTATGCTGTATAAAGTCTTCTGTAATTTTTTTGCATTTACAATGTCTTAGAAATCTTTTCATGTTAATATCTAGCAATCTACCTCCCTCTTTTTAGTTATTGCATAATATTACACAATATGGCTAAAGTACATATAGCCATTCTATTAGTTAACAGTTAGACTGTTAAGAACTTTTTGCTTTTATAAATCAAGCTGCAATGAACATCCTATATATGCCTCCTTGTTGTCATGTGAAAGTGTTTGTTTAAAGAGGATATTCAATAGGTAATAAAAAGAAATGAATAGCTGCTGCCAAATTGCCTACCAAAGTAGCTGCCCCCACTACATCCCACCAGTGGAGTGTGAAAATATCTATTCACATAAAAATATCTATTGCTTCTAGATGCTCTATACTGTTCCACTGATACATTTTCTATTCCTGCAAATTCATACTATTAAATTCTGGGAAATTATTTTCTATTCTGTAACTACTTCTTTAAACATTCTCTCCATTTCTCCATTCTTTACTTGTGAAAGGTGAAACTTTTGAATTTATACGCTATACTTTTGAATCTTTGAGTATAGATTCAAAAGTTTCACCTATCACAAGTAGAAAATGGAGAGAACGGAGAATTCCTGGCTTAGTCTTTTAACCCATGAATTTGCTCTTCTCCAGTGTCCATTTTAAAATACCGGTTTCCAGGGCCAGTTGTGCCATCTGGGATGTGTGTCCTTGCAATGCTGCAGCCAGTGCCCAGCCCCAGAGCCTGGGGAGCATGCAAGCCAGGCCAGGGTCCAGTCATTGGTGCATTCAAGCCTTGTGCAGGGGCTAAGGGGGCCTCTGGAAGGCTACTTCACAATGTGACGATGGGGGCCAGGCTCCAGCAAGCATACCCTGCCATTGTGCATCAACAAACCCTTTGAACTGAATCACCTTTCATGTGAGGATCTGCCCAAAGGCAATATTTGGAGGGGCACAGAGATTTGTCTGCTGGCCAAGACTTTCATTGACCAGGGGAAGCTCATTCCAGGTGATGCCATGATGTAACTGACCTTGCATGAACTGAAAAATCTCACCCAGTCTCATTGACTGTTGTATGATTTCACCAGGACACTTCCACAGGCTGAAGGCCTAGATTGAGTTTATCAGACACACCTGGTGAACTCAAACATGCAATTTGAGGTCATCAAGCTATGCCTCACTGCTTGCTGGATTCACACAGTCAATAGCCAAGTCAACAACCTCTAGTTCAACCTCCAAAACAGTTCGCATTGATGATCTGACTTTATCAAGAGATTGAAGGTTTACTAATCCCAAATGCAAATGGTCCTGAAATAATGCCAGAAAAGAGGGGTGTTCAATCTTCAGAACAGAAACCAACAAGATCTCACCCAATGTACTTTCCCACAAACAAAAGTTTTGAAAATAAACCAGAAAGCTTCAGTTACTCCATAAAGAAAAATGCATATAATTAGCAAGATGAGCTGAACCTCCCCTTTCCATTCATTTAGAAGCTCCTTGTTCTAAAACTCCAGCATATAGAAATTCTTTGAAAATTACATCACTTTTATTTCTACTGATTTTATTTTAAATGCTAAGGATGTGCCAAATGAGTCAGATACTAAGATTTATCTTTTGAAATTATGTATTATGTTTCATTCTGTTATATTTTAAGGGTGTGCAATTAAAAAACATCAGAAATGTCTAAACTTTAGGAAAGTATTTTAGAGTAAAATTAAAAGAACAATTGGTAGTAATCTAACTTTTGTTCAGTATGAGTAAGTGGTTGATAAGGTTGCCATATTTTTCTGGAGAAGTAAAAAAATTATTCCAATTTAGGGGAAATATCTCATCAGAGTCTTTTGCACAACCTGACACCAAAAAGATATTTGTAGAATATGGGACATGGTTTTGTGAGACACTATACCTATAAAACTCCAGAGAAAAACAATGGGATTTACATTTCAGCTGCAGAATGCAATATACTGTTGCCTGTAAACAAATAAACCTATAAGCTTTCTGTATAAGCTATATTTGTTTTATTATTCAACATACAGTTTTATTTTTTAAGACAGGGTCTCACTCTGTCACCCAGGCTTGAGTGCTGTGGCATGATCACAGCTCATTGCAGCCTTCACCTCCTGGGTTCAAGTGATCTTCCCAGCTCAGCCTCCCAAAGTGTTGGGATTACAAGTATGAGCCACTGTCCCTGGCAACCTTCAGTTTTCATACTCAGAATTTTAAATTTGCTATAAAAATATATCAAATAGCATTTAGAAAAATTTTGGTTTGCTATGACTTTCTTCTGAAAATACATGTGTACTGGGGGTTATAACATATGTTAGAAATTGACATAAGTTTTTGACATAAGCACCAAAGTTGAATAGATTTTCTTCAATGGAAAATGTAATTGAAACCTAAGTATTATGTTTTAGATGTTAATTAGGTTAAGAAATGTGTGTGCTTGCCAGTTCTCTTTTTGATCTAGGCATGCAATATGCCTTGATGAGTAACAATTAAAATATGTTTAAAAAGCAGCATCAATGAAATAATTATGACTGCTATTTTGCTCAAAGAAATATCCCCCAGGCATACATCTATTTGTTTTTCCTAACGACAAAGTATGCTTATTTTATGTAGTGTCGCAAGTATTAGTAAACAGGTGTAACAATAAAAAGGCTTTATGTGACAGATTAAAAAGGACTAGGAAAGTAATTGGGCTTTCTAAAGAAATTTTTTACAACAAAAAAGTTGATACCTGTAGTGTTCACTGATATCCTATCTTAAAGGGAAAATACTTCGATGGCGAGTGTAATCTGAGCAGCTATTTTAAAGCCATTATTTTAGATTTGTTTGTGAGATTTGAGAATCCATGTTGTGTACTATGGCCCGGTAAGAGGAGTGAGGCAATTTGAGAGGTGGAGGAGAAACCAACTGCATCTTAAATGGAATATTTTTTCTTTGCCTAAATCAAATTATAAAAGTCTTTGTATAAATTGTTATTAACTGCCTTTGAAAATTTGGCCCATTTTACTTCAGCCACTTAAAATACAAGTGCCAGCAAGAGTTTCTTATGTATTCAAGGGAAAAACTTATTTTTCTTTCTTTTGATTTTATTTTTTACTCATTGTTGATTTTCAAAATGAACCAAGTTTTTAAAAACAGAAAATATTTCATTCTTTAAAATACTTTCTATAATGCCTCATTTGAATATTAATATCATGTACATTCTAAAAACGCAAACTATTTTTTAACCATCTTAACCAATTAAAAAAAACTTTGTGGGTACATAGCAGGTGTATATATTTATGGGACACGTGAGATGTTTTGATACAGACATGCAATGTGTAATAATCACATCATGGAATATGAGGAATTCATCCCCTCAGGCATTTATCTTTCATGTTACAATCCAATTATATTATTTTAGTTATTTTAAAATGCACAATTAAATTATTATTGACTATAGTCACACTGTTTTGCTATCAAATATTAGGCCTATTTATTCATTCTATTTTTTTGTACCCGTTAACCATCACTCCCACTCCTTACCTCCTCACTACCCTTCCTAGCTTCTGATAACCATCTTTCTAACTCTTCATCTCCATGGATCCAATTGATTTTATTTTTAGATCCCACAAATAATTAAGAACATGTGTGTTTGTCTTTCTGTGCCTGGTTTATTTCGCTTAACATAAAAACTTCCTCTTCCATCTATGTTGCTGCAAATGACTGAATCTCATTCTTTTTTTATGGCTAAATAGTACTCCACTGTGTATAAGTACCACATTTTCTTTATCTATTTATCTGTTATGGAAACTTAGGTTGCTTCCAAATCTTGGCTATTGTGAACAGAGCTGCAATAAACATGGAAATGCATGTATGACTTTGATATATTGATTTCCTTTCTTTTTGGTATATTCCCAGCAGTGAGATTGCTGGATCATATGGTAGCCCTATTTTTAGTTTTTTGAGGAAACTCCAAACTCTTCTCCATAGTGGTTGTACTAATGTACCCTCCCAACCACAATGTACGAGATTTTCCTTTTCTTTACATCCTTGCCAGCATTTGTTATTGCCTGTATTTTGGATATAAGCCATTTCCACTGGGGTGAGATAATATCTCACTGTAGTTTTGATTTGCATTTCTCTGGTGATCAGTGATGTTGAGCACCTTTCATGTGTCTATCATATGAATGTCTTGTATTGAGACATGTCTATTCAAATATTTTGTCTATTTTAAAATTGGATTATTAGACTTTTTTCTATAGAATTGTTTGAGCTCCTCATATATTTTGGATATTAATCCCTTAACAAATGTGTAGTTTGCAAATATTTTCTCCCATTCTGTGGGTTGTCTCTCTACTTTGCTGTGCAGAGGTTTTTTAATTTGATGGGATCCCATTTGTCCATTTTTGCTTTGGCTGCATGTGCTTCTGAGATATTACTCAAGAAACCTTTGCCCAGACCGATGTCCTGGAAAGTTTCCCCAATGTTTCCTTGGAGTAGTTTCATAGTTTGAGGCCTTAGAGTTAAGTCTTTAATTCATTTTGATTTGATTCTTGTATAAGGTATGAGATAGGAGTCTAGATTCATTCTTCCATATGAGGATATCCAGTTTTCTCAGCCCCATTTGAAGAGCCTGTCTCTAAAAATGTGAACTATCAAACTTAAGAACTATTACTATTCACTAGGTCAGAATATACATTAGTCTTTATTATAATAAAATTAAATTTTAGAAAAAATATCAGTTCTGTCTACCTATTCAGCTTTTGTTTTGCTTTTTGTTTGCTTGTTTTTTGAGACAGAATCTCGCTCTGTCACCCACACTGGAGTGCAATAGTGTGATCTTGGCTCACTGCAACCTCTGTCTGCCGGGTTCAAGCAATTCTCCTGCCTCAGCCTCCCCAGTAGGTGGGATTACAGTTGCATACCACCATGCCCGGCTAATGTTGGTATTTTTAGTAGAGGAGATTTCACTATATGTTGGCCAGGTTGGTCTCTAAACTCCTGACCTCAGGTGATCCACTCACCTCAGCCTCCCCAAGTGCTGGGGTTACAGGTATAAGCCACCGTGCCTGGCCTCAATTTTTTATTAGAAGCATTAATGTCAATGGTCTCTAGTTGATTTGCTTGTGGCCGTTCTATCTTATGAATCTTGACTGCCATCTTTTTTATTGTTGAGATTCTCTGTTACACTACATTTTCTGTAAGTGGGTGTCATGTGCTTGGGAAAATTGCTGCTCTGGACTGCCCTGTGGCCTGTTTTCAGGAAAAGTAGAAGACAAGCCACTGGGTGAGATTTCGCTTAGGTATTTTAGTCTGGTACCTCTTGGCAATTACAGCCTCGTGACATGGTCATGTCATCCTCTTTAATTTGGGTTCCCTGGTCACAGCTCCTACCTGGAAGTGGACACTTTGTCACTGCTGTTTGGCTCCGGGGCAGATGGAAGGGCACTGATGAAGGATGATCTACCTGGCCTCTTCTGCAGTGCCCCAAGGACCTACATGTTAATTGTTCTTTCAGACACCCTCCTGCTTCTGGTGTCTGCTGCTTTAGGGGATGGGGCAGTCTTGCTGCTCCCTGCACCTTTTTTAGCAATACTTCTCTGTGCACATTTTAGATTGGCCTTTCTGTCTGTGATTAATCCAGTATTCACCTCATCCTTCAGGATTTATCCCAGTTTCTGGTTCACCAAAAGTTTCACTTTTTATTCAGGATCACCAGTCATGGCCCTTGCTGTAGGAGTAAAGAAGCTCTAGGTTATACTCAGTCCACTGTCCTGACATGGACCATGGAACATTCAAAATACCATCTCTAACCTCTTAGACCTGTAGCTTTCAAATCTGGCTGCATATTAGAACCAAAGGGGGAGGTTTAAGACAGAATACTGATACTCCAGACATTTTGATTTAGCTGATCAGGGGTCGGGGCATGGACTTTGCTGTGTCTGTTTGTTTTAAAGCTCCCGAGCTGCTGCTAACCACTATCTTCAAATAACAGAGTTGACTACCTCCGAGAGAGCCAGGTTTCAAAACAGCTTTCAGCCAAGGCTCAGAACCATCTGGAAGCCTCACCAGCTGGAACTTTCATTACAAAAGTCCAGATCTTCCCTCTTCATCACATTTCTCCTCTACACATGAGTATTTAAGCAATAGATTGTTTATCATTATTTTATCATTAGTCATTGTCATGGATAGTTAACATTTTTTATTATGTCTGTGCTGTTTATCAAATGCCACACTAAAGATTTTTGGAAGCTTACTTCAATAAACAGCTTTTCCTGTATGGCCAGGTCTTGATGTGATTGGTCAAGTTCCCTGATATATCTGTCGTATTTAATTAAATTCAGCTAATAATATTCATTTTCAAGTGTGCAGGTTGTAAAACAACTTTCAATGAAATAAAAATGTTCTTGTTTAATATTTTCTAGTCTTCAGTAGCTCTTGTTTGGTTCTAACTAAAAATTGGAAAAATGACAATTAAATGGCTTTTGAGGATAAAGTGACCCCAACCACAATACATTTCTCTAAGTATCAGCAAAAATTTATATTGGTCTCTCACAAAAATTTATGCAAACTGAGATGGGAACATGTTTATGTGCAACTTGGGGATGATCTTACTATCCAATTAGGCTCACAATCTAGGTCTAGGCCTATGGTCTTGTGACCTCTTTGCACACTTTTGTTGTTTTATCATCTAGAGCAGGGGATCCCAACCCCCAGGCCATGGACTGGTACTGGTCAATGGCCTGTTAGGAACCAGGCGCACAGCAGAAAGTGAGCGAGCATTATTGCTAGAGCTCTGCCTACTGTCGGATCAGCGGTGGCATTAATTCTCATTGGAGTGTGAACCCTGTTGCAAACTGTGCATATGAGGGATCTAGGTTGTGTGCTCCTTATGGGAATCTAACGCATGCCTGATGATCTGAGGTGGAACAGTTTCATCCTAAAACCGTCCCCCCACCATCCATGGAAAAATTGCCTTCCATGAAACTGGTCCCTGGTGCCAACAAAGATTGGGAACTGCTGATCTAGACAACCTTACAGTATTGCCTTCTTCAGCAATGGGCAGGGAAATACCAGGGATGAAAAATAAATACTGATTTAGAATACGGTGCAGGTAGAAAGTAGGTATTGGAAAGAAGGAAAGAAAATTGGGGCCATGGGTTAGAGGACTGAATATCGTGAAGTGGTGGCACCTCCTTTCAGCAAGCTAAAACATTTTCCTAATATCAGGAGACCTAGAAAAAATATTCAAGACTGGTGATGGTTGTGGTGGTGAACTCCAAAGTGGCTAAGATTATTTATAGGCAATCATAAAATGTATGCTTAATAAAGAGAATGTCAGGGCACACAGGTGCTGAGTCTGGCTTCAAACTGTAAGACTTTGGGAATTTATCAGATATCCCACTGTCTTAGTCAGTTTGCACTGCTATAACAGAGTACCATAGCTTATAGACTGAATAGCTTATAAGCCACAGAAACTAAATTTTCACAGTCCTGGAGGCTAGAAGTCTGAGATCAAGGTGCAGCATGATTAGGCCCTAGAGAGGGCTCTCTTCTGGGTTGTAGCCTCCCAACATCTCATATCCTCACATGACAGAAAGGGAGCTATCTAGCTCTCTGGCCTCTTCTTATATAAGGGCTCTACTCTCATGACCTAATCACCTCTCAAAGGCCCTACCTTCAAATACCATCATATCCAGGATTAGATTTCAACATATGAATTTAGTAGGGGGAAGTAAACATTCAGTCCCTTAACACCCACTAAGCCAATGTTGCATGGATGGTAAATACACACCGAACTACGAGTAAGGGAAGAAGTTACAGAATGGAAGAAATGAAGAGGAAGCAAGGTTGGATGCTAACTGGAAAGACTCTCTGGGAGGGAAATGGGAAATTGGTTATTTGGCAGAACATAGAATTTGAAGGTGGAATAAATTAGAATAAAATCTTTAAAACTCACAAGAGAATCGATGGAATTGTAATAGAGGAAAAAGAAATAGGCTCACGCTCAGAATCCTAGTTGTGCCTAATCAATGTTTTTATTCCTCCTTATCAAAAATAGTTTCTATTATGTCTCCTGAGCATGGAAACATTGGTAAGAACTATTAATTTAGGTCAATAAAGTGGGCTAGGTAAATTATTTGGAATCAAAGTCTTAGTGGGCTAGGTAAATTATTTGGAATCAAAGTCTTTTGTCTAATAAGGACAGAATCCACTAATGGCTATTTCATGGAGCTACTGCAAGCACAAACACTGTGTGTGATATGTCTCCAAATGTGATCATTTCAAAAATCATTTGAGAACCCGTGAAAATCTTTAGCAAATTTAATAATCCTAGAATCTTCCTTTTCTAGTCTCTATAAAATTGCTCTCAAAAGTTAACAAATTTCAGTAATATAGCAGTCAGATGACATTTCTATATTTATATGGTGCTTGGGCTCAGAGTTAGCCTTTACAAGTGATGACAATATTCAGGCTATAATAACTATAGTCTCACAGCAAAGTTTTCAACTGCAGTCATACAGTGCATCATGGCACTTTAGTCAGTGACGAACTGCAAATATGATGGTGGTTCCATAAGATTTCAATGGAATAAAAATTTCTATCACCTACTGATTTGTGTTATGTAATTCCCTTCAGGATTTCAGTGTAGTAGCTTGCTGTGCAGGTTGGTAGCCCAGGAGCAATAGGCTATACTACATAGCCTAGATTGTTAAGCGACACATGACTGTACATTGTAATTTGTTAGCAGGTCTTTTGTTACTTAAAATATCCTCACAAAATGCCAGTAGGCAGGGCCCCTCAGGAGCCAAAGTCATACAGTATCAGAAAGTGGTAGTGACTGCTGAGTCTCAATGAGGCCAAGTGCCAGCCAATGCTGCTTTTGCATTTGTGTGTACCAGAAAGGGGAAAATGTCAAGTTCTCAAAACAAACAAAAAACTCAACAACAACAAAAAGCAGCCACATATAAGAACAATTTGAGTTTCTTCAGGGTCACTGTCCTTCCATTTGCATACCTTTATGCTACAGGATTCCTGCTGGATCTGCTGTGAGCTGGGTTGTTTTTGTTTGCCCTAAGCAGAGCCTGCTTTAAACCATGGTTTGTGGGCCATCCTTTAATAAGGAATTAATAAAGCCCTCCTATTGCCCACAGGCTCTTCCTCTCCTGATGACAGTCGTGGAAAGGGGGACGCAGTCTTCTATCTCACAGTTATCACTGAGACTTAGAATCATCTTGGAGGACTTAACACAGTGACTGGTAGTCATTATAGGATAAAAATGAAGGATATTAGAGGGCAGAGAGCTTGATGATTGCCTACAGCGTGGATGATGGGAGTGAAAAGCAGGAGGGAAGGCAAGAAAATGGCCTCGAAAGGGAGATGATGCAAGGATAACCTTCTGTCACATCTGCCTAGGGCAAGGCTAGGTGACAGTATTTTTGTTGGTCCAGCATACCTTCCCACTCCCATACATAATGTGATCTCTAAAAATTTTCTCTGGCACAACAGGTACTTGCCACATGTAATTCTTGGAAACTGCTAAGTTTCCTTGTGCAGGTATTTTGAAATAATTACAAACAACTACTTCTGCTTCTGGGGCTGCTGCTGTGGCTTCCTGGAAAGAGCGTCCACCCCTGTGCTCTGATGACTAAAGCTGTAGATTGTTTAGACTTTGCTCACCACCACGCGGCTATCATGTCAAAAGCACGTTCATCACATGTGCTTTGGGGAAGTCATGTGATTATTTCTTCCATTACCTAAAGCTGTACAGCCAGCTACATATTATGAGCCAGAAGTAGATTTGAAATGTAGTCATTAGACTCACAATCAGCATGAGCTATTGGGTAAATGCTCATGAAAACATCATGAGAACGTGTTTACACAAGTGTGTGTGTGTGTGTGTGTGTGTGTGTGTGTGTGTAGGGGGGAGGGTGTCTCATCTCTGAACACTTCTAAAAGTGTAAAAACCCCAAGCACACCTCACTCAGGGACCTCAGCTCATGCCTTGCTTGAGCTGCATTACTGAGCTTGTGCATTCTTAGGTAAGTACATGCTCGGTACAGTTTTATCAGGGAAGCCAAGCCTCAAGTATATGACTGCTTACTTATGTTTAGATAGCTTATACAATCCACTTGCTCCCATCTCCCTAAAGACAAAGCACACAGTTGCATCTGTAGATATCCACAGTCAAACTTTGCCAGTCAGCTCAGTGGGTCTGTATGCTCAATCTGACCTTACGACAGTCAAATGGAGCCTTGCTGAGGCTTTGGATGAAAGATCACACTCTCCCTGCCAATACACTCAATGAATTGCTATTGTGTTTGGAGTGCCCTGCCCTCGTCGTCACCTATTTTAAACAGCACATGACTCTGACTCACAGAAAAGAGCAAAGAACTGCATAAAATCTGTATAACATGCTGCATATGCTGTATACCCACTCCCTTGGGCAAGGGCCCAAAAACACTCAGGCCTCTTGGGTGTCTTAGATGAGAACCTGTTCCTCCTCCGGTATCTCTGAACAGATCCAATGAGTGAGGTCACCGAGATTTTGCAACAAATAGGCAAACATTTAAAAATGTCTCCCAAACATACAAGTTGACAACTTAAGCAAGAATGTGGGGCAAAAAAAAAAGTCGTCATTTATAGCTTGATGTCTTCTATGATATAGTTAGCTATGCCCAGATGCTGTGGGTGGGAAGAAGCCTGAAAGACTCCCCGTCAACAGGAGTTCTGAGGCTGCCAAAGAGGGCCTCATTAAAGGGGCCAGTGGCTCCGGGTGATGTCATGGAACAGAGTCCAGTTCTCTTCTCCATTGGATGTTTTCTCTGCTAGGTTAATTCTTAGAGGTTGTTTTTGAGGGCCCCTTTGGCAGCAAGGTGTGAAATCCGCTCAAATTAGCTCACATAAATTGTCTATTGTGTGGGGACAGCAGAGAGAAAGGCGAAAGCTTACTGTAGGTATAAAAAAGTCTTCGGGGAGCTTTGGAATTGCTAAAGAGCTAGACTTTAGTAGGGGCTGGAACTGGGACCCCTCAGAAGCCCTCTACATTTTTCACTTTAGGCAGGGTTCACTGATCCCATGCCTGTAGGGCTCACACACATGAAATAGTAGGGTCTAAAATGGAAGCTTCAGTGTTACAACACTCAGCCTCAGGGCCTGTGGGTGGGAACCTGGCCACTTAAATAAAACAAAATTCTCTGTTCATTGAGTCTCCTGTGAGTTTGCTGAACATTGTTCAATCATTCTGAGCAGCAGGTAAGTCTGGGGCAGGCCCGTGGGTGCTCTGGATGGGCACTGACGGCAGTGTAAGTGTGATCTTGGAATGTGTGTTCTAAAAGTCTGAAAAGTCTCAAATGGACCTCAAGTCTGGCCTCTCTGGGTCAACATGTTCATTCTTAGATAACCACAGTTTCCATGCAGTTTGCTCTGGAAGGCCCGCCCAGTTTTAAATGTAAAATATTTCAGTGTTTAAGTGTTGGCAACCATTTAAATTTGAAACCTCACAGGACAAACAAAACATGTCATGTATCAGATATGTCCTGTGGGTGGCTGGTTTGTGGTGACTGGTGCCTCATCATACACAGTCCACACATCTGTTTCTTTATGGTCCTCAACCCAATTGGCAAGTTCTATATGTCTCTAAGCTCGGAATTCCTGGAGGGTGATTTAATTGGTGTCTGGCTTGGTTAGGGGACATCCCTGGCTCAACCACATGGTTCACACAACTGCCTTTGTTAGAAGTTGTAGGTGAGGAGTGGGTGTGGCAGATGAACTGGCTGAAAGTCTGCTATCATTTTTGGATATTTCCAGATTTGTTTCCTCTTTGGGTCATGTTCTCCAACTCAGAAGGAGCAGAGGATTTGTCTAGTTTGAAATTTCTGAAATTTTCTAAGTAAAATGAATCAGCAGTCATCAGCTACCCCATGAAAATGTCCCAGAATGCATAGGTAGAGGTGGCGTCTTACTCCAACAGGGACTGAGACTGCCTCCTTCTCCAACAATTGCTTCTCTGTTTTTGAGAACATTGATGAAGACGGGCCGTAGTCTGAGATTTTCTCTTTGCCAGGATGCCTCTTTTCTTTTTCTTCACATTTCCACGCTATGCCTCTTTTCCTTACTAGTGTTTGTTTGGAAATAGATCTGTATCTGATGACCTTTCCTGTAGGAAGAGTTCCAGAATATTCTCACCAGTAACAAAAAGAATTGGCAACTGCCAGTTTCTGACATGAGCTTATTGTCTTCCACAGTTCTCATTTTCAGAAAAGCGGGAAGGACTGGCAATGCTGCACATTCTCTGTGCTTGATTTGCCCACATAATTTGCATTCTGATCCAGCATTTTCCACTGCATTTTCAAAGCCTCTGTAGACTTCACTCTTAATCTGTGTAGCATAAAAGACAGCACTTCTCAACTTCACAAAGATTTATTTTCAAACATCCTATTTCTGGAAGGTAGAACCAATGTTCTTTGCTGCTTTTTCTACCCTCCCACAGCAGGGTACAGAGTCACCCATCTGACTTGGGCCAGAACACCTGAGTGTGGGTCTAGGTCCCTGTTTATTGGCTGCTCTGAAAGCATCAGTGTATTCATTAGTAAAAACATAGAAAATAATGGGACAAAAAATAAATTAGACTGATTCCTTTAGGTTTGGAGGAGGAATTATAAAGCCCTTGGGAAACTTATGAATTATTTTACCTTGTAGGGGAATTCTTAGACCAGGAATTCATTCATGCCTGAGACTGGAACACATGTATACACTTGTGGAGAAAACCCCAAGAGCATATACATGTGCTCCAGTCCCAATCGGTTTTTAACCTAAATACTTGGGATAACCTCAAGAGACTCAAAGACTCTGGAGTAAGTCCCAAACCCTTCGATTGTGGTCTAGGAGCCTCTAATCTCCAACATTTCAAAGAATCAATAATATACTGTGTAGTGTATTGGTAGTTCTTTTTCATTCATTACTGGAAAATAATTGATGCCTAGAAGTCTACCCTGGTGCATTGGACATTTAATTATCTGCCAACCATCTCCCTGCCCCTGATAACAACGTATTAATTTACACGTAAACTCCCCCTTCTCCTCCACTTATCTGAAGTGACTCTGGCTCCAGGCTTGGTTATTGGATCTGGACTCGGAAAATCAAAGGGGTAGTGACTGGTTCAGAGCTGGGAAAATGCCCCAAGCTTGTCCATGAAAATTGGTCCTGAGATCGCTGGTGCCTTATACTCTGGGGTTGCTAAGCTTATAGGGGGAACTCTTGGTGATCATCTTCACCACCTTGTAGGGTATACCTGCCTGTGAATGAAACTAACAGAGGAAAGCAGGAATGAGCAGGAAAGAGACAGTGATAGTGCCCTTCGTGTACTCACTATCTAAAGCTGTGGATCAAATTTTGCTTGAAACCATCCACTGAACTTTTCGGTTACAAAGATCAATACACTCTGATTTTTCTTTGAGCCAGTTGGAGTTGGGTATACATTTCATAACCAAAACAGTCGAGACTAATATAGCTGGCCTAATGAGAAATTCATAGATCCCATTTGTCTAGCGACAAATCCATAGATCCACATATACCTCCCTTCATCTCTTAGACTTCATTAACTCACATTAATCTATGTGAGAATTCACCCCTGAAGCAACCCTGTAATGTGCCACTTTTTAGATATAAGCTTTCTAGATTATCCTACAGTAATCCTTTCTGTAGGACCATGGGGTTGCCAAGGTTCAGATTTTATCACTGAAGCAAACAGCCAACATCTAAGGTTACTTCCCATAGAAATAACTGTCCTAAAATTAAAGCACCAAGTTAAGTTCCTCCTATGAGCTTCACAAGGCCTTATGAGCCTTCAGAACAAATGTCACCTCTCCTGCCATCTGCCTCATGGCTCAGGCTACCCTGCTGCTATCTTCCCACTGTTTTTCTATCCCACTCCCTTAAGCTGAGCTCTCATGCTCCAGGAAAGAATCAAAATAAACCTTTGCCTTCATATGGAGCATGAGTAAACAAACCCCTGGACATTTGCCAGCTCCTGTCAGAGCACATGTGTCCTCGTTCATCTGTGAGAAACAACCAACCTGGCTAAAACCGCCTGGAGGCCATTGAGTGTTCCTGGACTCTGTGATCAGGAAGAATATCAGTATCAATCACAGGGACTCCCTAGCTGGATTAGTCATCTCTGGGGAGATACTTTCTTGCATCTAGTCTCCCCTGATCTTCTGCATGGATCCTGGGAAGACTAGGTCCTTGAATATTCAGTAAAATTATACATTATGGGACAGGGAGGGGGGAAAAACAATGAGAGTGAAAGAGAGGGAGAGGAAAGGGAGAGGTGGACAGGGAAGGGGAGGCTGAAGGGGAGCCACTAATACCTTTACTATACCATTTAATTTAGTACAGACTAGAAATTAGACTGCACCTTAAATATTAGGATAGTAATATTAAAGAAAATTTAATGAGAACAAACTCTTTGTGCTATTAATTAATGCTTAGGTTGAAAAAAAAAGAAGCATTGTTTACAGGGTTTGCGTTTACAAACAATACTTTCTTGCATGTAAAACTACAAAATGAAGTCCCGCCTCTGGGACTGATGAGTCAATGATTCCATACAGGTTAATTTTTGGTAGGTAATACCAAATAGATGGTACTTTATTAACAATAAATCATCAGTTATGTGTATCCAATAGCGTTAAGTCCATTTGCATATAATTAAAAACTTAAAGTAACTGTGGCTTAACCACATAAAGGTTTATTCTTGTTTGATAACATAAGCTCAGAGGTGGGCAGTTCAAAGTCACCAGAGTCCTCAGAAGGAGCACTAGGTTCCTCCTATGTTTCTGCTGGGCCAAATGAGGTATGTGGCTTTCATCCTCAAGACCACCTCATTCTTCAGCCTGGTTACGGGAACTCCATACATCATGTCTGTATTCCAGGCCGAAGGAATAAGTGAGGGGAGAAGAAAAGAAGGAAATACCACCCAGATGAGTCAGCTACCTTTAAGAAGACTTCCAGGAAGCCCCACCTAACATTTCTGCTCACACTACATGGCCATACCTCATAAGGGATTCTGGGAGATATAGTCTTTATTTTGAATAACAATCAAGCTTGCAAAACAAAGTTCAGCTACTAAGAAGAGAAGGGAGGCAATTTTCCTCTCCCACAACATCATTACTCATCTTGGTAAATTCCAAAATGCTTTTTTTTTTTTTTTTTTCAATTTTTAGCAGAAAGAGCTGAATATATACATTTAAAACAAACAAAAAAAGCTCTTCTACAGCTCCCACCTTCTTCTTCTTGTAGCTGTTTCATCTATTATGTGGGCATTTGGATGTCTTCATCCTAGTGCAATAGGAAAGTTACTCTCTATGAGCAGAACAGACCATATAGCTCTGAAAGAAGTTTCTGGTACATGGTGCTAACAGTTGTCAACACAAATAAAGCTCTGGCTCCATGTATAATGAGCTCAAGAACTTATCATGAAGCTTTAACAAATATTAACTCAAAGCCAATATTGCTTCCACTAGCCTCTTCCTACTCCCCAATATTTTTAAAGCAAACTCCAGTTATATAATTTCATCTGTATCTCAGCGCATACCTCTAAAAGGACTCAAAAAGCCCCGCAATGCTCTTATCACATGTAAAATAATAATTCCTTAATGCAAAAAGTCACTGATCAATTTTCCAAGTCTCAAACTTTTTAACTATTTGCTTGAATCAAGGATCCAAATGATATTATTACATTGCAATTGGTAGCTATATTTAGTTATATTTAACTTGTAGGTTTCTCCTTTATTTCTTGTTTCCTTACAATTAAAAACATTATTATGGAAAATTTAAAACACAGACAAAAGCCTGTAGGTATTTGAATTTGCAATCAATTGTCTAACTGGCACTCAAATTTGTTCCCTTATCTGTATCTCCAAACTCCTCCCCTCAACTCCTTGTCTGGGCCACCATCATCTCTTCTAGACCACTGTAATGGTCTCCTAACAGGCATTCCAGGCATACCCCAACCTCTCTACCTGGCACAAATCTGATCTTTCACCCCTCTGCTTAAATAGAAAGAGTAACATTAATAAATCAAATCATTGACAAAGAACTCATGATATTTATTTTATTGTGTTGTTCAAAAACTTGCCTCTGAAGGAAGTTTCCAGATGTTCACCTGAACACACATCAGATATTGAATACTACACCAAAATATTTGGGTGATAGACACCCCTACCTGCTGCACAAACGGTCGATTGATCTGGGCCCTCATGCATGCATTCTCTTTGCTAATGCTGGGGCTTCAGGAAATGTCCTGGGTATTGTCACAGTCTAGCTTCCTGGCTCACATTCTGTATCCCCTCCTGTTGTATGACAGCTCTTTCCTGATCTGGTTCCTGTCTTCTCAGTTTGTCTCTACCCACATACCTGAGTGTCTGTGCTTTCAACATGCCTTTGTTGCTAGTTTTTACCTCCTGTTCCTAGATCCCAGCTGGCTTTCCCCTTCCCAGGTTTGGACCTACCCCTTTTTAGAACTGTCATGTCTAACAGACTACAGTTACCCATTCTGCCAAAACATATACACAAACTACCATCACCACCGCCAAAGGTATATGTGTTCAGATCATTTTTCCTTAATTATCTATATTGAATTATCACCATACCACCTACCATGTTCTGTTCTGAAGGAATTAATGGCCTAGTGAAGCAATAAAACAGATTAGTATATACACAAAGCAGTGTGCCTTCTTGCACATGAATGTGAAAACAACGTCTAGCCTGGCTTGGAGATCTGGAATTTTGGTTAATAGAGATTGCCCAGGGTGATGGGTCATCAGAATTTACTGTACTTACTAAGGTATAGTATGTATTCAAATGTAAGTTCAGGTTGGCGTGCAAAGACTTAATCATCAAGTCTTATTTCATTAGGCTTATTTGGATAAATTATACTTTTAAATCCTAGATTTGAATCTGTACAGCAGCCAAAGAAGGGTGACAACAGGGGAAATAGTTACTTTTCCAGTTTGTTTATTCTGTTTCTTCCCCTAACCTGATCCCAAATGTTCTTAAATTATCTGTGCAAAACGGTCTTCCAAAATAATTTTCTCCCTAGGAGTCTCTATCTCTGCTTCCTTCACTGGTGTAAATGAGTGTCTTCCCAGTGGCTACTCTTCCACTGAACTTTCTGCCTTCCAGAAATAGAGCTTGGCTCTAGTCTGCTAATCCTGTGTCCTGTGAAATTCCCCAGCAGGGAGGGGCAGGCTACTGTGCCTGCGTCTTACATAAGACCCTACACACGAGCAGCAGTGCCCAACAGACGCCAGACTGCCCCAGGCAGTGCCCTCACAGTGGTCCCAGAGCCTTCCCATCCCCGTCAGCACTGGGACATGCCAGCTATTGGCCACACAGAGTGGAAATCTCTTGTTATTTTTACTACAGTACTGGCTACTATTTTACTAGGGAATCTGAGGGAACATATTCTTCCACCTGTTAAATCCAGATTAGGAAAATAAGTAGCCTTTGTAAGAATAAAGGTCTTGATACGGCTGGAGAACTGGGACTGAAACCCAGTTCTTGGACTGTCAGAAACAGTACTTGAGAGTGAGGGGAGACACCCTCGCCTCCTCCTATTTCACCTTCTCCCTCCCTGCTTCCAGATGGGAAGGAGGGTGAAGGGGGAAAAAAATTATAATAAAATACCAAAGAGCTGGGAAAATTACTCCCTTTTTAGTTCCCAGCATCTCTGCTATCTGTTAGCCTTGAAAGAGCTACAAACAAATGTTATCCCTGCTGGCTGGAGCCTGGCACTAAGTCATGCCCCCATGTCTCCACGGACCAGGCTCCCTCCTAGAAACACCTCTGCCAGCAAACGATTTGTTGCTTTTGTCTTGTCTCAGTAAGCCTCCTCCCCTGCAGGTCCCCGCTCACGCTGCATATGAATGAGCAAATCAATGGAGCCAAAAGTTTGTAAGGTCATACATCCAGCAAATGGACAATGATATAGTTCTACCTCAGTTTCCCCTTTAGCGTTGTAAGCCTATAAAAGGGGAGAGAAACTACAGCTTGGGGAGCTCAGTGAATGAGGCTGTAGTCCCCGCAGCTCCCAGCTGAATAAAAAGCCACTTCCTTTCTCAGTTGAGTGTTCCAGAGATTTGTTCCCCGCTTGCATGCACCCTGGGCCACACAAATGTCAATTATTTAGGCACAGAATCTTTGCGCGAGAGAGGACCTTAATAAAAAAGATTATCCAGTGTTACCCTCTAATAGCTCTAGTTAAAGAATATTGGGATAAGTGCCTCATAGACATTTCCACCTCTCTAGTGAATGCTGGATAGTGCTTACATCCTCGTCCCCATGAGCACCCACGTGGATGGAGAAGGAGGGGCTAGAACAGCTAAACACACACCCCCTACTCCATTTCAGACAAAGGCCTAGGAGGGAGACTCTAGAAGTAACAGCAACACTGAGATGTGGGGGTAATCTCTAGTTCTGCTTCTCTTTACTACTCTTAGCTTCCATTTCCACGGGAAATAAGGGGAGGTGATCTTATGGATAACATTGAAAGTGCCATTTCTGGTTAATGCAGTTGTAGTTTAAAAGGTAGATGATCTGACAAAATATTTTCCTCAAATGAATCCATTCAGCTCCATGTTTTGATTCAATCATTCATGTTATTGTCTCTGATATGTTAAAATGTCAAGAAGGAAAAGGTCATTTGCACATACATGCAGTTTCCCTGTCACAATTTGAGCTACCAGACCTCGC
Organism: Sapajus apella; assembly: GCF_009761245.1. Lineage (NCBI taxonomy): Eukaryota > Metazoa > Chordata > Mammalia > Primates > Cebidae > Sapajus > Sapajus apella. The sequence continues at coordinate 25,307,888 of NW_022436941.1, read as the reverse complement.
CAAAGGAAACTAATCACAATTCCTTTCTCGTGCAGGCACAGATGGCAGCTCTGGGGGCAAGATGCTCTGCAAGTCCTGGCAATAAGGAAACGTCCAGTTACTCACACCTAGGTGTCTACAGCATGTTTGTTTATTAGGCAACTTTTAGCAGTTGTCTTCAGCTGTACATATTAAAATATTCCTTAATTCATGTATAATATCTATGTATATAGAATTAAGATATCCTTTTAAATACCATATTTCATAAACAACTCTTCTTTGGTATCTACAACTTATGGTACAAAATGACAAACAGGGCTGGAGCCAGTGGTATGTAGGTAAATGCTCTGCAAGAAAACAAAGCTCTGATTTGTACTGTTTGCCATTTTCTATGGTGTAAATACTCCCACCTTGGCAAAGTTCAAGCTACCAACCGAAACTCACTGAACTGGATTTGGGAAGAGATGCACACAATTGGCTCCTGGGGACAGGTGGGAGGCAGTGCAAGCCAGCATCAGCACACTGACTCCTAACAGAGTCAACAACAAATCATTTCCTGTCCCTTCTAGGACATCTTACTTTTCCTAAACAAGTGCAGAATGGCTCCAAAAAGAAAATAACACTGTACCTCACTAAAGGAGCTACAGCTGTTTTTATTTTTGTTTATCCTAGTCAAATAAAAGGAGCAAGTCAGGCACTTTTGGGCATCACTGTTGCATCCTGGCCTCTCCACTGCCCAAGACTGATTTGATTTCTTCTTTGGGATTCTGCTTAAGTCCAGATAACTTTGGGCTGACTTGATAAGAATCTGTGGACTCAAGAGAAGCAGGACAGCATAATGACTGAGTATAGAATTTAGAGTCCAAAGTTCCAAGTCAATTTTTTGTAAAGAATACAATAAGCAATTCAAGTAAGATCCATGGCCTCTCTAATTTAAAGTAAAATCATAATATAATGAGCTCATAGTATAGATGTGAAGGTTAAATAAGAAAAGTGTATAAAGCATTAGCTCAGCAGCTGGCACACAGTGCTCCATAAATAGTAACCATGATGATGATGATTCCTACTACCTGCCCTGGTTTTTATACAGCATTGTCCCTGCCTCACTTGTCTATTGAGTCCCGCCCTATGAAGTGATCAAGGTGTCTGCTCCTAGTGCAGACTGCCAGGGCCGGTCCTCTATCTCACAAGGCAAGAGAGTCCTAGGGTGACACATCAGCCATCAATCCCTGTAGTCCATAGCCAGACATTTTCTGTTCAGAAGAAACACAACAACAGAATTATCAGCAGTAAGGCCAAGCTATCAACAACAAACAGAGGGCCTCTGGAAGCAGGAGCCTCAGTGAGGAGTGGGGACGTGAACACAGTAGGCTCTGAATTTCCAATACCCTCTCTGGGACTTATTTGGCTGCTAGGCAGCAGCTCTTCCTCTGTGTCCACTGGTTCTCTCATGGATCCCAACCTCGCCTCCCTTCATCCCTCTGCCTAAACTCTCCCCATCTCTGTTCCTGTGCTGAAATTCCCCAGCCCCTGCTTCCTCCCTAGACCCGCCCTGCACAGGAGCAGAAACAACTTCCAAAGCTAATTGCAATCCTTCTGTTTATGAATCATTTTATGGTTTTCAAACTCTTTTGCTTCCATATATGTTTTGACCTTATCAAACCCACTAAGCAAGGCAGGGCTGACTTTATTACCCTCTTTTCATATATATACAGAAATTGTGTCCCAGAGAAGTGAGTGACTGGCCAAAGGTCAGACAATGTTTGTGGCAGAGCCACTTGCCCTTGGTTTTAGGTCTCCCTCCAGCCCACCTTTTCATTACAGCAGGATTCTGAGAAAAAGCCAGTTTTACCTATCAAGCCCCAAGCTGGAGATTGGCACCATCCCAGTGCCTGTATCATAAGGTTCATTAATTCTATCAGCTTTCCCTGCTTTATGTATGACACACTGTCCCCACACTACCTTTGGCTGAAATAACTTTCTGAGCTTGACTAGTTCTTTGGTGATGAGAACAGAGCTGTGGCCCCTCTGCTTTCCCTAAATGGACTCTTAGCTGGGTGAGTAATGGAAAGACTTCTGGAATTCTCAGAGGAAAATTATTAAATGAACACTAGCTTGGAATGACCTAAGGGATTATCTAACTGAGCTTTGAATTGCATGAACGAATCAAGGCAGAGACATTGAGGGACATAAAATCCTTGGACTGGTTGGCCAGTGGCCAAAGGTGGTTTAGACCCCATCTTTCCTAACTCCCTGTGCAAAGCTGTTTCGCCTTAGCCCACGACTCTTTCCTGGATGTCTAATCCTCTTCTAAAGACTTGGGCTTATCAGTTGTATTTTTAAGAAGGAAAAAAACCAAACAAACAAAAAACAAGAAAAAGGCAAGATTGTAAAACCAAATGTGGAAAACAAATGTTGGCTCTTCTTTATCTATCACAAGATCCTACTGTTTCTTTATTCATTAGGCCCAATGCAAAGATTAGAAAATCATAACTAAAGAAAACCACATTTTATACATAAAGCACTACACCTTTAAACATCCTGTGACATCTTTCTTGAAATATATACGAGGACTAACTAAAATAATCAGATTTTCTTTTTCAAATGATACCCAATGTCTGAATGAGTAGTAGAAACATCATGCTCAGAATGCTTTGGAACTCTTTGGAATTCTCTTCACAACCTATGGCTCAGTCTTTCGCATGTCTTTAGTAAAATGAGGCTCCATCTTGATGAAATTGGACTTAGTGCCTTCTCCTTCAAAAGCCACAAAAAATACTTCTTCATCTTTCCATTGTGGCAATTCAGAAAATGTTGACATGGATCTGAAACTTTTTTTCAGCTGCAGAAAGTCAATAGATTTTGAAAAAACCATTATGCCTCAGGTGGAGAGAGACTCAGTGCTGTGTATGATCTTTGCTGCTCATTCTCAAAAGAGCAAAATTAGTCTCCCTTCAAGACCAGGTAAATCATTCCAGTGAGGTTTGATGAGCTATCGCCTTCTGATATGGTTTGGTTCTGTGTCCCCATTCAAATCTCTCGTCGAAATGTAATCCCCACATGTTAGGGATGGATCCGGTAGAAGGTGATTGAACTGTGTGGCAGTTTCCCCCATGCTGTTCTCATGATCGTGAGTTCTCACGGAATCTAATAGTTTAAAAGTGTGGCACTTTCTGCTTTGCTCTCTCCCTCCTGCTGCCTTGTGAAGAACGTGCTTGCTTCTTCTTCACCTCCCACCATGATTATAAGTTTCCTGAGGCCTCCCCAGCCATGCAGAACTGTGAGTCAATGAAACCTTACCCAGTCTCAGGTAGTTCTTTATAGCAGTGTGAAATGGACTAGTACACCTTCTTCCCTCCTCCCAATCTTCTAAAACGCTTGCTGAACCCAAAAATTTCTTTAAGAAATGATTGCATATAGGAGAGGAAGGGTCAGACTGAGCAGGGAGAGAGATTACCAAAGTAGTGAAGACTTTCATTCTGCAATAAAAGATTTTTTTTTAATTAAAGGTAAACACCTGGCTGAGTAACCTGGTTAAGGGACTTCCAGGACAGAGCAGAGCAACACATTTTTTTTGTGTAAATAAACCATTTGTAGAGTCTTCCTTGGTTTTGGAGAGTGTAAAAGGCTGAAGACAAAATGAGAAACACCCTCACGAGAAGGAAGGATGTCTACTAATGGTGGGGGAAAAGCCCTTTAGGGCTTTTTCCCATCTTAGGAAAGAATGTAATAATGACAGCAGAAGAGGGCGTATCATATAACTATCAAGGTCTAAGTTTCAAGTTTCCTTAATTGCACCAGCTCCCTTTATGGCTCTAGCTAATTTTAAATTTATATATTTGTTTCCTTTTTCTCAAGGAATCCCCCCACCCCAGATTAAATAAATTTCAGTGGACAAAATCTGAATTGGCCCCTGAGTGTGCCAGGTAGAGATTCTGTAGCAGAGTTACATGGGTGGGCTACTCTGATGTGGGTCATGGATGGAAATGCTTAGAGGTCCTTCTTTTACTTGGATGTGCAAGAAGGAGCATATCTAGTTTTTATAAAACAACCTGATTTCCATTTGGAAGCCCCCCCTTGCTGGGTGGTACACACACACGCGCGTGCACACACACACACATGTGCACATACACGCTACCCCCAGGATGGCTGCTCTGCCCATGCTTGAGACTCAGCAATTGCTGGTGGCACTGAGAACTCCAGAGCATGTATCTTCATTTCTTCTGTCACATCATACAACGATTTCCTTTGAGCATTGGCTGCTTCCTTGAGCTCTTAGACAGAATGAAAGGCACATTCTCTGATTGACATTCATAGACCTCTTCTGCCTTGGGAGAATAAGCTCCTCTTCACTAACAGTTTCCTCCAAGCCACTCGCTTCTTCTCTCAACCTATCCTCTTTCTTGTTCTTTTACAATAATCTTTTGGCCTACTATCTCCCATAGTATGATGATTAACAAATCAAATATTGGCTTGTCTTTCCATGTGGCAGATGGCCCTGATCAGCTAACTCTCCCCAAAAGAGAGGGGACTTTACATTAAGTTCTATCAGTGCAGACAAAAAGCAGAGAGGGAAAAGCAAACATTATGGTTCCATAAGATAGAATGATATTTTTTATAAGGTCATGTCATCATTTATAACTGACCTTCCCTCATTATTTCTCCAAACACTGGGAGAAAAGTCTGTTTTAAGACAGAAGAGAAAGCCTCTGATAAATTGAGATGGTGCGGGAGATATTGTAATGGAAGACTACAAGTCACACATAAAGCAGTGCTCATTTCTAGGCTTGGTCCTGGGGCCAGTGAAAAACTCCCTAAGGGAGTACTGCCCTCGCTATATACAGTTGGCCCAAATATAAACCAGGCTTGTTTTTCCGCTTCATACTTAGTGAGTCAATATTTGCAAAAGTGCTGCAAATATCACCTTATGGAAATGTTATTACTGTGTTCCTGTGGTTTACTTTTATTGTTTGCTTATTGTTTTTCTACTCCAAGTTTGTTATAAGGCCTCTTTCAGGAAGTTTTTCAGCCTGATGTAGAAAGGCATGGTTCAGTGCAAAAACAGCCATACACGCCCTCCTCATGTCCAGAATTGACCAAGTAAACTCTGACCTTTCTCATTTCCTTAGACAGGATTGCTCCAGTCCCAAAGGGCAAGAGAGCTAGAACAGTAGGTATTTATCCATTGTGGTATGCAGGGCTAGTGCAACCGTACTGTGCACAGAGTCCAGCACAAAGAAGAAAAGTGCACTCTTTGTGCAAATGGGGGCCAGTTCTCTGTTGTTTCTGTTTTGTTTGGTTTTGGCGCACTGTTTCCTGAGTCAATGAAATCCATTTTGCATTAACAGAACAAACAAGTGCATAGAAGGGTCTTGTATGTGATGAATTAGATTCAGTGATGAATTAAATCTTTTGGGGAAAATGAGCCCTTCTTAGGTTTCCTCCTGAGGGCTATGTAAACTCCGTGATACTCATCTAGCAGGGTGTCTATACTCCTGAGGACTGCTAGCTTCCATTCAGGTTTGTGTGTCACAAACTCGCCCAAACAACTCTTGCTAATAATGTTTTAGATTCCCCTGATAACACCAGCTTAGGCCTGAGCATACCAGAGAAATTGAAAAAATAGTTATCAGTTGATTCTACCTTTCTTTATTCAGCTTGTAACTAACACACCCTAGTAGAGAAATTCCTCCTGCATTAACCTGCTAACACCGGCCACGATTTTAAGCATACTTTGAGTTTTCTATCACTGTCATTATTTTATATCTCAGGAACCCACTGGTGCCTGTTTCTACATTTAATCATCTGACATTTTTCAGCCTTTAGTACAGCACCACTAAGTTTACCCCAGGATGTTTACCCAGTTACTCATCACAATACACCTGTGGGGCAGGTAGCTGCTGGGACTGCATTTTATAGGACAGGAAACATACTCCAAATGGTGACACACAGGGAATCTGAGGCAGAACCATGATCCGAATTCTAGGTACTAAAGCTATACCTGACCCAATACAGTAAATGCTGCTGAGCTAGGTGGATTTTCATCATTGTACAGTTGACCTGTTATTCAAAGCAGTTCCTTCTCTAGAAAACATTTTTTCAACCACTCCAGTTCACAGTGACTCTCTCCTGAAGCATCCCTCCCCAGCTGCTTCCCAAATTCCTGACACATTTTGTTTGTATACTATGTTCATATTTAATCATGCCCTCTCTGGATGGTCAATCGTTTTCAGATTACGTTACCTTCTTTCTGGAATATGATCTCCTCAAGGATACTCAGATTTGTATTCCTTCACCATTCCTAGCACTGTGCTTATTCCCAGATGGGCCTGCAAATGCACTGTCCTGTGGCCACTGCTGGCCTGGATGGCTGCTGAGGATGATAAACTGAACTAGGATGTGCTACTCAGCTTAACCCAAAAGGGACACATAGATGGCCCACTTCCAGGTACTGCCTCCCTGGTGGACTCATCTGAACCAGGCAGGTAACAGCACTTGCCTCCCTGCAGTCCTTACAGAAGACTTGTACTATAACCTGCCCTCCAGGCCTCACAATTTCATGCATAAGCAGGTCATGAGCTAACCTTGAAGTGAGCACCCATGAATTGTCAGCTTGCCCTGGGGAGCTGGGCAGCAAAGATAGAGCTGCGTTAGGCTGTCCTCTGTGTTCAGACCAACAAGTTCAAGAGTGTCTATTTCTAGAGATGCTGCTCTGCTGTGACATGTCTACATCTGTCTATTCAGCAAGCTTCCCATTTAACCTGTTCATGCAGGGAAACCAAAATGGCATGTTCACTTCTACAAAACGTAAACATGTTCACTGTAGAACATTTGGGAAATAAGAAAAGTCTATAAAATTATAAAGCTATCTGCTTTATATTTATCCAAATATAAAAGTATAAAGCTATCTCTGGTTGTTTATCTCACAACCCAGAAATAAACAACATTAACATCTTGGTATAGTCTCTCTACTATTTTTTCTTTATAAAATATTTTTCTCACATAGCTGAAATTGTACCATTTTATAACCTGATTTTTTTCACGTAACATTAGTATTTCACTTAGCATTTTCCCATGCTTCTGCTACTATATTGTTCATATGTCATATTAATATTACTGGAGTGTGCTACTGAGAAACCTGTCCCAAATCATTCCACCAAAATGTTTTTTAGGGAACAGTCAAACAAACTCTTTTTCTGCTGGAGAAAATAAATATAATTTCTCATGACAAGCCTGGTTTTCATCTAGAACAATGGTTTGTGTGGCTGACTGTTGATGCCTCACCCTTATTTCTCTGGATCTATTCACCTGAGAAACGGTAGACTCTTTTCTTGCCAGCTGACAGCTTCTCATCTAAAGCACCAAGACTTTCTTCTCCTTCTCTATCTTGGGATTTTCTCCAAGATTCAAAGCCCCAGGGACAATCCTCAGCCAATGAGTGGAGAGTTGGTGGATAAATACCCCATTTTCTTGACCCTCTTTGGCCAGGTTTGGAAGCCGTTCTGCTCAGTTACTCTAAGGTTCCTGGAAAGACCAATGCCCAGTGCCCACTTGGGTGGAATTCACCTACCATTGCCATTTTCCTCTTTCCTGTCTCACTGTTCCCACTTGTCAGTGATGCACCCTGAGGCCCACTCCCGAATAACTACCCAAACCTGGCCTTGTTTCAGGTCTGTTTTGAGGGAGTATCAGACCCAAACAGAAACAGTCATCTAAAAGCTTATCAAGAAGGAACGTAGAAGGGAAAAATATTATTTCACAACTGGCCAATAAATTATTTACTACTACTAATCAGGCTCTCTATGTGGAAAATACAAGAGCTTACATCACTAACTTAGACTGAAATCTCCTTCCTTTCTGAGCCATCATTATCTCCTTCCAGCTCCTTTGAAATTTCTCTCCATAATTTTGAGCAAAAATAGAATGGTAGTTCCCATTTCTTTGGTGGTCATTCTTTAGAATACACATATTGTTTGTCTTTGGAGCTATTTGGAAACAGCCCTGTCACCTTCAGTGGCTGTTCTGTGAAGAATCTGGAGGCATACTAATTTGAAATGTCAGTGGATTTAAACAGACTGAAGTGTCTGTCGAAGTCAACCAATAGGTTAATAGTCTTAGTTTATACAGCTGTGGTTTGATATAAACCTGCAGGAGCAGTTGAGTACCACATAAATAACTTACTGAGGAGTGCTTGGGGCCAATTCATGAAGCAATAGATGTTTCAAATAAATTAGAGAGCCAAAGAATCTTTGAAACCTCAAACTGTTTACAAAAGAACAGACTTTATCTTTCCTCACAAAATAATGTGAACCCTTAGCACACTTCTGGAACATTCTCTACTAAGAAGGATTTCATATCCCAGTGATTTAAGAGCCCAGGGCCCTTCCCTGTTGCTTTTCTTAGGACCCTCATTTCCTACACTAGCGTACCTCTTCTCCTTTAGTTCCTGCTTTTATGCTTCTTGTTATTTAGAAACAGATCAAAATCTTTGGAGGCTAAGTTACGGTTCATCACCCATTCATCACCGATAAATAATTGAAAATCAACACAATTCTGAATCACAAAAATGAGTATAAGAAAGACAACAAAGTTCTGATATTTCTTGCAATAAATATTTTGATGCTTTTTTGAAATATAAAATACATTTCAAAAGTATTTTTTTTTAACTATCTTCTGCATGGGATAAGTTTGCCTATTCAGTAACCTCACCAGTGACATCTGAGATTATGAATGTTTGCAATGTGGAATTATGAACTGAAAAGCTAATTGAAGTCCCAAGTCATATAATTATGCCTCATGTATATGCTAAGAGCCAAAGATTAGAAGCAAAGGCAGGCGAATTGATTTAACAGGAAAGTGGGATGTCTTGTCAGGAATGGTTACTGTGATCAAATGAGGGCATTACCAGTGAAAAACAAATCAATCTCCACATCACCAAACAGGTATCCTCAGCAGCTTCTCTAATAGCTCCTGAAAACAAATTGACATTAAGATAGCAAGCAGAAAGATCTGACAGCACAGCTAATTAATCAGCACTCACATTGGGTTTGTTTGCCAAAAATCTCAGCTTCGTTTGACATGCCTAAGATGACAGTAGCAGATCTTCCAAGTAATTTAAAGGGATTAAGATAAAGCACCCAACCTTAGAGTTCTTTTAGTTGACAAGGAGAGAAATCAAATTCAAATTATATCAAGGAACAAAAGAGGGTAGGAGTTTATGAATTATGTATCTAGGAAGTCCAGTGTTTTTGGAGAAGTCCAGGGACTTCAGGCAAGGCTGGATCCAGGGGCTCCAACAGTGCCATCAGAGCAACATTTCTCTCTCTCCTTCCTCCATTATGGGTGCTAGAATTTATGAGTTATTTCATAGACTACAACCTCTTCTTCACAGTTCCATTGAGATCCAGGACTTCCCCAGTTGGGCACAGATTGCACTGCTTGCTCATTCCTTCATCTCTGACTCTTAACCTGATACTGATGCTCAGACCTCAATCTGGAGGTCAGGCTGACCTCATACAAATGACCAGAAATGAGAGATGTATGGTTTCCCAAGAGACGCTGAGCAAGCAAGGAAAGATATTCACTATGATGTCTTATCCCTCATTTATATTGTACATTGATTGAAGGACCAACCATGTTATATATCTTCATGCTCAAAGCAGCTAGTATGGATCCTCCTCTCTAGTAGGTACCAATCTCCACTTGTTGACTGGCATAGAACACTCAGCAACTAGCAGGTTTTCCTTTGATCAAAGACCACACAACAGCAGTTTGCAGCAAGAAGACAGAATCTCACCAAAGCACAGTACTCACACACACAGGTTACTAAGGAGCCTTTGTAATGCCTGCCTATCTTGGAAAGCATTTTAACTTCAAGTATAAAGCCCAAAGGCAGATCAGATGGGATAACTGACTCCATTTGCATATAGACGCCCAGCAACCCATAAGAGTATTTTTGAGTGGTGAACTAGCTGATCCTATATATAGGTAATGGCAGCTACTTACACAATATTTTGACAGCTCTCCCAAGCACTTTCAAGTCTCTAATTTCCCTGTCGCCCAACAATCAAACCTGTGTGGTAGGGTATTATAGAAAAAACATATTTTGACAGACAGAAGGAGGAAGATATCTTGAGTTGTCCAGGATTTCAAAACCAGTGTGGGCAACATAGGGAGACCCCACCTCTACCAAAAAAAGAAAAGATTAGCTGGGTGTGGTGGTACATGCTTGTGGTCCCAGCTACTCAGGAGACTGAAGTGGGAGGATAACTTGGGCCTGGGAGATTGAGGCTGCAGTGAGCTGTGATTGCACCACTGCCTTTCAGCCTGAGTCACAGAATGAGACCATGTCTCAGAAAAAGAAGAAGAAAAAACACTGGGTTGAGATGGGTTCTAGCGACCACTCTGCTATAAATGGATTAATAAGATGTGTAATTTTGAGCAAGTCACTTTGCCTCTCTGAGTATCAGTGACCTCATCTATAAAGGAAGGAATTCATCCTCTTCAAGTTCTGGTATTCTGTAAGTTCTCCAGCAGAATAGTAGCTCTCGACCTTGGCTTCATGTTAGAGAAAGCTTGAGAGTTTTAAAAAATAATGCTGATTTCTAGCCATAACCCATACAAATTACATAAGAATTTCTGGTGATGGAACCCAGGCATCAATATGTGTTTTAAATTTCTCTAGGTGATTTCAGTGTGCAGCCAAGGTGAGAATCACTATTGTGTTTCATTCCGTAATCTTCTAGAGGAGCAAACTGACAGGATTCGAAAAGATCCCCGGCTAAGTATCTCCTTGATATCCTGTCTGCAGCCAATGTGGGCCTGTAGCTAGCAGCATCTGCCATCAGCATTTCACTTGCTGCATTAGAAATTATTTTCTTTTATTGACGATCCTAGTGCCATCTGGCACTCAGCATATTCCAAGGAAAGCTTCCGGAATTAGGCCATTATTGTGGTTGGTAATGAATTCTTAGTAAAAATTGTTTACCTGAAACATTTCAGTCAAAGTATATTTTTCACTATTAAGAGAATAGAAAACTTCAAAGTACAGTATATTTTGCATAATGACCTAGGAAATGAGAGGCACCCAAGTGATAGCTTAGTCTTTTCCCTCCTCTTATGTAATAACACATATTTTTGTTCAGTTACATGAATCATCAAATTCATTCTAACATCAGAATACATTGAAAAACAAGGGGAAGTATATCCTTAGCAATTAGCTCCTTTTTAAAAGAAAAAATCATAATCAGTTGAGCTTTCTATAGCTTGATAATATTAACCAGCACTTATGCCACTTACAATGAGAGGTTTGTCTGTTTCATTGAACCCTTTTTCCTAGGGAAAAAAAAAAAAAACTTGCTATACAATTTCATGAGTCACATCCATACCTCCTGCCACATAACCACAGGTTCCATGCAAGCCTGTCTCCCACGTACAAGGGCCTGCTTTTCACCTTTGTTTGTTTCTTCTTGTCTTTGCTTTGTGAGTTCTGATGTCCTTTGAAGGTAGCAAGACAGAAATAATCTGGGCTGAAGTTTCAGGAAGTTACCTTGTCTTTATGAAGCTTTATTCACTTACAGGCTTCTAAAAATATATCTGACAGGATTCAAATGCATAACATAAATGAAGTCAATGAAAAGATAAGCCCTATTCACTCTTCTCTTTTTTCCTAAGCCATAAAACAAGGAAACATTGTGGTGATCAAATAAAAATAAATGCCTCTTGATAAACCATATTAGCATTATTTCTTTTCTTCAGAGAGCCTCAAACTCATGACGTATTTCCCTCTTTGTGTAGGGAAGTCCCTGAATGTAAAAGGGGTCTTACATCTGGCTTATGTGGCTTCAAATCCAGTAAATCCTACACTTTATTGTAGATTGCACTTCTATGGGTATGCTCAGAATCTATGCCTTCTGCAAAACCCTTCCCGTAGCGATTTCCCATAGTCATTTGTACTTTGGCTTCTCTTAATTAATCACACGAATAACCCTAGACTCCCATTCTCCATGGTAACACTTACATGTGGTTAAGTAGAAGTCACCCCTTTTTGAAGGAGTTAGTTCGCCCTTTTCTCTGCCACTACTTCACTCTCTTAAGTCACCATTTCTTCTTTGGGGTATTACACTTAGAAAAGCCTCCTCTGCTCTCAGGGTTCCTGAAACCCTCTGGGAGTTTTAAGGACCTTGTATTAGTTAGGGTTTTCTAGAGCAATAGAACCAATAGGATAGATTTTAAAAAATTATATATATAAAATCTATCTATATTCATGTATATGTACACATACATATACGCATATATATATACACACGAGGAGTAGGGTGAGAGAGAGAGAGAGAATGATTTCAAGAAATTAGCTTTTGCAACTGTAGAGATTGGCAAGTTCAAAATCTGTAGGGCAGAGTGGCATTTCAGGTAAGAGTTGACCTTGAGTCTGCAGGTTAAAAACTCAGGCAGAGTTTCTATGTTAGTCTTTAGACAGGATTCCTTCTACTTTGTGAAATTTCAACTGATTGGATGAGGCCCATGCACATTATTATGCTGTAGAGGGTACTTTTAATTGTAAGTTGCCTTGGCATCTATTTTAAAATATAAGTTTAACTTTCTCATACCTGAAGCAGGGCACAGTCACCCTCGATGTAGTTTCCAATACTATATGCCACCCAAACATTTCTAGCCAGTGGTCAGAGAAAGAATTCAGAGGCATCTCTCCTGCCTAGCAGTCTGGGTTTCCTGCTTTCCCACTGCTTCCTGTAAACAGGCCAATTAGATATTTGTCCATGAACTTCAAGTGACCACCTCTCAGTCACACTGTAGAACTAGTGCTTGTTTTTTGTAAACCCACCAGTTAAAGTTCCCCACAGGAAACCTGTTTGAATAATGCCCTGGACCCAATAAAAGCATTGGTCTACTGGTTCCTTCACTCCCTTTGCCATTTTTCACTGCCTTCCATGTGTATGTGGCCTCCACATATGCTGTATATTCTCCAGGGTGTGTAAGTACTAAAAACTTTAAAATAGTCCAGGCACAGTAGCTCACGCCTGTAATCCCAACACTTTGGGAGGCCAAGGTGGGTGGAACACTTGAGGTCAGGGGTTCAAGACCAGCCTGGCCATCATGGTGAAACCCCATCTCTCCTAAAAAATACAAAAATTAGCCCGGCATGGTGGTGGGCACCTATAACACCAGCTACTTGGGAGGCTGAGGCAGGAGAATTGCTTGAACCTGGGAGGCAGAGGTTGCAGTGAGTTGTGATTCCACCACTGCACTCCAGCCTGGATGATAGAGCAAAACTGTCTCAAAAATAATTAAATTAAATTAAATTAAACTTACACATGATTGTTTTGTCATTGAAGCTATGCCTACAACCCAACCCCTGATGGCAAAGCTGCCCAAAAGGGACCCATACAAGTGGATTCCCCCCCTGGTGCTCTTGTGTCTGGACCTCTCAGCTGCTGGGGACAGTAAATAGCAGCTAACTTGGTAGTTTCACTCCAAACATATTTGTCTGCTTCAATAAAAGTCTACTTATTGTAAATGTTAACCACATTTTCAAAATACTTTTAAAGCAACATCTAATAACTTAACTTTGGTCACACAAAAATACTTGAAACTTTTTTTTTCCTCCTGCCCCATTTATATATTTTTTGCCTTACTTTAAGATCTTTACCTACTGTTGGTTCCTAAGCCACCAATTATAAACTGTTGTTTTTGAACTTTTTGACTTTAAACCTTCATAATAATGGATTAAAAATTTTACATAGCACCATTACAGAAATGAGGTATTGCGAGTTTGATTATAAATTTGTCTCTACTGGTGAGTTTTATACTTTCAAGTATTTTCATGATAGCAATTATGATCCTTTTATTTCCAGTTGAAATACGTTCTTAGTATGTCTTGTAAATCCAGTCTAGTGATAAATTCCCTCAGTTTTTTTTTGTCTGGGAAGGTTTTTATTTCTCCTTAATTTGTGAAGGGCAAATTGGCTGGAAATAAAAATCTTGTCTGGTATGTCTTTTTTTTTTTTCTTTCAGCATTTGGAATACACCATCCTATGCTCTCCTGGCCCACAAGCTTTCTTCTGAGAAATCTGCTGATAGTCTAACATGAATTCTCTTGTATGTGACTTGACACTTTTCTCTTACAGTTTTTTCTCATTGTCTTTTGATTGTTTGATTATAATGTGCCTCAGAGAGGATCTTTTTGAGTTGAATCTAATAGGGGACTTTAAGCTTCCTGAATCTGTATATCTCTCCTAAGATTTGGGATATTTTAACTCTTATTTTGTTAGATTTTCTGTGCCTTTCTCCATCCTTCTCCCCCCAACACTACTATAATGCAAAAAATTGTTTAATGGTGTCTCGTAAGTCCAATAAGCTTTCTTCACTATTTTTTATTCTTATTTTCTTCTTTTTGACTGGGTTATTTCACAAGGTCTGTCTTCAAGTTCAAAAATTATTACTTCTGCTTGATCTAGTCTGTTATTGAAACTCTCAGTTGTATATTTTATTTATTGAATTCTTCTGCTTCAAGATTTCTGTTTGGTTCTTTTTATAATGACTTTTTGTGGAATTTCTTATTCAGATCATGAATTGTTTTCCTGATTTCACTGAATTGCTTGTCGGTATTCACTTGTATCTTGCTAAGTTTCCTTAAGAGCATTACTTTGAATTCATTTCAGCCATTTTATAAACATCCTTTTATTTGGGGTCTGCTATTGGAGATTGCTCCTTTGGGGTGTCATGTTTTCTTGATTTTTAATATTTCTTGTTTTCCTATATTGATATTTGCATATCTAGCAGAATAGTCAGGTTTTCCAATTTTATGGAGTAGTTTACATAGGGAAAGGCTTTTTCTTATAGATGGGTCCTACAGTATCGGTTGGTAATGGCACACTGCCTTTGGTTCTGGGTGGACTTACTGGTGTAGTCTCCATGCAGTTTTTTCAGCTATAATGTTTGTCAATGATGCCTGTGATTGTCTCAATGGCCTAGGCTATGGAAATTTGTGATGACAATAGCATAGTTTTGCTGGGGGCAGGGGTGTTGGACTTGTTGTTGGGGTACACCAGCCAACTGTACAGCTGTCTCTCCAGGGAGCAGGGTTGCTGCCATGCTGGCTGAGGAAGGTCAGCTGGCTGTACAGCAACTTCCTCATTGTTCAGGTCTGCCTATTTCCCAGGGGTGCCTCTTGGGTTTGGATGCCAGAGCCCCACTCATTCTGCCTAGGCTCTGAGCAGCTGAGGTCATGATCATTCATGCAGCTTTGCAAACTTGATGGAATGATGGTGGGGCCTTAGAGACAGAGAGAATCAGTGGCTACTGGCTGCCAAGGCAAAATACAGTCTAACAGTGGTCTCTAGCAGTGGGTCTACCTTCAAGATGGTGCCATGCCATAGCAGCTTAGGTTGCAGAGGTTAGAGAATGCACAGTGTGGGCTCCTATTCTGAGGCAATGCAGCTACATGAACTTCTGGCAACTGTCCAAACTGGATTTGGGCCTGTGAAGATTGGGAGACTCTTCTATATAGCAAGGACTGCTGGCATCTGTGGGGGCAATGGGGACCACTGAGGATCTCCAGCTCACCTTTTCCTTGTAAGCAGCAGCTCCCGCCACCCCCCAATTCCAGGCTGCATCTGGCAGGGGAGACAGTATGGCAGGGGCAGGGTGCCTTGTTCCCCTCTTTACGGGGCTTTCTGGGAATTCTGTGCTTCACAGGCATATTGTTGGTCCCCTGATACTCTACAGCATCCTCCCTTAGTCACTCCAGTCAAAATATAGTCTTCTACTTGTTTTCAACCCCTTTTGCTGGGGGACAAGTGCCAGGCAACTCTAGCTTGCCCTGTTGTTCACATTAGTCTCCCACTTACTCTTAAACAGTTTTGCCTCCTGACTTCTGTGATACACTCCGACCTAATTGAAGCTGCTCACCCGAGATTTCTTGATGACTGATTAGTTATCAGATTCTCTGGGGGCACACTGTCCTTGACCTTCAGCTGGATTTTGGGCTGTTACTGCATCTTTCCTCTTGGCTCTTTTTCTGATCCTATATTTTCAGGAAAATCTTCTTTATCTGATGTCTTAAAGGCAGGTATTTCCCTCAAGTTTTCTCTTCAGTTGGGTTCTTTTCTCTTCCACAATCTTCTTAAAAATTTTATCTACCCTCTAACTTCTTCAAGACTCCAAAATATATATCTCTAATTTCAAACATTCTCAAAAGCTCTAGACTAATATGTATTTTTTTTAAAAAATATTCAGGACCTTTTCACCTGGCTGTCACCCTAGCACCTAAATCTCAGTATGCCAAAAATTCATTGCCCACCCCCTTGCTAAATTGTGTATGTGTATGTATACGTGTATCACCAGTACCAGCCTATAAATGTACCATATTTTCCAAGAACTGAGGCTTAAATTCAAGGGGAATTTTCTGATCACTATATGGCCTTAGCCCTGACATTTACCCTGTTTCCAAGCACTATTCATTCTATCAATCCAGGGTTTCAGTCTCTCATTTTGTCCTTTTCTTTCATGTTCTCACCGTCACCAACCTGGTGAAGGCTCTTCTTTCTCATCTTCTTTCTTGCAATAGTGGCCTTACTGTTCCTGCTCCACCTGGCAAATGAGTTTCTTGGATGCTTCCAACCACATTGATTTCTTATTCTCTACACTTTTACTCAGGTGCTTTCCTCGGCATCCCCCTTTCAAAAGGTTACCCTGGAATCCATAGATTTTTCTCTGCCATTTTGGCATTTTACCATATTACTTTGTTGCAATTTGTGTACGTGTAATTTTTTATAAATCCCTTAATTTGTCTTGGAAGCCCCTGTAGCGATGAAGTGTTTACAGTCTGAGAGAATAAATAAGCTACCTCTGCAACTATAAAGCCTTTGTAGAAAGAAATAATGTGCATTCATCTTGCTTCCTCTTCTGAATAAAACTTTAGGGTAATATTTTTGCTTTATATTCTTCTACTCCCACACTCACTCCAAGCTCAGGATAGTGTGGGACAGAGATTTCAATAAACCTCGGCTACTTGAGGGACTCATAGACTTTTAAAATACCTGAAAAGAACAAATCTGCCTTGAGCCAGGTGAGGTCTCAACTAGACAGCAAACTGGTGGCCCCGGGCCATATATTGATTGCAAATATATTTAAATAATCCTCCTAAAATTTTAAATATTTAAATTAATTTCTCAATCTTTATTAGGTTGGAAGATTGCATACAACAATCTGCATTTCCAGCTTCTCTTGAAAAAAAATTACAGTTAACAACACTGGACCCACCGAATGACCCTGGACAACAACTGGCTGGAATTGATGCACGTGCCTTTTTGGGACAGGGTCGCAACTCTCCAGGTAGCCACAAGTTTTTCCCACCCTATTTAAGTTACCAGCCTGGTTCCTGCAGGCACAGAATTTGGAAACCCTGACTGTAGACCACCCACCAGTTGGGTTCT
This sequence comes from Sapajus apella, assembly GCF_009761245.1. Classification (NCBI taxonomy): domain Eukaryota; kingdom Metazoa; phylum Chordata; class Mammalia; order Primates; family Cebidae; genus Sapajus; species Sapajus apella. The sequence goes on along the minus strand of NW_022436941.1, from coordinate 25,290,456 downwards.
TCCTACAGCAACATGCTAAAAAATATTTCAGATTTCTCACTGACCTCTATTTCCCAGGCTAATAAATGAAGGCCCATTTCACAGGGGTCCTGTGGAAACATTTCCTAGACCAATTACTGCCTGTGACCTCATTCCACTTCCTCATGCCTTTCTTCCCCTCTGTTTAAAGTGAAAGTAAGCCAAGACACTAAACAAAAACAAGCTTTCATCCTCACCCTCCTTAAAGAACAAATTAGAGCCTAAGCTTTAAGAGCAACTGTTGTCAACCCATCTCAAGCTGGAGCGTCTCCCCAGAACAAACACCAGCAATTTTTACATGGCCCATAGGTCCAGGGCCATGGGGTAATACAGGGAATTTCCAAAGTTAATAATTCAGTGCTAATGGTTCTGAAATAGTTTTTAAATAAAATGTGAAAATTCCAGAAGGCCTCTGAATTTTGTTTATAAAGCAGATCTGCAGCAATTTCTAAGAAGTTTCCAGATGATTAATGAAATCTGCCCACTTTCCATGCAGATACCCCATTTACTGTAGACCCAGCCTCCAGAACTGAGTAAGATCACACGGTCTGTGAATCAATTGAACTCCCCTTGGCCCTTTATCGTAGCAGAAATACTAATGATGAGTATGAAATGTAACTGCTGGGTGGGGCTGAACCAGGATGAGACGTGAAACAAGGCAACGCTTCAAGAGAAGATGTGTGTTTAATTAATGTAGCATTAAATTCCTTAGCTTTTATTGTAATCTTATTCATTCCCTGCAGTCAGTCTTTTCTGAGAGAAAAAATTTAAAAAATATGTTGCAATTGCATATTGGTTCTGAGGTAACTATGCTATCCTTCTCGAACTTTTGAGAAACACTATTAAATGTGTCAGGAGTGTGTTTCCTAGACGGTTTGTAATTCAACTAAGGGGTGGGAGGCTATCACCTTGAGAGGTTCCACAACTCTAAGCAAGCAGGGGCCTTCCTTTTTAAAACTATCTTCTTAGACTGATTTGTGACTAGAAATTTACCCAATGCAGCTTCATAGATGTGTGTATGTGTGTGTGTGTGTGTGTGTGCGCGCACGCGTGCGTGCATTATGATGAGGAGCTCTAGCTGCACAGCTGAGCAGGTGTTGGAGGAGCTGAAGGTCAATGATTTAGTTCATCAGCGTCCCAGTGTCTCACGGGTACAGCAGCAGCCCACACCCAGCCACTGCCATTGTTCCGGTGGGTGGGAGGGAGGGCGCTGGCAACAGACTCAGCCAGTCCAACTGAGAGCTGTGGCAGGCAAGGTGAGCAGTTCTGGCAATGGAGTATGGGTGGGCTACCGCAGACCCAGACAAAGGCTCTGTCTGCTCTTATGTGTAATATCTGGTGACAGTAATGACAATATTAAAAACTAACATGAGCGTATAGAATTCCATGCCTCTGCAGAACAGAGAGTGCTTCTCAGCTGGGGCCCCTTGCTTCAGAGCCCGATTAGCTAAGTGCTAACCTGAATGACGCTTGCTCAGTACTCAGACCCTCTCCCCTCAAGGGTGCCAAATCCTGCACATCTACTGGGATCCCCAAAAGTCATGACCCCTGCTATTTCTCTTTCCCCACCCCTCCTTGTCTGTATAGACCTACCAGCCCAGAGGTCACAAATTGCAGCCAAGGGCTGGGGTCCGCCTACAGGACGGTTTTGTTCATCTGGCAAAGTTTGATCTTTTTTTTTCTTTACCCTGAAAACCTTCCCCATGGCCCTCATCAGCTCACTGGATCGCACTGGCCATTCACACGCTCCTGTCCGCCCTGCAGTTAAATATGGTCCCCAGACCTCTGACATCTGGCTCTGAGGTCCTGTCTGCACCTTCTAGGCACCAGCTCATTTCTTCTTATAACATCCTTCAAGACATACAAAAGAGATCTGTGACACCCATTCCACATGTAGGGTTTTGAGGCCACAGACTGATGAAATCAGCCACAGACCATCAGTGGGCGGGCCTGAATCTGAGCCTAGATTTTTAACTCAGAGCTCCATTAAGTTATCTTGTCTTCCTTTGACCTATCTAGACTAGTTTCCCTCAAGTGAAATGAAACAAAACAAAACAAAAATCCTTCTTCCATCCAAGTAAAGGGAAAAAACACAGAAACCAGTTAGAACTTCCCTGTCTGCTACTCATCGTGGAGGCCAATCAACAGAGTGAAGCAAATTGGCCAAGTTGAGCCACTTTTCTTAGCAAAGCCCCACTCTCGGTATGCTTCTATTATGCCTGTACGAAGAGTCCAGAGTTTCCTGTGCGCCTCAATGAGTTCCTGAGCCCTTACTGAATGCTCAGGGGAGCTTAGGGTGTACTGAGGCATGGTTCAAAATTCCTAACAAACGCAGCCAATGTGGAGGTGTTCTGAGTTGTGGACTGTAAGTGTACCTTTGCTTGGCAGGAAAAATCTGTTCTTTTATATCTTATTCTCACTTCTCTAGGAGAGCTGTAAGAATAACAAAGTTACTCCAACACCTATCCCCACCCTGCAGTGAAGTGGAGGTAGGGAAGGAGAATCAGTGATGATGACCATGGTTTCCTGCCAGCTCTGCTGGTAGAGGCGGGGCTTATTTTCATGTTGTCTAGTAAAACAGAGCATGCAAATTTCTTGAAATGACTATACCAATGACAAGGAAAGAAAGGCATAGTTGGTAAGCACAGGGGCTGTTAGGAGAGAGAGGAATTTGTGCAGTTGAACTGCTTAATCTCCTCTGAGTAGAGCCAGTGCAGTCTGGCACTTGGTTGCTGCTCAATGGGAAAGCTCTCTGTCCTTGGGGTGGTTTAAGGTTTCTAGCATATCCCAGATAATGGAGTGGAGCAATTGGTGCTGAGATTTTACTCCTAGAAGTCAAATCAAACTGGGCCTCCTTCTAGTTGAGGTCCATACCTGCAGCTAAGCTGTCATTAAAACATCTACTGATTCTTAGATTGGCATATCTCAGTGGCACAGGACTGGGTCAAAGCCTAGAGCACAGCAGGAAGATAACCTGGTAATTCACCTGAGCTCCAAAAGGGGAGGCCTTAATTTCCACAAAATCCTAAAGTCATTCAAACAACTTTAGAAAGCCTTTCAATCCTCTAAGCAATCACTGTACCCTGCCCAGCCTCAGGACACCTCCTCACTTTTTCCATATCTCCACTTGAGGTGACACATTCTCACCTGACTGGGTCCTTTTAGGGGATAGCATCTTCCACTGACTTAGTGAGATGCCTGAGCCATGGCTCAAGACTCAAGAATATAGATTCCACTCAAATACATACATTTCTAGGAAGCCTCCAAGGAAGAAATTCAATGGCAAGAGGTCAGCACACCTTGTCTGGCTGGTAAGGGCAAGTGGATTGGATTTTATAACTTGAATAGATCATTTATCAACATGCTTCAAAACTCAAAGTGATGTCAAAGTGCCCATTAAAAAGTCTAGTCCCCTCTCCCTCACCACTACCCCATCCATTTCATTCTCTACTTCTCAAAACTAACCATTTTATAAGTTCCTTGAATATCCTCCCAGTGTTCATTTATGCAAACACAGGCAAATACGTACTCATTTCCATCCCTTACACAAAATGTAGCAAACTATATACACTGTTTTGCATTTTGCTTTTCCACTTATTAATATATCCTGGCAATCTTTATCAATATACTGAGAACATCCTCACTCGTTTTTGTAGCTGCATAGCGTTTATGTGGCTCTGCCACAATTTATTTAACTGGTTTCTTACAGATGGTCCCTTAGACTGAATTTAATCTTTACTATTACAAAACAGAGCTGCAGCGGAAAACCTTGTACATTCATCTTATTACACATATATTACACATATATAGGTATGTACATAGGTAAATCCCCAGAAGTGAGATTGCTGGGAATGCAAGAGTCAATGCATTTGTAATGTTCAGGAATATAACACAACTGTCCTCCATAGACCTGGCCTGTTTGACCCCTCACAAGTATTGTAGGAAAGTAATTGTTTGTCAAGGGAAATATTTGAGGGGAAACAGCTCCTTGTGTCAGGGCAGTCCTCAAGACACCATGTGAAAGAGAGGTGAGGCCGGGCACTGTGGCTCATGCCTGTAACCCCAGCACTTTGGGAGGCCAAGGTGGGCAGGTCATGAGGTCAAGAGATCAAGACCATCCTGGCCAACATGGTGAAACCCCATCTCTACTAAAAATACAAAAATTAGCAGGGTATGATGGCACGCACCTGTGGTCCCAGCTACTCGGGAGGCTGAGGCGAAGAATCACTTGAACCCAGGAGGCAGAGGTTGCAGTGAGCCAAGATTGCGCCACTGCACTCCAGCCTGGTGACAGAGCAAGTGTCCACTCAAAAAGAAATAATAATAAGAAGAAAGATAGGTGAAAGACAGGAGATGGTTCGTGCTGTACTATGTGGCACTCGGAAGAATACTGGAGTAAGTTTCAGAGAAGCCAAATCCCTTTGAGTTCCTGTAGGCCTTAGGAAGTATTCTGCAATGGGATTGCCCTTTGGGAGACCTCTTTCAGAGCAGAAATTGAACAACTGCCTTACTCCTTTGATGAAGGACTCAAACATTATTTGAGTTTTTGAGCATACTTGCAGTGCCAATGGTTCGAATCCCGGTTATAGCAGGAAGGCGATGGGGCCATGCAGCAAAGCCCTGGCCTGGGAGTTGGGATGCGTGTGTTCTAAGTTCACATCTGCCTTTCTGTGACTGAATTCGCCTCTCAGCTTAGGATGCCTCACTTGTGCAGTGGGTTAAATGATTCTTGTCCTTTCTTTCTTTCAGGATTGTTGAAGGAATCAGACAATGTGGACAGAAGTCTCTCGCAAAGTGGAAACTACCCTTTAAATGTAGGAGTTATTATTACTGAAAGACAGTGTCCAGTCAGAATGCTGAGAATGGTGGATCTGGCAAGGCAAATGAATGAAAAGTAGGTTATGAGAAACAGAGTCACGTCGGTTCATGGAGGGTAGTCTGGTCATCTGTGGCGAATGCACATGCCAGCCTGTTGTACGCATTGCAGACAACTGTTCTGATTGGAAACCCTCTGACTCCTCCATGCTTCTTGGCCTTTGACAAGTTTATCACAGATGGAAGAAGGACATTCTGTTTCTTCAGTGTTATGGACTGACTCATTTCCCTCTCCTCTGCAATAAGCACAAAGGCCAAAGCCAGTCCACTCTACCAAGAAACAGCAAAATGGCTCTAAGAGTGATGTCCTTCCGGATCCATGGTAGGGAAAATATATCTATGAATATTCATTCACTGCTCATTTAGGAGCATTCTGTGTAAAGACCCTTTGAAAGCTGATGAGAATGGGCATAAAAGGGTTTGATTAATTCCTGAGTCAGCTGGCCCCTACCCCAGAACACATGCAATGGTTGTCATAGAGAGCTGGTTTACAAAGAAAATGTTTCTGCAGATGTGTGGGCTTGGTACTGCCACTGCCTCCCACTCTCCAGCAAGAATAAAACAGACTCTGGGTTGGGCTGGGCCCGTTAGGGTTAAGCCAATATCCTAAAGTCAAATTAAATTTCTTTTATCAACTCCTGAAGGAAACATCCCCAATGCTCACAACTTTCAAGCTGTCAGGTCTGAGTAAAGGGGACCTCTATATGAAATCCCTCCCCTTTCCTCTCTGTATATTCAGCTCCCAGCCATCCTTACAGACATCTCGGCTCTAGTGGCCCTGGTGAAGTCTCGCCTGACTGCTTCATCTCACATGGATATTTCATTCTTTTGCAATCAATGAAGCCTTGCAGGTCCCTCCATCTAGAGAGTTAATTATGCACCCTTGCCACCTTGCTGTGTCTCCCTGCATTGTTGGTCAGCTTTAATAATGAGCTTTATTATCATGACTTAACTGTTCATATGTGTTCATATGTTCTTTCTCTGCTCAGCAATCCCACATTCATTTTCCTTCAACAATATATACTGATAATGCAACATGGACCTGGACTCACTGATGAGGAATCAAAGATAAAGATGATAATAAGGATGGTGTCATAACCCCAAAACAGTATTTACAGAGTACTGGACCCCAGCTTCTTGTTTACACACTCTTATTTAATCCTGACAACAACCATTTGAAGGAAGGTTCGTCATTACCCCTATTTTACAGATGAGGAAACGGGCTCAGAGAAGCTAATAAATCTGTCTGAGGCTACATAGCTAGACTATGATAAAGTGATTAGTAAATCCTCAAGAAGCCGGGTTAGTGGGGAAGAAAAACAAATCGCCCGGCAATTTCAGCCTGTGAAAGAGCTGCTTTGGTCAAAGGCAGGGTGCTGCGGGAGCACAGAGGAGCACCTACCAGAACTGTGGGCAGGGGTCAGGGCAGGCTGCAAGAAGGCAGAGCCTGAGCTGAGTCAGAGGACCAGCAGGAGACAGCAACAAAGGAGGATCTGCTTCTTACAAAGGTCTGGGTGTCGTTGGGGGCCAAGCTGCCTCTTCTGCTCACCTAATATCTCACCTTCAGCCCCACCCTTAGGGGACCCCTTCTAAATCAGGCCTGTTCTTCCGGAAGGGAAATTGGGCTGACCACCTGAGCCCTAGGTTTGGTGGTGGTGGTGGTGGTGGTGGTGGTGGTGGTGGGTGCCCTAGGACATCGCAGTTATTTTTGATGACTGTTATTTTACATCACAAGCATATATACTTTCATAACATCCGGCGCACACTGGCTGCATTGCTCTGGGCTCTGCAGCCCTGAATGATTTGCCCTCCCTGGAATTCTTCCTGCAGTTTCCCCACAGTTCCCCTCAAGAATCTGACTCTTTGTGGAACTTTATTGATCCTGGCCCCAGACCATTCAAAGAAGGCACTAATTCTATTACGGCTGCATGAAATCCTTCAGAGGCAGCCTAAGGAAACTGATTTTGATTCTCCTTTTCTGTGTCAGTGGTTTCCATAAGACAGGGCTTGAGAGGCAGAGTATATTTTCTTTAAATTATAAATAACCAGAACAGGGAAAGGAGGTGGCACTGGGAATAGGGCAGCAATAGGAAAAAAAAAAAAAAAAGCTGCAGCAAGATGATAAGATCCTGTGGTTTCAAAAACATTTTATGACTTTTTATAAGGCAATAACACAGGAGAAGAGAAGGTCCTTTTTAAAATCTATTGTTCAGGGATGGTCTGTGCTGTATACACATATTGTGACTAGTGTGTATTCTGTGTTGGTCTCATGTGGAACCTCTGAATTCCTAATACAGAGATTGAAACTAAAACCAAGAAAGCAGAGGGGATTCCACCAAAATCATGCAGACCATCAGAGGTTAGTTTGGAAGCCACCAATCCTGTTTAAATGTACGACCAACTGCTTTCCTCATTGATGGTCTCAGACCTCTTTCATATTTACAGCATCTGGAAAACTCCAAGAAAAGAAGATAACTTTACCTAGCAGACCTTGTTAAATTCTAACCAGTAATGAGTCACCTGCCACTTGCTTTCTAACAGAATTCACATTTTGCTTACTCTCCGCAAGGATCCATGCACTTCAGGGATTTGCCTAAGCATCTGGGAGTTGGTTTGGGATGGACATGGGAACCAATGCTGGCCAGCATGGTAGATAGACTCCCAGGGAAGCTCCTTGGAAAGAGATCTTCCCATCTCTTAAAAAGATAAATAGACATAAATATGCATAGGCATACACTAGAATTAAAAATAGAACATTTTGATTCATGTAACTGAAAAGTAGAGGTGCTGCAGGGGAAGAGTGATTGTGCTGGGCTCAAACAGAATCCACAAAACCTGGTCTTTCTCCATTCCCAGTCTCCTTTGTTCTGAGTTGGCTTCAGACTCAGGAAGCCTCATCCCACAGATGGGTCTCTATTAATTCCAAGGATGTATAATTTTATAGACAGCAGTTTCCAGGTGATATGGTTTGGATGTGTGTCCCCTCCAAATCTCATGCTGAAATGTGATCCCCACTGTGGAGGAGGGGCCAGTAGAAGGTGTTACGGCCATGGGGGCAGATCCCTCATGAGTGGCTTAGTGCTGTCCTCGCAGCTTTGAGTGAGTTCTTATTCTGTGAGTTCACATGAGAGCTGGGTGTATAGAGGAAGTTGGCACTCCTACTCTCTCTCTTGCTCTGTCTTTCACCATGTGACATTCTGGCTCCCCTTCACTCCACCATGACTATAATATTCTTTAGGCCCTCAGCAGAGGCAACAGTGTTCTAGCAAAAAATCTAGGTTTGAATTTTATTGGATCAACTTAGGAGAGGTGTTCATTTCTGAGATAACCACTGTGACATGGGGAAAGAATATGCTGATTGTCCATGCCTGAGTTACTTGCTGGCATCTGAAACAGGAAATGGGATGGAATCAGCCCACACAGACCACTTGCAGGAAGAATCAGGGAACGGGTAGTTCCCCAAAGAAAAATGGAGAAGCAGATATTAGAAGAAGTTGGGTAGATGGTCAGACATGAGAGATGTCCACAAAGCCGGGCAGTGTAGATCATGGTAAGGAGTTGGGATTTTATGCTATGAGCACTGGGAAGCCATCAGAGCATTTTAAGCAGGAGAGTGATCCACTGACATATGTTCTGATGACATTTCAAAAAGAATATTTTGACTGCAGGTTACAGAAAGTACTTCAGGGAGCTAAGCTTGGAAGGATTGAAATCAGGGGCTATGATAGAATGACAGGCAGAAGAGCTTCGTGCCTTAAACCAGGGTGGTAGTCATAGAAATCTGAAAAACATGGACACAGTTGAGATACTCTGGCAGAAGAACTGACATCACTTGTTGAAGGATCAGAGATGAGCAAGTAAGTGAAAGAAGTCAAGCATGATTTCCAGGGCTTGGGCTTGATCACCTGGGTAAATCGGGATGCTATTTACCAAGAGGGGAAAGACATGGGAAGTGGGAAGACGAAGATGAGCTGGGAGGGCAAAAGCCAAGAGTTCCATTATGAATACAGAACAATTATAAATTCTGTGCTGGAATTATAAATCCAGGAATCATCAGCATGTAGACATTATTTAAATGAGAAAGACTGAGTGAAGATCGCCTAGGAAATCATGTAGAGAAAAGAAGTGGGGCACTCACACTACTTCACCAGTAATTTCTCCATTCTGTCCAAATGGGTCCTCTTGTGTTCTAAGCAAATAGGGGCTCTCTCACCCCTGGACTTCTTTTTTGTGCTGTTCTCATTGCCTGCAATGTCTTCCTCGCTTTTATTAGTACCCCTGAATGCTCATTTATTGAGGATCAGCTTAAATCTGTCCTCTCCAGGAATCATGGGCCTGGTTTAGCCCCACTGCCAATGTAGGCCTCCTTGCTTCCTATAACTTTGTTTATTCACCATACATTTGGCAGTTGTAAATCAATGTCTTCTGCTCTATGTATATGTCGTAATTAGATTGTAAGCTCAGAGAAGGCAGTATGGAAGCCTTTATATGCCCCAATATTTGGCAGATTTCCCAGAAAGGAGTTAAAGCAAAAATCTGTTGATTAATGACCACATTCACTCTTATTTTCTCTTGTAGTTTTGTGCCAGTGGTTGAGAATTAATCTGAAATTCCTAGCAGCTCAGCAAGGGGGTTTCAATCAATTTCTTGAAAATAAGGCAGCAATTGTCAAATGCTTTAAAATACTTATGGCAAATAAATGCTTGTGGCAAATAAAAAGAATATGACTCAACTCATATTGAAAAGAACCAGATGAAAGTAGTTTCCCACAGAGGAAAGTCACAGAATTAAAATGAATGTCTATGAACCACTTCAACTATTTTTGCATCTATCCCTGAATAATGTCCACTTAACTGGAACATATCTCAGTGTGTTTGTGCCCATTTAATACTCCCTGCCTTCCCAGCCCAGCATCTGTAACTTACAGACTGTAGTCATTACAAAATGCTTCCAAGTGGCTCAACTGGATTGCCAAGCCCCATCTGGCTCAATCAGCAGTGGATATTCTGGAGAGCCCCACATTATCATTCTTTTCTGTTTGTAACACCAAAGACCCTCCCATCCTATCTCTTCTCCAAACTCCCTAAGTTTCACAGTTGTATTTGTTCCAACCTTGAATCCCAATAGTCCGCAGCTGTTCTAGATGCCCCCAATCTGGGCTTTCCTAGCTGGGCTTCCCATGACAGCATTCTCCAATTAGGCAAACCACCCTTCAATCCCAAAATTTTCTTTAAAGCTGTAGCAAGTACGCTCACAGTTGTGACAATACTGGATAAGATTGAATAGGTCTGATTCACTTTCCCAAAGATGACTTTTGCTGCTGAGTCATATCTGTTTACCAGAGGTCATTTTATTTCCTTTTTTTGACTCACGCTTCACTTCAAAACTGGTATAACTTGAGTTTGCCACTTGAATGTGACCTTCCTTTTTGCCTGTAGGACCGGACCTCCAGCTTCACTCAGCTCCTGAGGCTCAGTCAGCAGAGCTGTGCAGTGGACAACAACCCATCTTGGAACAGGATTCGTGGCTCTACCACTATAATTTCTGAATGATCTCCACCTAGTTAGTCTGAGCCTATTTTCTCATGTGAAAAATTGAGGTAAAAATACTTAGAAGTATTGTTGTGAAGGTTAAATGAGATAACATAAGAAAAATGTCTGGAACCAAATCTTCCACCAAAGTAGATAGGGGCTCAACAAATATTGGATGGAACCATATGAAATTGCAATTTGTATAGGTCAAAAAGGCCAAATATTGACAATTTCACATGGTTCAACCTGCCATCAGCCTAATACTCAAGTACCTAGGAAATCAGTGTCCAATTGGTTATTTGGTACAAACAAGGTAGAACCTGAGCGGTAGAACCCCAGTGTTGACTTTTATTTACATCAATGAAGACTCAAGGAAGGCCAGCACCCTGCTATGCACTTTAAATTCTTGGAGGTTTCGTTGACTCTTAGCTAGTTAAAGCAGATTTAAGAGACAGGATAACAATGTGGTTTAGACCCTAGACTCTCGGGAAGAGATTGTCTGGGATTAAATTCCAGCTCTGCTACTGACCAACACTGTGAAACTGAGAAAGTTTGTTATTCAACCTGGGTCTCAGTTTTGCTCCCTATGGCATGGGATATTACAGGGTATTGTGAGGATTACATAAGTTAATACATGTAACAGTCTTAGAATCTTGAAGTGTTAACTAACATTATCTTGATTTAAAATAGGTGGTTTGGCCTGAACAGTTAGTGAAATCTCTTTCACAAGAGAGCACCCAATGGGTAAAAATCAGAACTCCAGCAATGGAACGTCAGCCTCTCCTTGTTGAGCAGTCCCAGTTTAGCAGCTGGGATACACCTTGGGAAGCTCAAGGATGGTAGGTGTCACCACCCATGAGAGCTCAGTAAGAATCCACCCAGCTAGTGATGAGTGCTTCAAGGGTGGGGCAGTGAACCTCACACAGTCATTTGGAGCAGTGCTGACTCATGCACACCCTAAAAACCTCAACAGAGAAGAGATGGTAGCAGATGAAAAGATAGAGGGATACAATTACCACAACCAGGAAGAAGCAGACACTGCTCGTTCTGGTGGGAAATGAAAGCATAATTTGAATTCAGCATTTATTTAGAAAATCACATTAATGAGGACAAAGACATAAGAAAAATAATAATAAAGACCTCTGGACTTTCTCACAATCACTTTCATGTATATTATCTAACTATCCACACACAGAAAGTCTCTTTGTCAGATAGGCAAAGCCAGCATTATTTTCATGTATGGATAAGGAACTGATGAATCATGGTGTTTAAATGGCTAACTAGAGTCAACAAGAAGGTAGAACCCATAAAAGACAAAGAGAATAAAGAAGACAAGCAGACAAGAGAATTCCACACAAGTTTGAAAGATAAGACCAGATGGAGGTGAAGTAAGTGATTTAGTAAGACAGAAGAAGCAAGGATTTAAGTCACCTGCAGAGAAGTTACCACAAATGAATTAGCTAATTCATCCCAGTGGTATACCTGAGATGCTCAAGATTTGGAGACAGCAGGTACAATGAAGGGTTGGGTTGAGGTAAGAAGTTAAAAATAGACATTGAAAGTTTGTTTGCAAAGCAGTCATGTTCTTCCCTCATCTTGCACAGTCAGGCCACTAGTTTCCCAGGCCAGTGATGAAAGAGTTTGTGTGTGTGTGTGTGTGTGTGTGTAATTTGATTAGGAAAGGCTTTAACTTGGGCCTACACAAATAGAGGAAACAGAAAGGAGGGAAATGGAAGTCTGCAAACCTAACCAACTTCTCTTCATTTCTCCCTCCCTATTACTCTTCCCAGCTTCACTTCTCAAAAGAAGCTATGCAAATAACTAACAGGTATATGGAAAAAATGCTCAACATCACTAATCAATAGGGAAATGCAAATCAACACAATGAGATATCATCCCACCCCAGTTAGAATGGCTGTTATCGAAAAGACAAAGCTAAATGTTGATGACGATGTGAAGAAAGAGGAATGCTTATACACTGCTGGTGAGGAGGTAAATTAGTACAACTATTATGGAAACAATATAGAGGTTCATCAAAAAAACAAAACTAGAACTACCATATGATCCAGCAATCCTACTACTGGTTATATATCCAAAAACAAGGAAATTAGAATATTAAAGAAATATCTGTACCCTCATGTTTATTGCAGCACTATTTGCAATAGCCAAGATAGGAATCAACCTGTATCCATCAACAGATAAAGTAAATGTGGTCTATATATACAATGAACTGCTATTGTATATAAATCCATTTTCGTTCATAAATAATGAAATCCTGTCTTTTGCTGCAACGTGGATGGAACTGGAGGATATTACGTTAAGTCAAATAAGCTCAGCACAGAAAGACAAATATTGCATATTCTCACTCATACGTGAAACTAAAAGAAGTTGATGTCTTAGAGGTATCGATTAGAATAATGGTTATCAGAGGATTATCTTTCAGCAAATTAAATGATCCTAAAGAAAACATTTCCAGCTTTATTGATCGACTCAATTGCATTTATGAACTCAATGTTCAATCACCTATAAATGAAACCCACAGGTCAATAAATTCTGCCGACACGCACAGGGTCTCTGAACAATATTTTAAAGGCTCACTCTTAATGTAAACAGAGTTCCAAGGCTCCCCAGATGGCTGAGGAAAGCCTCTAGCAAGAAATAATTTTTAAAAAGTACAAGAAATAATTTTAAAAAAGAAATCTGGAGAAAACAAATAAGAGGATATAAGATTTTTAAAACTATAACCCTTAGTGAAGTAAGTGAAGACATTGTATCCTTATAACCAGAAATAGAGGTAATGTGAAAGAGTGAATGAAAGAACAAGAAATAAAAATTTCTTCTGGAAATAAAAATGTAATCAAAATAAAACATCCAAGAGAAGAGTTGAGGAATAAATTTGAAGAAATCTTTCAACAGATAGCACAGAAAGAAATTGCACAAAAAAATAGAAAAGAAAAACTGAGTGGTATAGAAGATGAATCTAAGAAAGCCAACATTCAACCAAAATGATTTGTAAAAAGACCATGGTCACGCCACTGTACTCTAGCCTGGGCAACAGAGTGAGACCTTGCCGTGAAAAAAAAAAAAGAAAAAGAAAAAAAGAAAGAGAGAGATAAAATGGAGAGAAGTATCAAAGTAAAGTGACAATAAAATTTCTGAGCAGTAAAAACAAAAATCTCCAGATTGAACACATTGCTTTTATGAACTGAAAAATAAATTAAGGCCCACCCTATACCAAACTACATAACTGTGAGATTATGTGTTACTTCCAAATTATGTGAGATACATTATATGAGGCAATTGTGTTCCCAAAGAGAGAGAAAAAGTCACTTACAAGAAAATAGGCATGAGGAAAGAATAGGATTATACAACAGCTACAATAAATGTTAGAAGAGATCAATAAGATAGTACCTTACACTATCTGAAGGAAAATTAAGTTTCAACCTAGGCTTTGAATCTCAGCCAGACTGTGACTCCAGAGAGTTGATAAAATAAAGACATTTTCAGAAGAATAAGAATGCAAAAACACTATCCCTATTCCTTTTAAAAAAGCACCTGAAGGACTTTCAATTCTTTTAATGGCAGCCTAGAGCAACCCTTCTGTTGAGGTTAACTAAAACAGCTGTATGATATATGTATATTGAGAAATGTAGAGGATGAATATACACATATATATATATATTTCTTAAAATCATTAAAAAGCAAATAAGCTAGTGAAGGATTACCATGCCAAAAACTTGGGAGAACATGAGAAGAAAAATGCAAGTACTCACAGATGCATTGGCCCTGATTAGGAAGAAACAGCTGCAATATAGAGCTGTGGTATTTGGCAGCCTCACTGGACAAAATAGATAAAGGGACCTGCCAAGTGGAAAGTCTGATAAATACCCACATGTTAAATTAAGGTCTGGAAGGTCTTTACTCTTAGAGCAGAGCGTCCCAAATTTGTCTGTACACTAGAATCACCGGAGAGCTTTTAAAAATTCCAAAGCCCAGGTAACACCATAGACCATTCAAATCACAGTGTTTGGCAGTGGGAAACAAACATCAACACATTTTAAAGATTCCCAGGTGACTCAACTGTACAGACAAATTTAAGAATCACTGCTGTTAGAGAAAGAATAAATTGAAAGTAACACTGTTCTCATATGGATGATCCAGGGAATCCCAAGTCTAAAATTTCAATTAAGGTAGTCTAGAGTGTCAGAAGCAAATTAAAATTTTCTGTGGAGGTAGATTTTTTTCTATGTTCAAATTATTTCTACAAATAAGATTTCAAATACAATGTCAAGCATAAGGTCTCCATGATTCAGAGCCAGGGAGTAAAAAAAGGCAAAAGAAGCCCACAAAAATTTCAGACAGTGAAAGTATTAGACACAGCCTCCAAAATCATGTTTTCTGTCTTCAGAGATAAAAAGAAAATCTTGAACATTTCAATTGAGAAGTGGAAACTTTAAAAAGTTGCTTTTATTTGAAGAAGAACTGAGTAGAAATTCTAGAACTAAAAAATACAATAACTATAGTTAAGAACGCTACAGGTTTTAGGCAAAATCATTCATAGGCAAGGACTCCATGACTAAAACACCAAAAGCATTGGCAACAAAAGCCAAAATAGACAAATGGGATCTAATTAAACTTTAGAGCTTCTGTACAGCAAAAGAAACAATCATTAGAGTGAACCAGCAACCAACAGAATAGGAAAAAATTTTTGTAATCTACCTGTCTGACAAAGGGTTAATATCCAAAATCTACCAAGAACTAAAACAGGTTTACAAGAAAAAAAACAAACAAACCCATTCAAAAGTGGGAGAAGGATATGAACAGACACTTTTCAAAAGAAGACATATATGAGACCAACAAACATGAAAAAAATGCACATAATCATTGGTCATTAGAGAAATGCAAATCAAAACCACAATGAGATACCATCCCATGCCAGTTAGAATGGCGATCATTAAAAAATCCGGAGACAACAGATGCTGGAGAGGATGTGGAGAAATAGGAACTCTTTTACACTGTTGGTGGGAGTGTAAATTAGTTCAACCCTTGTGGAAGACAGTGTGGTGATTCCTCAAGGATCTAGAAATAAAAATTCGATTTGACCCAGCAATCCTATTATTGAGTATACATCCAAAGGATTATGAATAGTTCTATTATAAAGACACATGCACATGTATGTTCATTGCAGCACTGTTTACAATAGCAAAGACCTGGAGCCAACCCAAATGCCCATCGATGATAGACTGGACAAAGAAATTTTGGCACATATACACCATGGAATACTATGCAGTCATAAAAAATGATGAGTTGGTGTCCTTTGTAGGGACATGGATGAATCTGGAAATCATCATTCTCAGCAAACTAGCACAAGAACAGAAAATCAAACACCGCATGTTCTCACTCATAGGCTGGTGTTGAACAATGGGCACAGGGAGGGGAGCATTACATGCTGAGGTCTGTTGGGACAGTGGGGGAGGGGAGAGGGTAAGGAGGGATAACATAGGGAGAAAAACCAGATATAGGTGGCGGGAGGATGGAGGCAGCAAACCACCTTGCCATGTATGTACCTGTGCAACAATCCTGCATGATCTGCACATGTACCCCAGAACCTAAGGTACAATTAAAAAAAAAAAACTCTACAGGTTTAACAGATATACAGGTAGAACAGATATAACCAAAATTTAGACTAGGGAACTGGAATATAAACCAGAAGAAAGTATCCAGAAAGACCAAAAGGATGAGTATTGATTGCCAAATACTTGTTTTTATGGCCAGAGTCAATATTTCAGATCATGCAGGCTGTACTGTCTCTGTGGTAACTAGTCAATTCTGCCACTACAGCTCAAGAAAAGCCATAGACAACAGGCAACTGAATAATCATGACTATATTCAAAACTTTACTTACAAAAACAGGTGGCTGCCTCCAAAGCCATAGTTTATCAACACTTAACACACAATGAAAATTTTAACATATGTATGTTATGTCTTGGAGACATAGGTCTCCAAATAGACCACAAGGAGAGTAAAGGGGTACAGACAGTAAATGAAAAAAAATTACCCAAGAATTTTTCTAAATTGATGAATGACAGCAATTAACAAATTCGGGAGTTTAATAAATCCCCAATAGGATAAATATAAAGAAACCCACACCTTGGTTTGCAAGAAAAGCAGAGAAAGAGAAAATCATAAGTTAGAGAAAAAGAACACTTTAAAAGTCATGACAGAGTGGGATCTAACTTCTCAGTATCAAAAAACAAAGACTTAAAAGTAAGACCTCAGCTGGGCGCGGTGGCTCAAGCCTGTAATCCCAGCACTTTGGGAGGCCGAGTTGGGTGGATCACGAGGTCAAGAGATCGAGACCATCCTGGTCAACATGGTGAAACCCCGTCTCTACTAAAAATACAAAAAATTAACTGGGCATGGTGGTGCGTGCTTGTAATCCCAGCTACTCAGGAGGCTGAGGCAAGGGAATTGCCTGAACCCAGGAGGCTGAGGTTGCGGTGAGCCGAGATCGCGCCATTGCACTCCAGCCTGGGTA
>NW_022436941.1:25034420-25273394 GCF_009761245.1 Sapajus apella | reverse complement strand
CTCAAAAGTAATTGCAACAAAAACAAAGACCGACAAGTTGGACCTAATTAAATCAAACAGCTCTGCACAGCAAAAGAAACTCCCAACAGGGTGAAAAGAAAACCTACAGAATGGGAGAAAATATTCACAAACTAGGCATGTGACAAAAAAGGTCTATTATCCAGAATCCATAAGGAACTTAATAAGCAAAAACAACCCTGTTAAAAAGTGGGCAAAGGACATAAAAGACATATAAGCGGCCAAGACACATATGAAAAAATGCTCAACATCACTAATAATCAGAGAAATGCAAATCTGATGGTGTGAGGTACCATCTCACACCAGTCAGAATGGCTATTACTAAAAACTCAAAAAACAACAGATGCTGGCAAAGCAGCAGAGATAAGGGAACACTTATACCCTGTTAGTGGGAATGTAAATTACTTCAGTCTCTTTGGAAAACAGTTTGGAGATTTCTCAAAGAACTAAAAACAGAACTGCCATTAAACTCAGCAATCCCATTCCTTTTATTTAAAAAAAAAAAATAGATTGTCCTACCAAAACATACCTGCACTTGTATGTTCATTGCAGCACTATTCAAAAAAACGCACAGAATCAACCTAGGTTCCCATCAACAATGGATTGGATAAGAAAAATGTAGTACATACATACCATGGAATACTACACAGCCATAGAAAAGAATAAGATTATGTCATTTGCAGCAACATAAATACAGTGTAGGCCATTATCCTAAGTGATTTAACACAAGAGCAGAAAGCCAAATGCTATGTGTTCTCACCTAGAATTGGGAGCTAAACTCATGGACATAAAAAAAGCAATAATAGACATTGGAGGCTACTAGATGGGAGAGGGGGGCAAGGGTTGATAACCATACTCACTATGTGAGTGATGGAATCATTAATGTCCCAAACCTCAGCATCATGCAGTATATCCTTGCAACACACTGCACATGTACCTGTGAATCTTAAAGTTATAATTTTAAAAAGAAGCACAAGGGATTGTCTTCAATATAGTAAGAGAAAATAACTGCCTACTTAGAGTTCTACACTCAGCAAAAATATACCTCAAAATTTAAAGCAATATGATGACTCTCTCTGACAAGTAAAAAGTTAGAGAAAGTTTTAAAATTGATTTCTATTTTTATGACTAGTAAAAAGTTTGTCTTCTGTAGAGCTGCACTGAAAGATATTCTAGAGCATGTAGTTCAGACATAAGAAAATAATCATCGGTAGAAAGTAAAGCTGATGGGATAAAAAGGAAAGCAAGAAAAATGGTAAATATGTGGGTAAATCTAAATGAATACTGATTATGTAAAATAATAACATGTTTAATTGTGTTTTAGATATATGGAGAATTTAAATAAGCAGTAATAATAGCATTGAATTTGGGAAAATGGTAATGAATTTTTAAGTGTTGTGTTGTCTAGGAGGAGGGTAAAGGTATTAATTAACATTTGATAAGTCAAGGATATGTATTGTAATTTCTAGAATAACCATTAAGAAAAAAGAAACAAAGTGTACAAGTTTCAGATTAATGAAGGGGAAGAAACTTCAAACTAGAAAAACCAATAAGAAGGCAAAGAAGAGAGAAAAATAGAACAGTTGATATGATGGAAAGTACAAAATAAAATGGTAGATTTAAACACAAAGGTACAGTTGTTACAATAGACTAATTGCTGTAAGTAGAAGTCTAAGATTGTCCTTCTGGATCAAAAAAAAAAAACCAAACAAACTAATAAACAAATCCCAAATATAGGTTATTTAAAAGTAACATATCTAAGACATAAAAACAAAAATCAATTTTAAAGAAGCAAAAAAAAAAAAAAACATAAAGAAATGGTGACAGCAACTAGAAAATATGCTCCAACAAAATAAGAAAATAAATTAAAAAAAAAAAAAGCCATGGCACTGAGGAGACAGGGGATTGGCATTGGAAGACAAAGAGTTATGGGAAGAAAGTTTCCAGGTAAATTAGAGAATAAACCCTTTGATGCCTCTGAGTTTGGGGGTAAATATCAGCTGATAGGTATATGGTATCTCTGATGAAATATTTAGAAAAATTTGGATATTAGCTTTTTAAAATTACAGTGAAAATAGAAGTAATAACTCTAAAAAAATCCCATAAAACATTTCTTTCGGACCAGAAAGGAAATGCGATCATATAATATGAATTGATTCCACAATTTAAAAGTGTTTGCCCAATCTCAATGTAAACACTATTTATTGATTGAGCTAAAATCTGTGATACACACTGCTGAGCAGAAGAGGCAGGACAGTGGAATGTAAGAGAGAGGAATACTTACCAAGTAAAACAGAAGTCACTAAATGAGGTCAAAAAGATATAAATCAAGAATTGGTAGTATAATCATATTATTTAGAATTATAGAGGTAAGTGCCAGAAAGATCAGCTAAAATAAATGAAAGTGACTACCTCCAAGAAGAAGGAGGTAAGGGTTGAAGAGCAGTGAGACAAGTGCTGTTTATAAATATGAGCCTTCTGGTTTTATTTGGTTTTTAAATTATATACATGTATTACTTTGTTAAAATTGAAATGACAAAAATGAAATCAAAACTATCCAGAAAATCGAAGCAATGAAGGGACCCTTTTTCTATCAGATATAGCAATTAAAATGGAAATTAAAATTGTAATGACTTTACATAGAAATGCATAAGTAGGTATCAAAATATATTATAAATTATGGTAGGTTAAACAATAATTGTCACAGTAATAAATAGTTCCATGAAACAGGATACATAATCAAGTCAATATGGCAATTCAGTTCCTGATAAAGGCAGCCTTTTAACAGCAGTATTTAATCAGTAGGGATAGTTATTTGATGACTGGCAATTCATTTTGAAAAATCAGCATTAGATCCCTGTCTCACACCATACAAAGAAAGAAATTTCAGTCAGATCCAAAAGCTAAATGAAAAACCTAAAATTTAAAAAAGAGAATGAGATAATATCTGTATGTAGTGACTTTGAAGCAGGTCTATAAGCTATTTTTAGGTGAAAAAAGAAAATAGGAGCACAGTATGATTAGCATAATTCTATTTTTTAATTAAAAATACATATGTGAGTTTGTGTGTGTGTGTCTGTGCATGTGCATGTGTATGCATGTGAGAGAGAAATGCAGGGGAGGGAGCAATCGAGAACAACAAAACAACCCTAGAACGTGCACTAAATCGTTAATAATAGTGATTAGATTTTCGTGGTGGTGACAATGGAGAGATCATAACCAAAAAATGTGGGAAAGTTGTCAGTAAATAATACTTTCATTTTCTCCTTTTTTCACATTTTTCAAATAAAAACTGTTAAAAAGAAATAGGTTAAAAGAGTTTGAAGTGAAGTTTTAATCTTAACCTTTAAATCTGTCCCTCTATTACCTTGGAATTTATAAAAACTGTGCTCACACATAAATCCTGTGTATATTTCTATCCGCTAAAGCTTCTGTGATCTTTTTCTTTAAAAAAAGTACTGTATTCAGCTTTTGTAAATAGGAAATGTTCTATTTAAGTAACATTTGTTGAATTATTATAATATGCAGAACAAATAACTAGATATGTTATGTAATTTTTCCTAACACCCTGGGTTCAATCTAGAAAATTTTCTAAGGAAATTTGCATGCAAGCCAAGTTAAAAGAGGGGAGTACCCTTTCTAGATTATATCAAGTAAACCCAAGGCAATTATGACAATTTTTAAATTGAATCCTGTACTGTAGAGAAACAAACAAACAAAAAGATAAAAACAGCATCCCTATGTATTATCAGATGTAAGACCTGCAAAGAAAAACATTCATTGAGAAATATTTCTAAAAGTATTTAATTAAGAATAAATCCTGCTAGCCTCTACTGTTTTTAAGCTGCAATGCCAAGATCCTTTTTTTTTCTTTGCAGGGCAGAAAGCAGATTACCAAAATCCAACTGAAAGCAATAGAAAAATGAGAATAGAGTTTTTATATTATCTTGGAAAATCCACATGGATATTTGAGACCTTGAGGAACATGGAGTCTATGTCTTAACCTTTCTATATCCAAGCTCAGTGTCATTTTCATCTTGCTCCATCATTTAATTAGATTTACTTTTTTGCCTGGCGTTGCATTGGACACTGGGCATGTGACAACCTTGAGTTGCTGTTAGCAGAGGGAGTGGGAGAGACATAAGCCAACAGCAATTATAATTCAGAACTCAAATGCCATTCTGGAGGTGTGTGCGAGGGCATGGGAAGCCTGAGCTCAGACTTCTTCCCAAAGACATCCATTACCTCTCCAAAGGTAAGAAGCCACACAAAGGAACAGACAGCAACAGAAAGCAAAAGCATTTTTCCTTGTGATTGCAATGGAATTACTCTCTTGATGTCACTCAGGTAGGAAAGGGTGAAGGTGAACTTGGGAAGATGAGTAAAGCTCTCAGAGCCAGCACTACATTCACGGATGGCTTGGGCTCTTGGCAAGCCAGCCTTGGCCACTACCCACACCCCTCCCCTTGCCTCTTCTCACTTGGTTCCTGGGCTCTGCCTTGTCTGTACCAGTGTCCTGGTGCTGCTGTCATCTGCTGCCTCTTGTCCTGCTCACTCCTGAGAGGTAAGTCCCCCAGACTCTTCTATGCCCAGCACAATCACAAAAATCTCTGATTTTTATGTGCAGGTTCCTTAAATGTTGCAACCTGGACATTTAGCAGGGTGGTAACATTTAAGGAACCATAATTGGCTGGGTGTGGTGGCTTTTGCCTGTAATCCTAGCACTTTGGGAGGCTGAGGGTGGACTGCTTGAGGCCAGGAGTTTGAGACCAGCCTGGCCAACATAGTGAAACCTTGTCTCCACTAAAAATACAAAAATTAGCTGGGAGTGGTGGCAGGCCTGTAATCTCAGCTACTTGGGAGGCTGAGGCACTAGAATTCCTTGAACCCAGGAGTTTGAGGCTGCAGTGAGCTGTGATTGTGCCACTCCACTTCAGCCTGGGCAACAGAGCAAGACTGCCTCATAAATATACAAAATGAATAATGAATAAGAAGTACAATTCAGGGAGTAGCTTCTAGTAAGTACCAAGACCCAGACCTGCCCTCAGTGTCCATTATGTCCCGGTTCTTCTCCAGGGCCCATTGTGGCAGGGAAGTGCTCCAGGCTTCTTCTGCCTCCCAGCCCAGAGAGACAGTATTTTCTCTTATCTCACCCCTCAGCACCCTAAAAGTAGAATGACCATCCGTCCCAGTTTACACTTGATATCTCAGTGTTAGTTTCCCTCTCACTCCCCAAATATCCCCAATTTGATGTTCAGCTACATGATCACTTTGTCTAGACATAATTGGCTCTAGGAAGACTAATAGTGAGACTATCCATTCTTTTCTGGGAAATCCCATCCCAACACCAAGGGTCTGATCCAGCCTATGGGGCCTAACAGTGGTCATACACCAAGGGTCTGGAAGTAGTGCATTTACCAATGTCTGGCTCATTCCGTCTTACAAAATACAATATGTGGGCATCACCAGTCCAATCCAGGTTACAGGATGGCAGGATCAATCCTCTCCCTTTACAGTTGGAGTCCAAACAACCTCAAAGTCCAGCCTGACAGAAGCTCTTCTTATACAACATTCAAACTTATCAGCCACTTGTCCACGGGACAGTTTATGAGCCATGGTTCCCCTTCAAAGATAGGAGCCCCATGGTGTTAGAGGACTAAGCAATTTTAGCAAATATACAAGCGACTAAATATATAAATAAATAAACCAAATAAACCTTTGACCTAAGTCCCAACTCTGTTGGGAAAAGAAAGCAAATATCAGCTCTATCAGTTCAGAAGCAAGAGTCTTTCTGTCTGCAACACTTGGGTGTGAACAGCCACATGCAAAGTGTATCAGACAAGCAAGTTGGTGCTATTGGCATGGAAGTGATGCAAATCTCAGGCCAATTAAAAAATCCAGCTTTGTACTCCCCATTCACCCTCGAGCCCAATCAAACTGAATCAAGATGTGACAGGTGAGAGCTGTAAAGGAACAGACCCTGGTGCCCAGCTGGTCTGGGGGCTATGCACCACATTTTTTCATTCACTCCCCATTCCCATGATTATACTGCAACTGTTGATGCTGCTCCTGCTTTCAAAGCCTCCTGGCACAGGAGACGAGTACTGCACAAGGGAACATTGGTTATGTCTGGGCTGCCCGAGGGCCTCACAGGCTGTGAGTGGCTAAGCTTTCAAGACAACCCAACTCAGCTCCTGCCAGATTTAAAAATTACACTGCCAGCACAGAGTGGCATCCAGATACCCTGAGGGCGTGTAACACTCCAACTTTTCCCATATGTCTGGAACTATGTGGAGTTTCTCATTTGCTAAATTGGGCCAAGTCAGAAAATTTAGACCTGAGTTCTAATTCTAGCTTTGCTTCTAAATAGCTTACTTAACTCTCTAGACCTTAATATTCTCAACTGGAAAATATAGGAGTTGGCCTAGGAAGCTACTAACATCCCTCCTGCTCTGACATTCTGTGGGCCTGCACTTCTCATGGCAATTACCATCTGGTGGTTGTACCTCAGAAAATATTCTCTCCAGGCCTCAGTTTCCTTGTTGGCAAAAGTGGCACCCATACAATAGGCACCTCACAAAAAGGTTGTGGATTTCAAGTGGGACTGTGTACACAGAAGCAGACAGCACAGGAGTGCACACAGTAGGAACTCAATAACTGTTCATTTGTAACATCTCCCAGAGTCTCCATCTGTGAAAGAGAAATAATACTTGCCAATCTAGCTTGTGAAAATGTATATAGAGCAATGAATAGAGATGGAAAGTGCTTGGAATTAAGAAAAGCAAATGCAAATGACAGGAGTTATTATTATGTAAAAATGGACTGAAGTAAGAGTTTAAGACAGAAAACGAACAGATTTGATGTGCCCGATTAATTTATTAAACAGGCTAAAATCATAATTAGAGAAGTCTGCTTAAACCTCTAGACTTGTCTCGGATGAGATTTAAAAATGGAAGGCAAAAGAGGAATCTCAGATGTTTCCATGGCTTGCTGGGCCCAGAAACGAGGCCAAGAGGAGAGAGGGAGGCCGAGGGAGGGGCAAGGGTGCTAAAATGACTGTTAGAGAGGGGAGCTGCTGAAGCCAAGGGAGCAGCTGGGAGTAGAGGCGATGACAGCTGAAGCGAAGGGGTTATTTCAGAACTGCTCGCTGTGGCCTCTTTAGCTTTGGCTCTCATTAAAATGAGAGGAATGAGCTAGAGGAAACCTTGCTTCCCTTTTAATGAGAAAGGGTGAGCCTTGTTTGCCCAGGAGAGGTATCACCACGTAAGAGAGTGTGCCTGTTTCAGCTTAGAGGTCCTGCAGAGAAGGAGCACTCATACCCTTAAGCAGTGGGTTCTCTCCCGGAGGCCTGGAAGGAAGCAGGTGCCATGGGCTGATCGAAACTCTTGGGCAGAAATCCAGGCTTGGCTACAGGTTATTTCTGTCTAACATTTTATTATGAAAAGTCTCATACAGCACAGTTGAGAGCACTTTTTAGTGAACACTGGCATAGCCCCACCTAAATTCTATTATTATGGTTTTACTATATGTGCTTTATTGCATCTATCCATCCACCTATCCCTCTAACCATCCATTACTTCATCCTAATTTTGGTGCATTTTGAAATAAATTACAGGCTTCAATATGTTCCCATATAAATACTTCATTTGATGTAAAATTTACATGGTATGAAATGCACAAATACTAAGTCTACAGGTGCCCCATTTTGACAAACATATGCACCTGTGTAACCCAAACCCCCATCTATCAAGATACAGAACACCATCACCTCAGGGTTGGCTACAGATTTGCTACATGACCTTGGACAAGACCTTGCTTAACTTTGATTTCAGCTGGTCCCCAGCTTTTCTGATCCTGGAAGACTTTTTCCAAGTACCACATTTAACAATTTTGTCTTAAACAATTAAGCCTACAGGGAACCTTGACTATCATTTAGTTTAAGCCTCCATATTATCATCAAAGGAATATGAAGATTGGAGATATTTATCCAAAATCACTAAACTGGTGACACAGTTACAGTCGGAAATTAATATTTATTGAGCAACTTCTCCAAGCCAGGAAATACACCAGGTGCTTTATACGTGAACCCTCACCACAACCTGCCTCACAGGGCTATTATAAAGATGAAATAAGATTAAATATGCAGAGTGCCTGGCATTGTGCCTGGCACAGAGCAGACACCAAATGTCATCACTGCTTTTCTCTTCAGCCCCACATTTACATTTTAACACATTCATACCGCTGAGATAGTAAATGTATATGCTTCGTCCCGTTTAGTTATGACAATAACCCTGTGCATGCTTTAAAGGATAATATAGTGCCTGTTTCTGATCACTGTTAGTGAATGACGATATCACTAAGACTCAAACTCAGTCTCCTGACCTCAAACAGTTTCAGGCAGTGCGATGTAGGAGTTTTGTTTATGCTCCTCCAAGGCCATCTGGAGCTAGAGTGGAAGGGCAATTTGAAAATGCTATGAAGGATATATTTGGTTTAAGTGACAGAAGCCCAACTTAAACTGGCTAAATAGAAGAAAGGGGGATTTATTGGTGCCTACAAGAGAAAGTTTTGGTCACGATCTAGCTTTAGGCATGGCATTGATTGATTTAGGGCTTTATGTGATGTTACCAAAGATCTGACTTTCTCTCTCTCTCTGCACTCCCAGCCCCTCAAGTTTTCTCTTATCTTGGCTCCATTTTCAAGCAGCACCGCCCTCATGGAGGCAAGATAGCCATCAGCAGGTTGTGGTTTACTTCTCTCCAGATTAGCAATCTCAAAAGAAAAAGAAAATTTATTTTGCAACATCTGGCAAAACTCCAAGGATTGGTTTTACTGAACCAGGTTGCTTTGTGTGTCTACTCTTGAAACAATCACTTTTCAAAAAGGACAGAGTCTATTAACTGGCCACCATGGGTTATGAGCTACTGCTCTAACCAGAGTTGGGGCCCACCCAAGGTCACATCACTAGCATAAGCTCAGGTATGGTTGAAAGGGGCTCATTATGAGTAACAAGATACATGCCTATCACTCAGGAAATTCCAAGGGTTTTAGAAACTGAGGACAAAGACAAAATGTATTTTTTTATTATACCACAGTTCTTATGAGGGGATTTATAGATCATGCCTTAAAATGGGAAGCTCAAATTACAATCCACTAGGGTAAAGTCCAGCTGAAGTTCTTACTGCCTCATATAACCACTAAGAAAATGCTGAGCCATTCCCTTATTCCCTGATTTAATAAAAGATTTGGAGTCAAAGAGTCAATGCATTCATGTGTTGGCCTTCCAAGGAAACTTACCTGAATTGTCTCAGGAATCCTTAGTGCCTAAGCCCAGGGATCCAAAAATACATAAGGTCCATCCAAACCCTTCCCAGGAAGGTCTCTAACCATCTATCCCCAAGGATGCCAACTGCCATGCCCTGCCCCCTTGCAGCACTCTCTTACTTCCCTCAGAGATGTTCAGGCATCAGTGAAATTCTCAATAACAACTCCGTTTTAGAGGTGCTTTCCTCCCAAAGGAACTACTATGATGGTAGCCCTTTTGAATGTCAGGCCATGAGGGAGCTACTTCTGCTTACATGGGCCTTGTGGCCATCGTTCCTGGGGCATGTGAGGTGGGATGTGAAAGGGCATGTGCTCATAGCTTCCCTTTTTTTTTTTAGCACAGATGACTGAAATAAAAAGTTGAGGCAAAAATTAGAAGTCAGCAAAGTTTCTTTGGGCCGTCCATCTCCTGGTTTGGTTCCCTTCTCCCACAGCCTTTCCCTTCCCCTTTACAGGTTCCCAGTGACTTCCTCCTTTCACACTACTTCACTGGAGGCAACACAGGGAAGGGACAGGGAAAGGAAGAGCAATAGAGAGGACAGAGCCCAGGAATGCTCAGCATGGTGCATGCAAGAGAAGCACGAAGTTGAGAAGGACCAAGACAAGTGACTTTTGAGTGAATTGGCATTGATATTGCTTGAACATGAAAATGACATTAGAGAAAATTACTGGAAAGCAAATTGCAGATTCTGCAAAACTCAGTATGCTAAAAAAATATGCATTTTTGCTGAATAAAATGAATTAAAAAGTCATCTTGTTCTGTAATCCCAATATAGGCTCAAAAATTGGTCTCAGTGTCATTGGCAACCACCCAGGTCTGTCCCAGCCACTGTCACCTGGACTCTCCATGCCTATTCTTTCCCCATCTATGGCATTCATTAAAGAGGCTGAAATTTGCATGGGATCTTAGAGGGAAGAATAGTATGTAGGGAAAGCATCATGAGACAAGAACTCAAAATGCAGGCTCTAGTCCCCTCTGACAGTGATTAGAGTGAATTAGGATTAATCAAATCCCCACTATGTGTCATAGTCACCTAAGTTTGGATGATAATCCAAAGTTTAGATGATAATCTTTAAGGTTACTTCCAGCTTTGATGTTTCAAGAGACAGTGCCATCTGTTTTCATTTCCCCCCTGCTAATTTCTCCTAAAGTGCTCTAAAGTAAACACACTCCTCTTAGCTTAGACACATGAGTGATAGAGAACTCTGTTTCCCAAGGCATTTACTCCTTGTTAGCCGATTTGTGGTTTTAGAGTCACTCTGTAGTTTCCTCCCATTGATCTTAGTCTGGACACCAGAATAATCCAGAACAAGAGACTGTGCCTGGCCACATGACAGCTGTTTAAATATTTAAAGACATTTTCCTGGCCTCCATTCTCAAGTTATCCTCTCCACTTCCTTTCACTCTATGTAAATGATTTCCAGACACCTCAACATCTTTCTTGCCTATGTGGGGCCCCTCCCTAGTTTATCAATGCCCTTCTTAAAATGTAGTTCCCCAAATTAAATTTTATATCCTTGGGATCTCAGCAGATAGCTCAAGATAGCTCAAAGAGTATCTCTAGTAATCTCAGAAAATGCTTCTCCAAATGTTTTGTTTTTATTAGTAGTGAAACAGCAGCATGCATCGGCTGTTAATGTGGTGGTGATGGTGGCGGCTGATGTTTAAACCAGCTACATTATACTGTTGCTTCGCAGAGGTGGGGTTTCAGCTGAGCCTGAACTGGATTCAAACATGAGAGTACAGTATATGAGGGATGGCTATTAATGGTGACCCACAGGCATTGATCATTCCGTAAGAGGCGATTTTCAGAGAGGAAATAACCTGTGGGAGGGTTTGGTGCCCGCATACCTGGGGTTGGAAATGTGAAGTAGTGAGGACACGAGATGTCATTCAAAACTGGAGCCTTTAAGATAGCTTAGATCTGTGGAGAGTGGGGCTGGGAGTTAAATTAAGGTATACACGAGACTATGTGGGCCTGGGGACAACCACTGACAGAGAATGAAGGAGGCAGCACCCTTCCTATTTCTGCTCATGACCCAGTGGACTCCCATGGAACAACTGCCAGGCAGTAAGCAACAGGCAAGCGGGCAGGGGCAGGATCTGCTCCTAAGGTAGCATGGGTGGCATTCGGAGGATTCCAAGGAAAGCTTACGGGTACTCTGAAGATGAACACCATCCTATCTCTGGCACTGCTGGGGAAGGTTGAGCTGGTAAAGTTGAATTATTACTGATAACGAGGGCTCACTGGAACCAATAAACTGATGAAACAAATACAGTTTGGGATATGTTAATATTAACTAACAGTTAATGTGACTTCTTTGACCTCTTTCAAATTTGTGTCAATCTAGGGTGTTCAAGACTTCTCTGAAAAATTCCCAAGTAATGTCAAATATGCTGGTTTGCCTACTATACTTTGAGTAACAAGGAATTATAACATATGGCCATAGATCCTCTAAAAGAATAGTATTGAGCTAAACAGTGCGCTGAACTTGAACTACAGTGTTGGTTTCATTGCTCTGTTTTGCTTCCATTTTTATAAATTCTCAGAAACTTCCTCTTACTTGCCAAAATTTAGACCCTGCTCATGTTTTTGCCATCTTTGTGTGGTTACTGAAAACAAAGAGAAAACTTTATTTGTAAAGGAAATGCCTAGGAAGCAAAGCTGTCTACTTTTGGGAAGGAAAGGAATCTACTTTTCTGAAGGACGTATTAAAATGAATCATAGAAACAGATTTTGAATTTTCATCATATTTGACCTGACATTTGATTTTCCAGAATGACTAATAAATGAGAGAAGAGAGAAAAAGCAAAGTTATTTGAATATGATCCCTTCACTTCCGTAATCCCAATATAAACTATCTAGGGTTGTGAGGAGACTTTACAACATAAAATCAAACATGTGCTGGTGAGTTTCTAAATCTTATTGTTTTGTCTCTAAGGTGGTGAAGAAACGAGAGGGATAGATGAGGGGCTACAGAGTACAGGAGATGTTTTCACCCTGGGTGACACTCTCTGTTCTCACTCAGGTCCCAGGCTAAGGGGTTTGTTTATCTTCCTTTAAATATTGTCAGAGAAGCTTTTTTTTAAAAAAAAAATAATATCATTTATTATTATTTTATTTTTCCATGAGTTATTGGGGTAGAGGTGGTATTGGTTACATGAGTAAGTTCTTTAGCGGTGATTCAGGAGATCCTGGTGTACCCACCTGACCCAAGCAGTGTACACTTGCACCATATTTGTTGTCTTTTATCCCATTTGTTGTCTCTTGCTCTGCTCCCATTCTTCTCCCCAAGTCTCCAAAGTCCATTGTATTGTTCTTATGCCTTTGTGTCCTCATAGCTTAGCTCCCACATATCAGTAAGAGCATACAATGTTTGGTTTTCCATTCCTGAGTTACTTCACTTTGAATAATAGTCTCCAGTCTCATCTGGGACATTGCAAATGTTGTTAATTCATTCGTTTTTATGGCTGAATGGTATTTTATTGTATATATATATACCAGAGTTTCTTATCCTCTCATTGATTGATGAGTATTTGGGTTGATTCTATAATTTTGCAATTGTGAATTGTGCTGTTATAAGCATGCATGTACAAGTATCTCTTTCAAATAATGATTTCCTTTTCTCTTGGTGAGATTGCTGGATCAAATGATAGTTCTACTTTTAGTTCTTTAAGGAATCTCCACAGTTTTCCATAGAGCTCTACTAGTTTACATTCCCATTAGCTGTGCAGAAGTGTTCCCTGATCACCACATCCACACCAATATCTATTGTTTTCTGATTTTTTTATTATGGCCATTCTTGCAGAAGTAAGGTGGTATCGCATTATAGTTTTGATTTGCATTTCCCTGATTATTAGTGATGTTGAACATTTTTTCATAAGTTTGTTAGCCATTTGTATATTTTCTTTTGAGACTTATCTATTCACGTCCTTAACCCACTTTTTGATGGGATTAGTTTTTTTCTTACCTACTTGAGTTCATTGTGGATTCTGGATATTAGTCCTTCGTCAGATGTATAGATTGTGAAGATTTTCTCCCACTCTGTAAGTTGTCTGTACTCTGCTGACCGTTCCTTTTGCTGTGCAAAATCTCCTTAGTTTAATTAGGTCCCAGCTATTTATCTTCATTTTTATTGCATTTGCTTTTGAGTCATGAAGTCCTTGCCTAAGCCAATGCCTAGAAGGGTTTTTCCAATGTTATCCTCTAGAATTTTTATAGTTTTAGATCTCAGGTTTAAGTCCTTGATCCATTTTGAGCTGATTTTTGTGTAATGTGAGAGATGATGATCCAGTTTAATTCTCCTACATGTGGCTACCCAATTATCCCAGCATCTACTCCCCTCAAGCATCACACTCTAAAATCTCACACAGAAAACTCTTCCCCACAACCAACCTAGAACATAAGGCAGACACTCAGGGGCTAGAACACAAGCAAAAAGAAGCTTTACATTACACTCAGGGGTTGAGGGTACACAGGCATACCCACCACCATTAGAAGGCCATCTCTAACAAGGCGGCACCAACTCAGGCTCAAACTCCAGGGCAAGTTCAGCAGAGCCCACCTTCTTCCTGCTTCTCCCACTATCTTGAAGCCTGGGCTTGGGCCCTCCACCAGAAGTACCTGGTAACCCTGCCCACTCTGGCTCAACTGACTTTTCTTCTGACAGTATGTGAAGAGCAGGTGTGTTACACAGCACTTCTCCAATGGAGGCTCTCTATGTACTGTATACCATTATTAACTTCAGAAGGTGGTGACCAGCTGGTGTTTTCAGCTGGCCAGGCCCAAGCAAGTAACAGATGAGAGAACATGTACCTTGCATACAGAGAGCAGAAAAGCAGCTAACTCAAGTAAAATGTAGCCAGGCAGGAATCTAAACTAGGATAGGTGACTGATAAAGTAATTTGCTATGCCCTTCTATTTCAGCCTGCCAGTCAAGTGGTTGTTCTTCATCTGTCTTTCATTTATTTATATTCTATTCCTTGCCTATTTAAAAAAACGAGAGTGCTTACGACAAAAGTCAAAAATCCAATTGACCCATTAAAACAAAAATGAGAGAACCAAGACTTGGATTGAAGAGCTAGGAAAACACTGACTTATAAAGCCTACGCTATAGAAACATCATTGCAGTCAGCCCCCAAATTAGCTCTGTGCTCCTGGTAGTCAAGATGAAAAAAGGAAAACTAGTGATTTAAAAACTGTCATCTGATAAAAGGAAACACATTTGTTCATTAAGAGAAACAAAAATTTTTCTACCTCTAAACTCTAAGATGATGTCTCCATATACTGGGCTTTTCCAGTTACGATTAAATCATAATCAAGAATGTCCTGTTATTCTGGGAACTGATACTGCCGTATGCTGGAGAGTTAGAAGGCCACTGTCTTGTTTCTGGATTTTACATATGCTGCTATGTAGGGAATATGTAATGATATTATAATGTTGAAAATTATACTTCAGAAATGAAAATGACATATTGAACCTGGAAATCCAAACAACTCTAAGAATTAGCATCTCTTAGAATATCAATGATTTCCATATTACCATCCCAGTATCTTATGGAAGGAAGGTTCATGCATATTAAACATGGGATAGGTGAAGTACATCTCCTGAAATCTACCTTCTCATTTTTCCCCCCACGGATGATGTTTATTTTTTAAGGTTTTATTTTGGTAATTTAAAAAAATTGTGATAAAATAGACATAACATTAAAATGACCATTTTAACCATTTTAAGTGTACAATTCAATGGCATTATGTACACGCATTTTCCCTCCCATTGATGCAACCCCCCCCCAGACCCTCCTAATAAGGAGAAAACCGACAGGCATTATTATTTTTCTTGGAACTTTATATGTATTTACCTCTTAAAAAGAAGTTTATCTCAAAAAATGATGTTGATTATAAAAGAATGCATGGGGGATTTTCAGAGATGAGAGACAATAAGGCAAAGAAGTTTAGTAGATAAGAAGCCCTTCCACACGTCCTTAACAGAATGCTTTCTTACCCCCTGCCCTCTTCGGGGTCTAAAGAAAGAAGGGTGAGATTTAGAATTGCTACTTTGTCACGTGTTAGTTGCACAGGCTTTCAACCAGCGTCTTTCAGTCTCAATGTCTTTGTCTGTAAAATGGATGGTAATTATCCTGATATCACTGTTACTGTATACACTAAATGAGGTAATATACATCAAGACGTAACATTAAAATTGCTATGCATGAATTGGTTATTACTTTTGTGAAATTCTGGTTCTAATGAACACCAATAGGTTGCAAGCTCCTTCATGGTAGAGTCTGGTCTGAGCCCCAGCCTGAGCACGTGTTGGCACTGAACAAACATGGTTAAATGTATGGAAGGACCAAGATACTTGCATTCCATGGAAAATTCATGACATATCTAGTATAAAGAGAAACAAAACTACAATGAAGTAAACAGATTAAAAAAAGAAAGTGAGTCTGTGTGGCTTGCTGTTCTCCGGCCCCAAAGTGGGTGGAATGGTCATTGAAAACTGTAATTACTCAGGTAATGGGCACTCATAAATGAATGGTACAATCTTCTGTAGAACAACTTGACAAAGTCATCAAAACCTTAAAAATAAACATAATATGCAACAAAATCCCAATTCCAATTCAAGAAAGCTATGAGAGATATTCAAAGATGTATACAAACATGTAACTATAAGGAGGTTATTATACTGAATACAGGAAAACCAAAAGCCACTTTCTTGCCCAGCAATAGGAACTGACAAAAATAAATTACGTATATCCAGACAACAGGACACAATGCAGCCAACCTTTAAAATGACTGTATAGAAGAGTACTTATTGATAAGAAAAGATGTCTAGAATATACTTATTTTTTAAAAAGAGGTTACCAAGCAATAAATACAAAAAAAAAATAGTCACACACCACATGATGGACAGTGATGAACAGTATATATGACTGTGGTCCAGTAAGATTGTAATAGAGCAGAAAAATTTCTCTCCCCTAGTAACATCATAACCATCCTAACATTATAGCACAACATATTACTCTTGTGTTTGTACTGATCCTGGTGTAAACCTACTGTGCTGCCAGTCATATAAAAGTATAGCATATACAATTATGTATAGAACATAATACTTGATAATGATAATAAGTAACTGTTACTGGTTTATGTATTTACTACACCATACTTTTAATTGTTATTTTAGATTGTACTAACATATATATATATATATATATATATATATGTAACTTTAAGTTCTGGAGTATACGTGCAGGATATATACATACACACATATGTGTGTGTGTGTGTGTGTGTGTGTGTGTGTGTGTATATAATACTTTAAGTTCTGGAGTACATGTGCAGGATTGTTGCATAGGTACACACATGCCATGGTGGTTTGTTGTCTCCATCGCCCGTCACCTACATCAGGAATTTCTCCCAGCATTATCCCTCCCCAACCTCCCCGCCCCGTGCTGTCCCTCCCCAGCCCCTCAACCCCCAACATACCCCATTGTGTGATGTTACCCTTCCTGTGCCCATGTGTTCTCATTGTTCAACACCTGCCTATGAGTGAGAACATGTGGTGCTTGATTTTCTGTTCTTATGTCAGTTTGCTGAGAATGATAGTTTCCAGGTTCATCCATGTCCCTACAAAGGACACGAACTCGTTTTTTATGGCTGTGTAATATTCCATGGTGTATATGTGCCACATTTTCCCTGTCCAGTCTATCATCGATGGGCATTTGGGTTGGTTCCAGGTCTTTGCTATTATAAACAATGCCGCAAGGAACATACGTGTGCATGTGTCTTTATAATAGAATGATTTATAATCCTTTGGGTATAAATCCAGTAATGGGATTGCTGGGTCAAATGATATTTCTATTTCTAGGTCCTTGAGGAATGACCACACTGTCTTCCACAATGGTCGAACTAATTTACACACCACCAACAGTGTAAAATTGTTCCTATTTCTCCACATCCTCTCCAACATCTATTGTCTCCAGACTTTTTAATGATCGCCATTCTAACTGTTGTGAGATGGTATCTCAATGTGGTTTTGATTTGCATTCCTTTAATGACCAATGATGATGAGCATTTTTTCATATGTTTATTGGCCTCATAAATGTCTTCTTTTGAAAAGTGTCTGTTCATATCCTTTCTAATATTTTTTAAATTAACTATAAAACAGACTCAGATGATCTTCCAGAAGGTATTCCTGAAGAACGCATTGTTATCACAGGAGACAACTCCATTCATGATATTGCCCCTGAAAACTTTTCAGAGTGACAAGATATGGAAGAGGAAGATGGTGACTTTGTTGATCCTGACCCCATGTAGGCCTAGGCTAGTGCATATGCTTGTGTCTTACTTTTTAACAAAATTTCAAAAAATTTTTTTTAAGTTTTTAATAGAAAATAGCTTATAGAATAAGGATATAAAGAAAGGAAATATTATACAGTGGTAAAGTATGTTTGTGTTTTAAGCTGTAATATTAAATGAGCCAAAAAGTTTAAAAACATAAAATTTTTATAAAGAAAACTACAGTAAGTTAAGGCTAATTTGTTATTGAATAGAAATAATTTAAGATAAATTTAGTATTGCCTAAGTGTACAGTGTTTGTAGAGTCTACAGTAGTATACAGTCATGTCCTAAACTTTCACATTTACTCCAGTCACCCACCAACTCACTCAGAATAACTTCTAGTTCTACAAGCTCCAGTCATGCTAAGTGCCCTATTATAGGTGTACCATCTCTAAAATATTTCATACCTTATCCTTACTCTACCCTTTCTATGTTTAGATATGTTTAGACAAATACCATTGCATTCTAATCACCTACTGTATTCAGTGCAGTCACATGCTGTACAGGTTTGTAGCCTAGGAGCAACAGGCTATACCATGTAGCCTAGGTATACAGTAGGCTATAGCATCTAGGTTTGTGTTAGTACACTCTATGATGTTCGTACAATGCCAAATCTCTGTTGTTAAACAACACATGACTGTACATATAACAAAATGTTAACAATGATTATCAGTGGGCTTATACTTACTTTTTCATTTTGTTTTTCTGAATTTTCTCGTGTTTCTATGGTTAAGCATGAATTCTTGGTGTAATTTTAAGAAAACAAAATTAACAGGAAAAAAAGTGGTCTCAAATACATTTCAAGGGATTTGGGAGCTTTGGGAAACACATAAAAAGTCTCATAGCACAAAGACCTATATTTTGATTCCACTGAGGCAACTAGAAGGGTGAGGTGGAGCCTAAAGGTACCAAGCCAGCTGGTAGTTGACTAGTATTTTTCCAGTGTCATGTGGTTAAGAAAAATGCTAATAATCCTGATCTCCACGTTCCCCAGCCAATGCCACACCAGCCTCCAGTCAGCCTCACTTAGAAACCTGTCAACCTCAGAGCCTTTTATCTCCTATTTGAGATCTGGCGATCTGCACAAAGCAAAGTGACCCATGTTCTGTGTCACATCAAGTTTCAAGGCTGGAACCCACTGCACCTCCTTCCCACCCCCAGAGGAAAAGGTAAGGCAGGAGGCTTCAGGGCAAACACCCTAGCCAGTGCCCCCCAAACCATGAACAAGGCACCACCATGAACACTCAAGGCCTAATGATGAACGCTTGCTAAACAATCTGATGGCTCGATTTTTTAACTTGGCTACACACACACACGCACGCACGCACACACGTGCTCACACAATATAAGCAACAGAGAAGTATCAGTTCTGGTTTTCTGCAGTTGCTACATTTCTATGTTTTCCGGTTGGAAATTGCTTCATTCTCTGCCAATGTCCTCCCCACTTTATCTCTCTAGCCTTCCTACTTTTCTGAGAGCCCTGAAACTCCCAGTACCTGAAGTGTATAAACCTGTTCACAAACCTATGGCACAACCATGAAATTATTGGAAATTCTTTATGACCTGTCCTTTCTCTGAAAATGTCTTCTTGTTGCTATACCTCTAGCAGCCTTCTAGCACATGACTCGTGCCCTCCCTTCAGTGTTCAGATGGGTCTGAGGATACTGGGGCAGTTTCGGGAAAGATCTAGCACCAGCTTTCTCCAAGAAAAAAGGCTCTTTAGCATCAACATCACACTGGATCCAGAATTCTGTTTTACAGTGTCTTGAAGAACCATGGTCAATTCCTTCTAAACACAGAATTACTGTTCTGAGAACAAGACCAAAACCAAGGCTTTCAGGGACATATGCTGGGCCCCTGATCACTTTCCTAATACTCTAAGGGAAAACAGGAAGAAAGGAAGGAAGAACTATAGCATTTGTTGTTGTTGGATGACAAAGAATTTTTTTCTAGCAGGCGTGGGCTTATAGCCCGGGCTTAATGATGTAGTATCAGGAAACC
Source organism: Sapajus apella (assembly GCF_009761245.1). Classification (NCBI taxonomy): domain Eukaryota; kingdom Metazoa; phylum Chordata; class Mammalia; order Primates; family Cebidae; genus Sapajus; species Sapajus apella. The sequence continues at coordinate 25,253,706 of NW_022436941.1, read as the reverse complement.
TCACTTGTTGGGTGGATAAATCTTTTGAGACTTTTTGAGTTCCAATTGAGAAATATCCCAACACAAGCAGACTTAAGCAAAAAGAAATATATTGTCTCAAGAAAATGAAAATTTCAAGTGTGGGTTTGTTTGGATACACAACTCAGGTCAAACGATGGAATTAATCAATGCCTGTCTTGTTATTTGTCTAATTTCCTCTGTTCACTTTATTCTCAGCACACTCTCAAACTGGACATCCAATAACCCCAGGCTTTCATCAGATTAAAGAAAGAACGCTTCTCACCTTTAAAACAAAATATATTCCTTCCAGCTTTATTAAGGCCTAACTAACAAATATTTGTACTGTACAACGTATTTTGAGACAGAGAGATATAGCGGAACGATTAAATCAAGGTAATTAACACATCTGTCACTTCACATACTTATTTTTGTGATGAGAACGTTTAAGATCTACTTTTAGCAATTTTCAAGTATATAATGTATTATTATTAACCATAGTCATCATACTGTACAACAGATCGCCAGAACTTACTGATCTTGTCTAACTGAAACTGTATACCCTTGGACCAACATCTCCCCGTTTCCCGCACTCCCAGCCCCGGCAACCACTGTTCTACTCTCTGTTTCTATGAGTTTGTCTTTTTTAGATACCACATGTAACTGACTCATGCAGCATTTGTCTTTCTGTGTCTGGTTTATTTCACTTAGCATAATGTTCTCCAGGTTCATTTCTCCTGTTGCAAATGGTAGGATTTCCTTCTTTTTTAAGGCTGAATACTATTCCATTATATGTAAATATATATCACATTTTCTCTATCCATTCATCATTCAGTGAACCCTTGAGTTGATTGCATATCATGGCTATGATGAAAAATGCTTGATATGGTTTGGATGTGTCCCCACACAAATCTCATCTTGAATTGTAATAATTCCCAGGTGCCAAGGGTAGGGCCAGGTGGAGATAATTGAATCATGGGGGCGGTTTTCCCCATACTGTTCTTGTGTAGTGAATAAGTCTCATGATATCTGATAGTTTTATAAGTGGGAGTTTTCTGCACAAGCTCTCTTGCCTGCCCCCATGATGTGATTTTGCTCCTCATTCACCTTCTGCCATGATTGTGACGTCTCTCCAGCCATGTGGAACATGTGGTACTGTGAGTCAATTAAACCTCTTTTCTTTATAAATTACCCAGTCTTGGGTATGTCTTTATTAGCAGCATGAGAACAGACTAATATAATACTGCAATAAACATGGGTGTGCAGATATCTGTTTGATATACTGATTTCATTGCCTTTGGATATTGTTGGAAACAGGTTTATAACATTGGGAAAAATCCACACTAAGGCACTCAGCAAGGGTAGTTTACTTCCTACAGGAAGGGTGCAACTCACAGATAGCTGCAGGATTTAAGTCAATGTTGTTCTGATGGGTAACAATTAAGAATAGCTGAACAATTAAGATCGACTAGCCCAATGGCCTGGGAAAACAGAATAGCCCTAGATATGATATTAGTGGAGAAAGGGTGGTGTTTGTGTTGTGATTAGAACCCAGTGTTGTACCTTTATTCCAAACAACACTGCTCCCGATAGGAGCATAACAAAAGCCTTCCAAGGAATTACTGCTTTATCAAATGAGCTAGCTAAAAATCCTGGCATCAATAACACTATTTAAAATTGGTTTGAAAGGTGGTTTGGTCAATGGAAAGAAACCATAACCTCAATTTTTACCTCTCTAGCAACTGTGATAAGTGTACTTCTTCTCCTTAGATGTTGTGTCATACCACGCAACTCTTACTAAAATATCCCCAACTCCTCTTCCACCCTATCCAGAGAAATTACTTCTGTTGGAAGACCAAGCTGAACAACAAAGCAAAAACCTATTAGATAAGTTTGAAGAAGAACTATGAAATAAAGAGGGAATTGTGAGAGATGAGAAAGTTCTTCTTCAAAGTTTATCTTAGACTACATTATAAGGAGTTATAATTCTCTTGCTCTATGGCTACGATCCGCTATTAGCATAAACATATACCCATGTATATATATTCTCTAAATCAGCTATGTTTTAAATCAGCTACCTTGATTCGCTCCAGCATTTCTGAACAGGACTGGGCAAGCTCCAAACCCTGGTGCATGGCATTCCTTATGTGGAAACCCTCCTGACCTTCTCCTTACTAGCTTCCTCTCTTTCCTCTTCTTCCTTGTCTTCTTTTCCCCTTATCTATTAAGGAAATTTTCAAATTTTTAGCCAATCAGGTCAAGCATAGAATGTGAGGTCCCGTTCCAGCCAATGAAAACTGGACACAGCAGTAGGGCAATTGCATCAGGTAATGAAAGTTATAAATGTCCCTGTCTGCTTTGTTCAAGTGTGCTCTCATGGCAAGACTGCTGGCGAGTTGCACCCTTCCTGCAGGAAGTAAACTAGCCTTCCTGAGTGATCCATTGTCTCAGTGTGGATTTTTCCCAACATTGTAAACCTGTTTCCAACAGATATATTCCCCAAAGTGAGACTGTTGCATCATATGTTAGTTCTATTTTTAATTTTCTGAGCAATTGCCATACTGTTTTCCATAATGGCTATACTAATTTATATTCCCATCAGCATTTCTTTTTTCTTTTTAATAATTGCCATTCTAACTGGAGTGAGATAGTATCTCATTGTGATTTGATTTGCATTTCCCTGATGATGAGTTATGCTGAGCACTTCTCATATACCTGTTAGCCATCTGTATGTCTGCTTTGGAGAAATGTCTGTTTAGGCCCTTCCATTTTTGTAATTGGGCTATTTTCTTTCTATTGAGTTTTTGAATTTCTTATATATTTTGGATACTAGCCTCTTATGAGATGTATGATTTGCAAACATTTTCTTTAGGTTGTCTATTTATTCTGTTGTTTCCTGTGCAGTGCAGAAACCTTTTAGTTTGATGCAATGTTGTTGCCTGTACTTTGGGACTCATATCAAAAAATAATTGCCCAGACCAATGTCAAGATTTTTCCCTATAATTTTCTCTAATAGTTTTACAATTTCAGGTTTTACATTTAAGTCTTCAATCCACTTTGAATGGACTTTTACATGGTGTAAGATAAATGTCATATTTTATTCTTTCACATGTAAATATCTAGTTTTCCCAACACCCTTTAGTAAAGATATTATCCTTTCCCCATTGTATTCTTGACACCTTGTCAAAGATCAATTCATGGTAAATATATTAATTTATTTCTGGGCTCACTAGTCCTAGTATCTGTTTTTATGGCACGATCATGCTGCTTTGATTACTATAATTTTGTAGTAGATTTTGAAATTGGGTGGTGTGATGTCTCTGGCTTTTCTTTTTCCCTCAAGATTTCTTTGGCCACTCAGGGTCTTTTGTGGTTCCATATGAATTTTAGGATTCTTTTTCTTATTTCTGTGTAAAATGCCACTGGAATTTTGATAGGGATTGCATTGAATCTGTAGATTGCTTGTGGTAGACAGGTTAACAATATTAATTCTTTCTAACCATGAACATGGAATATCTTTCCATTTATTTGTGTCTTCAATTTCTTTCATCAGAATCTTTTAGTTTTTTGTGTTCAGATTTTTTACCTCCTTGGTTAAATTTATTCCTAAGTAGTTTTTATGTTACTGTAAATAGTATTTTTCTTGTTTCTTTTTCAGATACCTCATTGTTAGTGTATAGAAACACTACTGATTTTTGTATGTTGATTTTGTAACCTAGAACTTTACTGAATTTGTTTATTAGCTCTTTTGGTGGAATCTTTATGCTTTCCTTTAGATAAGATCATGTTGTCTGTAAACAGAAACAATTTTCTTCCTTTTCAATTTGGATGCCATTCTATTTATTTATTTATTTATTTATTTATGAGATGGAGTCTTGCTCTGTTATTTTTATTTTCTTGAGATGGAGTCTTGCTCTGTTGCCCAGGCTGGAGTGCAGGAGCATGATCTTAGCTCATGGCAACCTCTGCCTCCTGGGTTCAAGCAATTCCCCCACGTCAGCCTCCCGAGTAGCTGAGACTACAGGTACTTGTCCCCATGCTCGACTAATTTTTGTATTTTTTATAGAAACAAAATTTCACCATGTCAGCCAGGCTGATCTCGAATTCCTGATCTCAAGTGATCTCCCATCTCGGCCTCCCAAAGTGCTGGAGTTACAGGCATGAGCCACCATGCCCGACCCATTCTCTCCTTTTAAATAGCTCCATGTAAGTTCCACAGAGATTCATGTTGGACTGGCCAGAGTGGCAGGCTCCCTACACAAATCAGATGACTTGGGAGATAAATAAATTTATTGATGAAAACTTGGGTCACATGCCCTCCCCTAGCTACTCCAAAGAAAAATTGAGATGATGTTACCAGAAGAAGACAGAAAAAATGGAGGTCAGGCAAAATACTAGATGCCTTCCACAATAGGTATGTGGTAGTCTTAGAAAGAAAGACTGCTGAGGGTATAGGTAAGGACTCCTCAAGGGTCAGCATTTCCAAGGACCGATAATGCCAACAGCTCAGAAGCTCAAAGGTTTTAGAGAAAGTTGTAGAAACAACTTTCAGAAGCATCCACACTCCAGAGTTGAATCATCACAGTTCCTAAATTCAGGGAAATATAAACTCATGTAAGCAGACGTGTTTCAAAAAGACTTCATGAAAAATGTAGGACTTGCACTGAGTTTTGAAGAATGGGTAAGATTTGGGCTGAAAGATAGGGAAAAAGAGCAGCAGAAATCATCCAGACCTGCATGAATAAAGGCAAAGAGTCTGGCTCAAATGCGGAAAACTGTCGGGGAGAGGAAAAGCCACATCCTCCTTGTGAGATCAGCCTATAGGAGATAAGGAGGCATACTGGGTAAGAGGAACAAGGGGTTTGAGTCTCCAGACTAAATTGATATTACTGAGAATAGTGATTAACTTTCTGTCCTCCTCCTCTTTTTGTCTCTAAAGTTTTAATGTTGCCAATATTTTTATTCTCCCTTGGTCTAAATGTAGGAGTTTTCTATATTCCATTCTAACTGTTCTGAGGAGCAGGGTTGCAGAGCCCATGAGCCACATGCAGGAAAGCCTTCTCTCCAGCCCCTTCCCCCTGGATCCACCGTAAGCACATGCTTTACCGCATCATGTGTCTATTATACCACAAGCCTGAGGTTCCATCCTCTCATCAAGGCGTCCATGCTGCCAAGCAACAGGGGCGTGTTGACAAAAGTTAAGGAACCCAATTCCTAGGAGATGTAGTAGATTAATTAGATTGCTAGTAAGTAGAAATGAATATCTATTGTCATTCAGGAGAAGGAAAGGAGCTGGCAGACTGGGGCACAGAACAGGAAAGGGATGGAGAAGAAAGAGTTAAATAAAAGTCTGAGAATAAGGAGTCCTTTCAGAGTCTGGGAGGGGAGTAAAGTGGGAAGCCTGAACATACAGCAAAAAACACAGGTTTGGAATCAGAAAAACTTCAGTTTGAATCTTTCACTTACTAGCTGTGGGGCAGAACTTAATCTCTTTAAGGATTATAAAACTTGTAGTTTATTACAGTATTAATAAAGATGAAGGAAGTAGAGTAACTGGTTCTTCAGATGATTACCACTTCCCTGCTGTGAATTCTTGGTCAGATTAACCTCTTTAAACTACAGTTTCCTCATCTGTAAAGTAGAAATGATAAAAACACATAGCTCATAGGGTTGTAGTGAAGATTAAATATGAAGATGCACATAACAAGCTCCACACAGTGTTTGGCTATTGTAAGCACCCAATACATGTTAATGATGATGATGGTGATGCTGAATATATTGATTATATCAGTTATGATGCTTGCAACTGAATGAGACAGAAAACCCAGGCGGAAGTGACTTAAACAGCAAGGATATGTTATTATTCACATGACAGGAAGTCCTGAGTTCAAGAGGTTCCAGAATGGGTAATTCATTGGTTCAAAGATGCCAAGAACTTAAGTTCTTTCCTGTCTTCACTCAGAGTTTCTCAGCAAGTTGGCAGTTTTCTAACTTGGGTTGTCCCTTCTTGGGTGCAAGATGACTGCCACTACTCCAGATATGACATCTCGAACAACCTCCCATAGTGGAAGAAGGAAGAGACCACGCTTTTCTTTTTAAGACAGAAGACAATTTTTCTGGCAACCACCATGCACCAGCAGACTTTCCCTCATATCTCATTAGCCAGAATTGCATATACATGCTGATGGCTAAACCTATCACTGGCCTCTCAAGAGATGAACAAAATCACATCTCGGTGAGCAAGCAAGAAGGTGGACATGGTGGTTGAGAAGGCAACCGACATCAACCCCTCAATAATGGTATGAAAACTATGGGCCCTTAGATGACAGAGAAGAGAGAGCCACATCTGGGACAGAGGTGAAGAGGACACTATAGCTGTTTAGTGGAGCTCCTAAGAGAAGAGTCTCTGGAGCCACAAAATTTGGAGGCACAAACTGAACTCTTGGCGCTGCCATTTCCTAACTGTGTGAACAAATTATTTACCACTGTAGAAACAAATTGTTTCTAAATTAAGCCATACAGAGTATATGATTAACAAATAAGTAAAACCATCATTAGTACTTCTGGCCTAGTGACAGGCACAGGAATCTGGTTGTTACACCAACAATCATTAAACTTACCGAATACAAACGTGAGTCTATACATAGTGCTTCAATAGACTCTTCCCCAGGATGAGAAAGCTTGTTCAGAATGAAGAGACAAGGACTGATTGCGGAGACAAACGGGATTCAAAATCAGATCCCAGCACTAACATTTAGGGAAAGTTACTGGGAAAGTTACTGAATCTTGGGAAAGTTACTGAACTGCCTTGTGCTCAGTTTTGTCATCTGCAGAATAGAGTAACAGCTTATTAAGTTATGAAGATTAAACAAATGCCCGCGTGTAAACTGTGAATAAGGACAGCCATTGTTAGCACGTTTATTCTTTTTATGTAAAGATGCAGTTACTCTATTCTGTCCCTTACTCACTTTGCTACTTGTCACTACTAGAGGAGCAGTGAAAAATCTGGCTTGAATTCTTGTTCTTTCTCTTAGGAGCCACATGGCCTCCGAGTAACAGGTACTCCTTCAATAAAAGGATTGGCCCACTTTTCTCTCCAGAGATGAGAGGTTCCAAATAAAATGTTTTGAAGACTGAAACTCAACATATGATGTTTCATTATTTATACTTATTATCTCCTACGATTCCAATTTTTGTCTCATTCTTTCTTATCACCTACGCTTTTCTCTGGCTTCCTGCCTGGAACTTTTTCCTATACTATGTCACTACTTACCATAATCTCCAATATCTCTACTTTCTCTTCTACCCAAATCTTTATGCATCATTACCAACAATCTCTTAAATGTGTCTTAAACTTTTATTATAAGATAGTGGTGTGTATATACATACATTTAAATTTATTTTAAATTTAATCTAGCCTTCTCAAGCTCACAGAGACTCGTATTAAATTAGCATATGTAAAATGTCAAATAAGCGTATAGTAGTAATTACCATAAATGCTAAATAAAATATGATTTCAACAACTGTTTGCTGAGGTCCTGCCTGTGCACAACACTGTGCTGCAGAGATGACTCTAACAGAGTTCCTGGCCTCAAAGAGCCGACATATTCCAGTTTGGTAGTTAAGACCTGTGAATAAGTAAGCACTATACATAAAACACCTCTAAAATAATGAAGGTCATTTAGAAAGATCGATGGGTTTATCTGACCCAGGTAGCAACATAGTTGCCCTCTCTGCCTGCCAAGATGGCACTCAACCCCAGCAGCATCTAAGACATGTCAAAAAAGATGTTTTGATCCTTAACATAATGAGGGGAATGACCAAAGAGAGGTGTTCTGCACAAGTTCAAGATTTTACCAAGTGTTGCAAGAACTCTGGAATCCTTATGGTGGTAAAATACTGGAAAGAAATTTCTGCATTGAAAGAATGTCTTAACTGCTTTCTATAATTATCCAATATTTTACAAAGAATACAAAATGGAATACCTGAAGGAAAGTGAAGAATTCAGAAAAACTGGAATTTCTACTGAGTAAAAGCTACAGAAGCTTCCCACAAGCCTGTAGGCAGTATTTGAATGGCACTCAGAACTCTAATACTCATGGAAGTCATTTGTAGTATAAATCAGCTGAAATAATGAACTCATAATAAGAATGTGTGTTTGCTTTATCCTATTTATAGAATTAGGATCTTTTAATAAAAGATCTGAAATCAGATCTTTTATTAAAAAGAGATTGATGGATTTCAAAGACTTTGAAGTGGATGTAAATAAAAAAAAAAAAAAAACACTGAAAGCATTCACTAAAAAAAGGTGTTTTCTTTAACAACATTTAATATTGTAAATGTTTGAGATTATGTCATTTTTCCAGAACAAATGAAACCTAGATGACAACTTGCTAAAACTGTATTTAGATATTTATCAATTCCATATGCTCATTCTTTCTTGATCCTGCCTAAGGAGGAGGCAGAGTCTGGTTGTGGCCTCTAACCTGGGTGTTTAACTCCCAGAAAACAGAATGCTAATCAGGGTGCTGGAGAACACAGTCTTTATTGGATGGAAGGTGGAATGAATTCCCCTTAACATTTCTGTTTCAGTTTGTGTTCTTGGTAGTAAACAACAGAAACCAACTCTGACTATATTAAGCAAAAACATTTATTTGAAGGTTCATAGGGGCTCACAGAGTCCACAGCAAGCTAAAGGTCAGTCTTGGAACGTAGGCCGAAACCAAGACTTCTCCACACAGGCTAAGGCATTAAGATCACAGCCAGTCTCACTCCTAACATTCATGAGGCCCAGAGCAAGAGTGAAAATAGAGCCCATGGTTGAGCTCACAGCCTATCCACTTTTTCATCCTAGCCCCAGCCCCATTTCACACCACAAGGGCCCTCAAGCACACTGGTGAGAACACTCAGCCCATTGTTCAAGCTCTTTCTACACATTGCTCACATTCCCGAACAGATGCTCCTGCCACTCTGAGGACCTGTGACTGCAAACAGTGGTGGCCTGATCTGCTCTCAAAGGCTTTGGGCCCTTTGGGCAGGGAATCCCAGGATTCTGGGTACCCATAGTCTAGTCTAGAAGGCTAGTCTAGAGAATATGGGCACTAGGTGAGCAGAGGTGAAGCCAGAAGAGATCGTGGGGGGGACCTCTAAACCCCAGAAGAAGAAGATCCTGCTTACAGCAAAGGTCTGTCACACAGCAAGACTCATTGGGGCTGCCTGGAACCATACTACTGGCACGAACCTTGGACGCCACTCTCTTAAAAGACCATATCTAGATGGCATCATCCAATGGCCAAGCCCAAGTCACCTGTCCCCCCAGGCTATTCCAGGCAGGAAGAGGCCTCACTCACATAGGCCCTTGGGCTTCCTCCTAGGACTAGGACCATGAAACAGTACCAAAGAAAATTAGGGTACTATGAACCAGGATGATTAATTGTATAACCCTAAAGCATCAAACATGTATAGCTGTCCCGTAAGACACTACCACTCTTTTTTTCCCCCTTAATTAGATTTCAGGCTGGTCTCAAACTCCTGGGCTCAAATGTTCCTCCCACCCCTGCCTCCCAAAGTGCTGGGATTACAAGCATGAGCCACCTTGCCAGCCCTTCTATTACTCTTGATAGCTGTTTATTCTGTGCTAGTTCTGGAAACATGACGATTGCCAAATACACCTAAGAAACAAATCTCTAGTTAATGTCAATTTGTGTGTGTGGGAGGGTGGAGGGCGGGGAGGATATACCCATCCATGAGATCACAGGACAAAAAATACAATTTATTTTATTTAATTATTGTTGGCATTGATCTACCTTCCTACTTTTTCTCATGTTCCTTGCCCTCACCTCAAACATCTCTACTTGCTTGGAAGTTATAAGTAAGCAAGAGGACAGTCATGCACATAACAACATTTCAGTCAATGACAGACCACATATATTATAGCAGTCCTACAAGGTTATAATACTATTTTTGACTGTACCTTTTCTATGTTTAGATACATTTGGATACATAAACACTTACGACTGTGTTATGACTGCCTATAACATAGTAACCTGCCTTATAGGCTATAGCATATACCCTGGGTGTGTAGTTAAGAGGTACTATCTAGGATTGTATAAGCACACTCCGTGATGTTTGCACAACAACCAAATTGGCTAACTACACATTTCTCAGAATGTAATCCTATTGTTAAGCAACACATGACTGTGCTAAGAAAGATACCATAAACTATTAGATCAAAAATCCCTCTGATAGTATGAGACTCCAAGAGTCCTTCGAATATGGCAAAGAGGAAAAACCCAGTTTTGGTATCAAATTGTGCTGGAGTGGGACCAGAAAAAGACCCTTCCACAATGGCCCTCTCCTGAAAATCACCATCCTGGACAAATGTTCAAGAGCTAAGTCAGGGAGGGAAGAAGCAGACAAGTAATTTGGAGATCACAGAATCCTCACTGTATTAGTTTGCTCAGGTTATCATAATAAAATACCACAGAATGGGTGGTTTAAACAACAGACATTTATTTTCTCCCAGTTCTGGAGGCTAAAAGTCTAAGGTCAAGGTGCCAGCTGATTCCTTTAATGAGGGCTCTTATCTCAGAAAGGGAGAGAGAAAGTGAGTTCTCTGATTTCTCTATTAGGAAACTAATTCTATGGGATCAGGATACCACCCTTGAGACCTCATTTAACATTAATTATGTCCTTAGAAACCCCATCTCCAAATTTATCCACACTGGGGGTTAAGATATCACAGTAGGAATTTGTGGAGGGGACATAAACATTAAATCCATAACACTCACTAAATAGCCAGAGATCTTAAATTTTTATGTTTATTCTCCCATTTATTAAAAGTGAGGGGTCCAGGCATTAATTGCGCACACATACAAAATCACTGAGTGAAAGCTTTACATACATATGAACATACAAGAGGCTGCGATAAAAATCCATCCTTTAGAAACACAGAAAGCTATGTGTTCTGGCTTATAATACTGTAGTGACCAAAACATATTATTAAATGGAAAAAGAAAGTTGCCGAACATTGTGATGGGTATGGTACTGACTGTGTAAAAGTATGGAGGAATTATATCTCCATCCACACTTGCATACGTCTGAACTATAGGGACATATGAGCAAACTGACAGATGTGATGGCAGGGACTGGTGGCTGGGGACTGAAAAGGAAGGAACACTTTTCATCAATTTCCTTTGTGCAGTTTTTCCTGAAGGAAGTGTTGTGGAAGCAAACAAAAGTTGAGGTGCACTAGTTTGTGATGTTGCCCCACAGATCCACAAAAGAATGGAATATGTACAGGTATTATCTATTCAGAATCTTTAAAGGAAAAATAGAGAAATACATTTTGCAATTAAGCTAATAGGGAAGTAAGCTACAAAGCAGTTAGCAGCTATACCTAAACCTCTCAGAGGACACAAGTTTTTTACTCCACCCTCCTAGGAGCAAAGTTTTAAGCAGATGAGGTCGTTTTTAAAGAAATCACTGGGAAATCTATACTTAATTGAAGGCTGCAATTTGCTTCTGGAATTTGTTTCCTCTGTTTCTCTTGTTTCCTGTTTATTTCTTAAGTAATGGAAGCACAGAATCAGCAACATTATTTTCTAACTTTTGGAGAAAATAACTAAACATGGGCAAAGGAGAGCCTATGAAGCCCAGAGTCAAAATGTCACCATAAAGTTTTTAGTGCAAAGTTGTGAGAAGCACAAGAAGAAGCACCAAATGTTTTAGTCAGCATTTTGGAAATTTCCAAAACACGCTCATAAGTGTAGAAGAACAGATCTAAACAGAAAGGAAGTTTGAAGGCATGGCAAAGGTGAACAAGGATCATTATGAAAAAGAAATGAAAATTCGTATTTCTCCCAAAAGAGAAAGAAACAAAAAATTCAAATGATTGTGCCACTGACCAAATACAAGTTTGTAACTGAAAAACAAAGTTTTAGGAGTTTTGTTGACATTCTCAATGTATCTAAGTAAATACATTTTTTTAACTAGTAAAAAGATAAGAAAGATGGTATCTGCTGTTTGAAAAAAAAAAAAAAACAGTGGAATCCTCCAATATTGTTTGAATAATTGTTTTAAAAGATTTGCTTTTATCTGTTAAAATGTGAATTGAGGAACTAAAGCACACTTCGTGCTTAGCCCTAGAATATGTTACAGGAGTAAAGCAAGCTTTCAGAATGGCTTGCTAACTGATTTCTAGCAATTGCCATGTTAAACAAAACCCAGGGGATTTTTGAGTTCAGTATTAGCACACAGGTACCTTTTCTCTCAAAAAAATCTACCCTTGTGCATCAGCCCTCATCATTACACGGAAGAAGAATGTGGGTACAGAGAAAAATGGGAAACAGGCATAGAGCAGAGCTAGAGATAACTTCCTAAAGAGCACGCCTCCGAGAAGGAAAGGGAAGGAGGGGGCAGCAACCTCTTTCTGACACGTGTGTGTGCAGGCACTTTATAAGCATTGTCTGATTTAATCTTTTCAGCAACTCAGTGAGACAGGTACTGTTATTCTCCCTATTTTTCCAACGAGCAATTGGGAAACCCCCTTGCCCATAGCCACTCAGCTTTGAGGGCGTGTAAGTCGCTATGTTGAGAAGAAGGTGGCAAAGGAGTGCTGATGGGGGTTGGGAGAGCTCAAAATTTCCTGCTTCCTCGTAACCTCACTTCTATTGGGGTCAACCTAATTTCACACATGGCCTGTATTCCCTTGTGCTAAAATTAATTTGTAAGATTGTCCTACATTTTTCTTTAGAGAGTGACTCAATTTGAAGATGCTTCGTCGCTGGGGCACAAACATCTTTTCTAAGTGGGTACTGTTTCTGCTAATTAAGGAAAAGTGAACACTGGAACAAACCAGGAGGGCAGTCTCTGACTCATCCTCTTTGGCTTCATCTGTGAAAACGGACTCTGGGGATTCAAAAGAAGTGAGATGATAAAAAGCAGGGCCAGGCACGACCCTTCAGCTTGTTGGAAAACATTTGAACATGGCTTCTGTTTGACCCAGAAATAACGTTTCTACAACTGAAATCTGTTTAGACAGTCATCAAAAATATCTCTGCCTCTTTTCTCTCCCAGAGTGCTTCTGGAGCCACAGCAAATCTCAACTCAGATATTCTAGAACACCTCCTCGCATTGGCAAAGGAGGACCAAAGCTGTCTAATTTTAGGGTCTAACAGTTGGCATGCAATTAAAACTATATGGGCCTCAGAGGAGAATAATTTATTTATGGGTAAATTAGAATCACTGCAATATAAACATGCTCCCACGGATCAGGAATTTGCTATGCTCAACCAGGGACCATAAGAACTCTGCCACTTTTACAATATGGAGCTTATTGTTTCAAAACAAGCAGAAGATCAGACATCTCTAATCCACTTTTTAATATCAGTCCCAAATGCTGCAGTAGGGCTCCAGTCAATACTATCCGTATTTTAGGATTGGTCATGATTTGAGGTATTTGATCATGAGAAACTATAAGCAAAAAAAAAAAAAAAAAAAAAAAAGAAAAAGAAAAAGAAAAATTTTCTTCTTCCTAAAATTATATTGGTGTTAAACTTCAGACTGAGGGTATTTTTGGTTTCGTTTGGTTTTGGCTTTGAAAACTTTGCTGACCAGAGATTTAGATTGGGATAAATGAGTCTCATTATGCTGGTTTATTTCATGTCATAAATTTGCTAAAATAAGCTAAAAGAAATCATATCGTATGTTTAAACAGTGAAAAATAGAAAAATAAGATTGCTTATAGTATGTCATCACTGTTCTCCTGAGAACAGGGTTATTATAATACTTCTGTCTGCCAATACAGCATCACCTTTAATTTTCTCCTTAAGAATTTTCCATACTAATGAGAGCATGTCCCCACCTCCCACAGTGTGGCTTTATAAAAAGATATAAAGCATACAGAAAACACACAAAACAATGTGTTGCTCCCAACTCTTCAAAACTATATCACAATGTTCTGTCGCGTAAGTTATTTTTCTCCTTCAACTTATTTTTGTGTTCTGATGTAGAAAAAAAGTCTAAAACATACAGCTAGGATTTAGGTGTGTAGCTCTGTTATTTGATCTATGTTTCCCAGATTGAGAACTTAAATTTTTTGTAATCTGTGACTATGTATTCTGTGTTATATATTTATGCTCCTTTTCCTGCCCACCTGCCCCCCTCCACTATCATGAATTGGCTCTGGCATAAGTATTTACACATGGTTTCTGACTAGGCTCTTTGGTGGTCAAACCCATTCCACAGAAAGAGAAATGGAGAGCTTAAAATTATCCCTGAGCACCTCTCCTTGGATCAGTCTTCATTAAAGCACCTATTGGTTTTTCATGGAAACATTCATTACTACATAAAATAATATTGTTTATTCATTTACTTGTTACTGTCTGTCTCCTCTCACTAGAACATGCATTCTATGAACTTAGGAAACTTGTTTTTCTAATTTATTCCCATATCCCCATTATCCAGAAGACAGCCTGGTACATAATAGGGACTCAACAGATGTTTGCTGAAGGAATGAATTCCCTAACAACTTAGGGAGTACAAACAGTGGGTCTGTAAGTGAACGCTTAAAGATATCACTCAAGGATTTTTAGAATCATCTAGATGGAAGGAATACCATAGGCCATTCAGAGTTGGCAAACTTATTTTGTTAAAGAACCAGGCAGTAAATATTTTCAGCTTTGTGGGCCATATGGTCACTGCCTTGACTGCTCGAGTCTGTCACTGTAGCATTACAGCAGCCATAGACATTATGCACATGAACAAGCAAGGCTGTGTCCCTATATTTTGAAATTTTATTACAAAAATAATCAGTGGTGGGGTGAAGCTTTCTGACCTCTCCTAGACAATGGTTTCCCAATAATTTTCTGTGAATAAGTTTTACCAAGAACAATAAAAGGAAGACATAAGGATTTACTGTGAGATTTTTCATCAAGCAAGATTATTTCAACTTGAAAATTCTTTTTTTCTGAGTGTATGTTCTTTTTACTTCTTTAGTTTTTGAAACATTTCTTTAGCTAAATTATGGTGATAATAAATTGATTGTGTGTTGTTAAAATCCTTTCTTGGAAAAACAAAATGTTAACTTTAACAAAGTTCCAAAATATTTTTTTGAAATTTTACTATCCAACAAATTCAAACTTCTGACAACTTCCATTGCGCTGGTCCATACATCTTATTCTGTAATCTAGTTCTTATTTGCCATCAAGTGAGTCCTTTCTGTCTAGGGTAAACAAAGGGGTTAATGAAAAGATCTAAGAAGCTTACAGAATCTGGGAGGACCAGAGAACTGAGCCCTAGGAGAAAGCCACCCCACACCACGTGGTTGTTTTGGCAGAACACACACTCCTGCTGTCTGTGGCACTGCATCTACATTGATAAGGGCTGATGCCAGAAACGCTGCCTCGGCTGCCCCCAAAGAACAGATGGCTCTAGCACCATGCCTGTCAAAAGAACTGTTTCCCATCCCACTCCTATGCCCAGCCAATGCCTTACTATACTCAAGTCCACCTCCGAGTCTCACACAGAACCATCACCTTAGCTGGAGCAAGGTTGCCTGCAGAACCCTCACTTCGAGGGAGGTAGAAAAATGAATGCTTAGCTCTCTATCTTCTTTGAACTGGAAGCCAAGCTAAAATATGGCTGGAATGGGTGCTGAGCAAAACGTTTGTAGCATCTTCCAAGAGAATCCTGAGGCCCAGAGCTCTTTACCTTCAGGGCAGGGGAGTTTCAGCCCAATGATGGCTAAACTACATTTCTGGGAGGAAAAAGTAGCATCTGGAAAAGTTGCCCAGTGACTTGACACAACAGGAACATTTTTAGCCCATTAGTACAAAAGTAGAAAAGTAAGGAGCTTCCAGATAACTCAGATCTCAAAATCACTTGGCCTGATCACCAAAACAAAAACTAAGAAACACACGAACAAAAACTTCTCAGTCATTCAAATAATTACTTTAGTGGTTTGTTTTTGTTTTTGCTTTTTTCACTTGCAGGCACATCCTCAAACCCTGAAGTTCAATAGGGTAGGGTTGGCCTTGCTTCTCCTGAGTGATAAACCTTAGCTTCTGCAGGCACCTTTCAAATCTGAACAGTAATGTCAATGAAGTCACTTGCCCCTGAATCCAGAGAGGATTCTCTTTAAATAAAATAAATATAAGAAATAACATTAGCTTCTTTGCATCTATTAACAGATAACTGCAGTGAGATAAGAGCTGGAAACAATACAACTATACAAGGAGCATTTCACTTGCAACAAAAACTGTTTAATGTGATTTTTCAGTAGTTAGAGACTAAACATGCCAACATTTTAGTAGTGGTTATATGGGAATAGTGAAATTACAATGACATTCACTTTTGCCAAATATTAAAAAAAAAAAGCTGTGTATACTAAATGTATGATCATTTTTTTAAAAAAGCAATTTACTTTCAAATAATATGTTAATGTATGGATATATTGTATTTATTGTTTCTGCCCCTTCACCAAATAATCATAATTCTTTAAGTGCAGGATGTTATCTAAAACATATAAGCCTAAAAGCTATTTGAGATATTATCCCTTTCTCAAGCAGTTCACAATCGAATGAACAAAATTTAGTAACAAATGATATCATCAAAAAATCACACAAAAGCCTGAGTATTCTTATAAATATTAGGAACTTCATTTTTGAGGGAAAAATGTGAATGCTGGTGTACACATGTACTTCTTGGAGGTACAAAGTTTATGATTCTGTGAGGGGATGAGGGGCTTCGGAAAGAGATGAAAGAACAT
Organism: Sapajus apella; assembly: GCF_009761245.1. NCBI lineage: Eukaryota > Metazoa > Chordata > Mammalia > Primates > Cebidae > Sapajus > Sapajus apella. The sequence continues at coordinate 25,236,941 of NW_022436941.1, read as the reverse complement.
TGCATTACAGAGGAGAAAAAGGCTTGCCAGAGTGGTTAATGTCTGCTGAGAATCTCTGTTCAGTGGTGTCCTCAATTTCTTAGTAGAGCCCAGTGACCAAAAATATCATTTGTGCATATTTGTGTAACCGGTCCTCCTCAGGTTTAAAAATACATTTTTAGAAGTTATAGTTGCTGAATTTTCTAATGAAAGAAATCAGGACAAAAGATGTTATGTCCTAGTCTGTGCAAACAGCAGGTGTCTTAGTCCATTAGGGCTGCCATAATAAAAACATCATAGACTGAGGGGCTTAAACAAAAGAAATGTATTCCTCAGAGTTCCAGAGGCCGGGAAGTCCAAGATCAAGGTGCCAGTATATCTGGCATCTGGTGAGGGTTCACTTCCTTGTTCTTAGATGTGTCTTCTCACTGTGTCCTCACATGGCCTTTTTTATAAGGACACTAATCCAGGGTCTTTTTTATAAGGACACTAATCCAAGTCATGAGGGCTCCACTTCATAACCCAGTCATCTTTCAAAGTTCCCACTTCCAAATACCACCACATTTGGGAATTTGATTTCAATATATCAGTTTGGGGGGGGACATATTTAATCCACAATTGAAGGCTAAAAATATTCGAGATTGGCCAGCCATGTTCTGAACATTAGAGCCAGTCCCCTCCAAAACTACGTTATTAAGTTTTTCACTGCTTAAAGTAGAAAGCAAAGTCTTAAAGAGGTTGGGACATGCCCTGTATTCATCTTTTTTTGTTTTAATTAACATATAATTATATTTATAAGGTATAATGTGATATTCAACATGTATATATATTGCGTAATGATCAAATCATCATGTAGCACATCTATCACTTCAAACCTTTATCATTTCTATGATGAGAACCTTCAAAATCCTCTAAGTATTTTAAGATATACCTTATTGTTTACTGTAGTCACCCTACTGTGCAATAGGATATCTAACTTATTCTAATTGTAACCTTGTACCTCCTGGGCAACCTCTCTCCAACCCTTCCCCTCCCCAGCCTCTGGTAACCCCTATTCTATTCACTATTTCTATAAGATCAACTTTTTAAGATCCAAAGTATGAATAAGAACATGTAGCATTTATATTTCTTTGTCTGACTTATTTCATGTAACATTATGTCCTCCAGGTTTACCCATGTTGTCACAAATGCCAGGATTTCATGTCTTTTAATGGCCAAATAGTATTTTGTTGTGTGTAAGCAGTACAACATTTTCTTTATCCATTCATCTGTTTTTGGACATTTAGGTTGATTCCATATCTTGGCTATTGTGAATAAACATGAGAGTGAGGTATCTCTTTGACATACTGACTTTATTTCCTTTGGATATATACCCAGCAGTGGGATTGCTGGATCATATGGTAGTTTTATTTTTAATTTTTTGAGGAACCTCCATACTGTTTTCCATAGTGGCTCTACTATTTACATTCCCACCAACTGTGTGTGAGGGTTTTTTTTCCTTCAGATCCTTGCCAACACTTGTATCTTTTGTCTTTTTGATAATAGCCATTCTAACTGGAGTGAAGTAGTATCTCACTGTGGTTTTGATTTGGATTTCCCTGATGATTAGGGATGTTGAGCATTTTTTTCACATGCATATTGGCCATTTGCATGCCTTCTTTTGAGAAATGTCTATTCATGTCTTTTGCCCATGTGGGATTATTTGGGGCTTTGGGGCTTGCGGTTGTTGCTACTGAGTTCCTTATATATCCTGACTATTGACCCCTTGTCAGATGTATAGTGTGCATACATTTTCTCCTATTCTGTAGGTTGTCTCTTCACTCTGCTGATTGTTTCCTTTGCTGTATAGAAATTTTGCAGTTTATTTCCATTTGCCCAATTTTTTGCTGTTGCTTTTGCTTTTGAGGTCTTATCCAAAAAAAGTCATGCCTAGTCTAATGTCACAAAGCATTTCCCACGTGTTTTCTTCCAGGAGTTTTATAGTTTTGGGTCTTACATTTGTCTTTAATCCATTTTGAGTTGAATCTTCCACATGATGAAAGACAAGAGTCCAGATTCATTCTTCTGCATGTAGATATCCAATTTTCTGAGCACCATTTACTGAAAAGACTGTCCTTTCCCCATTGCGTGTTTTTGGCATCTTTGTTGAGAATCAGTATATTTTTCTTGGCTGTAGATGCATGGATTTATTTCTGGATTTTCTATTCTGTAATCCTCTTTCTTGGGACTGAGTTGAATATTCTCTTGTGGCCAATTTCCAATCAGAGATTTTTAAAGAGTGGCATCTATACAGTGTTCTGAAAGCTGCTTCTCCACCAACATTGGAAACACTGATCTGGTGGTAGCCTCTCAGATAGGTTTATATTCAGGGGATTCATTTACAAAGAAATAGTCTTGTTCATCAACGTCTAGGTTGCAATTTAATCCATTTTCATAATGAGTTAGTGTTAGGACAAAATTGTGTTCTGACTACAGGTAAAAAGGAGATGTGTCCCCAGGGGACAAAACTGGAACCAATGTGTGGTCATTCCAACTGAAGCATTTTAGCCAGAATGGAGCTAATATTTACATATGTGTTTGGAGTTGGACCACACCCCTTTCTCCTCATATCTATTTATGTCTACTGATCTAAATGTGGGCTGGAAAAAAAAATGTGTCCACAGTTGGGTCCAGACATACAGACAAGGCTGACAGCTTTTAGGAATTTTACAGAAACCAGCTTATAGGATCAGAGAGGCCTCTAAGAGTGAATTCCCCACTTTGAGGCAGCCTGGCAGAGTTAGCAGCCAGACTTGCATGTCAGAGACAAGTGGTTTCAGATAAACAATATTTGAATCCATCCTGACCCAACTACTTGGGGGCATGCTGGTGTCCTGGGAAAAAATAACTTTGTAGTCTAGGACTAATAGAGCTGTCCCCAAACTCTGCAATGCTCTAGAACCAGCAAAGTCCTCTGCAGGAGTGGTGCTTTATAGTTAACACATTCAAATGTGAATGTTAATGGGCTGTGCCGTTACATCATGCTAGGGAAGCTGAGGGATATTCAGGCTTCATAAGCAAGATTTTTTCCCCAATATAAAGATGATTTTTTTAGAGACTCATATTAACAGAACTTTTGTCTTATAATATAGTGAACTCCCCAGCACTAGAAGTGTTTAAGCAGAGACTGAAAAATCTTCATTGAATGGAAAGTTGGCCTAGCCAGCTTTAAGGTCCCTTCCAGGGGGCTATGCTTCTAGCTTAAAAAGTGGGCTTAAATGTGGCTTTTTTGTTTGTTTTCTGCTGCCTTTGTTGGCTCACATGCATATGAGAAAGTATTACAATCATATCAAGAAGCCAACTTTCCTATGGCTTGCTATAATGGTTAATTTTATGTGTCAACTTGGCTGGGCCATGGAGTACCCACATATTTGGTCAAACATTATTGTGGGTGCTTCTGTTTAAGTTGGGGTGTTTGGGGAAGAGATAAACATTTAAATTGGTAGATTTCAACATTAGAGTGATTTAAATTGCTGGAGTAAAGAAAATTGCTCTCCATAATATGGGTGGAACTCATTCAGTCAGTTGAAGACCTGAATAGAACAAAAAGACCAACTTGCCCCTGAGTGGGAGAGAATTTTCCCATAGACTGTCCTTGAATTTCATCTGTACCATTGACTCTCCCGGGCCTTGAGTCTGCTGACCCACACTGTAGGTTTAGACTTCCCAGCCTTCACAATCCTGTGAGCCAATTCCTTATCATAAATTATATGTATAATTATGTACATATCTCACATGTAAGATCTATATCTACATCCATCTATCTATCTAATTTGATCTCTTTCTTTGGAGAACCAACAGAATACAACTGCTTTCTCAGTCTCCTTTGTTAAACCTGTCTCAACTTTCCAATCTCTACTCATGCCCTTACTTCTCTGTCTGATACTATATCATACCATTCTCCCAGCCTGGCCTTTCTGCTATTCCTGAAAATCCAAGAACGGGCTAGTTCTCACCTCACGGCCTTCACATTTGCTCTACCCTCTGCCTGAAGCAGTCTGTCCCCAAATCTTTACAATAGCTTTCGCCTTTTTAGCATTCATGTCTATGCTTAAATGTCACCACCTCAGAGGGGCTTTCCCTGAATACACTGCCTATGCCCTCTTCTCCCCTACCCTACGTCCCCTTACACTGGTTTGATTTCTTCATACCACTGACCAAGATCCATCTGCAGAAGAGGCTAATCCTCCAGACCATGCAAAGCTTACCTATTCTGCTACAAAAGGAAATTGCTACCTTGTACCTGTTTAGCCCAGATAGCAAAGACAGAGAGACAGATGTCCAGAAGTGCTTGCAGAAAGTAGGTTCTGGGCCTGACCCTAGTGCGCTTACTGCAGGGGTGCAGGAGTGAATGGAGAATGCAGCTATCTTGAGAGCAGGGTGGCCAGGGAGACACCTGACAGGTCTAAGTCAACAAGCTTCACAATCAGGCAGTTACTTCTCCTTTACGGTAAGGAATGGAGACAAGGGCTGGTAACAGAAGAACCTTTGTGGAAAGATGAGGCCTGGGGAATGGAGAGCCCTCTCACAATTTAGGGTAGTAAAAAATACTGCTGGAAGTGATTGGCTGAAAAGGAAGTAAGTTGAATAGTGTATCTCTCAAAGACCTCCTCCAACCATAACTCAATGCTGGAAGAAAATGCAGCATCAATGATGACATCCAACATCTTATTTTTTTATATAGAACACTGCTCACACTCTACTGGAACCTTGCCTATCACAAATAAAGGAACACGTTGCCCCACCCCTAGCCCAATACCCTTCTGCATGAACTGGGTTACATAAGTTAATTATCTTCCTACTCCTCCTGTCTTTCATGTCATTTACAACTTAGGTTGCTTTTCTCTTCAGTGGCTTTATTCTCCTTCTGCGTCTTTGTGAATATCTTGTTTAATTTGTAGATTCTTCATTTCAACCAAGGATGCAACATGAAAGCAACAGGATTATTGTGCAGAATGATACATGTTAAAAAAAAATACTAGATAAAAGTTGAACACCCATTCCTTCCTTTATCTTCCAAAATGAGCCCTCATCCATCTCTGCATGGATCAGCCATCCAGAGATGTGAGCCTGGGCTGGGCTAACCTAGCATTCCACACGTGAATTCACGAGGCCAGGCCCTGCCCAGGCTCACACCTCTGCTTGGCTGATCCCCGCCCAGGCGTGCCTTTTATTGCTTCTCTTGACAGCAAATCACAGAGGAAAGGTAGCATTTTGGCAAATTTTAATAAATTTTGGACACTTCCAAAGATAAAAAAAGGCAACTGAAACTGAATATGGACCTTCAAAAACTGTAAAGGACACATAGTTGTTTTAAACCATATAAAAAGAAAATTTGTAGGAATAATTGAAGCATATGTTTGAATGAACACTCCTATCACACTGTGTCTCCCTGAGAAAGCCATGAGAATCGATGTGGCATCTAAAGTCATTTTTAAATACATAGATTCTTAACACCATTACCTTCTAAAGCCTTAGCTATAACTAGGTATTTAAAGGGCGCAAAGGTCTTTTTGAGCATTCTTTTGCAAAACAGTGTAACAGTTTTTATTGAAGCAAGCATTTATTACTAAAAAGATATAACTTAACCATGTTTCAGTTAGGACTCTCCAATTGCAAGCATTAGAAACTAACCTCAACTGACTTAGCAAATATTGGGATTTATTAACAGCATATGGTAGCAGATACTGGCTGAGGGAAAGCTGAAGAACCAGGTCTCGACAGGCACAGGAACCAGGCTGCTCCGGGTACTTAGGTAGTTGAAACCAGTGGGGGGATTTCTTCAAGATGCCATTGTTGAGTTTAATGAGAGCCAGCCATTTTTTAATGTTTGTATTGCATCGAGATTCTAATGGAGAGATAGCGCATCTGATGGCCTCACCTTGATCAGTGTTAGCAGAACAGTCCCACTAAGGCTGTAACCACTGGGGAGAAATTAGTCTCAAACAAAATCATGAGGCTGTTTCCAGAAGACAAGAACAGATAATGCTAGTGGTGGTGGGAAGGAGAATAAATATCTACTCTAGGCTACCAGGTGACTCACTGATGAAAGGATTTTCATCTCTGTCTCGTACTTTTGAGTATTAATTTGATGACAGCATCTAACATTATATGTTATGTTAATCGAACACAATATTGACCTAGCAATCCAGAATGGCTTCTTTGCATGGTGATTGTCATGAATTTGTACCAGAAGGATATCCTGTGTTCCAATGAAGATACTGTCTGCCTTTCTTTTTAGAGAGCAACAAAAAAGTATGCATGCCATATATTTGTTTTGGCATATATTTCTCAGTGTGTATGCCATATATTCATGTTCTCTATTTTTAATACTCAGGTTATCTAAATCACTGTACTCCTTGAAGACCCATAAGTTAAATAGTCTTACTTTTTTCACTTTTGAGCTATTAATATTATTTTGGGGAGACAACATGTACTCCAACCATAGATAAACTGTATTAATATTTCTTCCTATGAATCCCTAAATGGCCAATAATTTTTAAACATTTTCTTTTCATTGTAGATTTTATTTTTATGTTTCATGTTGCATTAGGCCATTTTTGCGTTGCTATACAAAAATACCTGAAGCGGGGTAATTTCTAAAGAAAAAGAGGTTCAGTGGGCTCACAGTTCTGCAGGTTATATGCCTCATGGCTCCAGCATCTGCTTCTGTCAAGGGCTTCAGGAACCTTACAGTCATGGCAGAAGGGGAAGGGGAAGGAGGCATATCACATGGCAGAAGCAGGAGCAGGAGAGAGGTGCCACATACTTTAAACAACCAGATCTCATGAGAACTCGCTTTCACGAGGACAGCACCAAAACATTCATGAGGGATCTGCCCCATGACCCAAATATCTCTCACCAAGCCCCACCTCCAATTTTGGGAATTACATTTCGACATGAGATTTGGAGGGAAGGGCTGGAAATGAAACACCCAAACTATATAATATGTGAACCAATAATCATATACAGAGTTCATTTATTTAGGTCTTGGAATTTTCTTTAAAGATTCTAACTGCTAAAGGGATATTTGCTCTTTCCTTTCAGTAACAAAATCAAACCAATCTTTAAAAATTGTAAATATTTAACTATAAACATTCTATTAGTATTCATGTATAAATATATACTGCCAGTGACTGCTGCTGTGGTTCAAAGAGGGATGAAAATGACTGGATTATTATAATAAGGACAGGTGTTGTTTTACAACTATTAAAGTGATACGTTGCCAAGCATTTGTCTAGAGCCCCTGATTCCTTTTCTTCCCCTCACACTTCTCATTTAATGTTAGCAATCCTTTAGGAACTACCTCCAAGTGTTAACCTATGTATTTCCACAGCTAACACCCTAGTCCCACTCTCCTTCATCTTGTCTACAGCAAGAGCCCTCTAAAGGTTTCTAAGCTTCCACTCACAACAACTGATTTTCCAGGCAGCAGCCAACTGTCTTTTAATACCATGGAGTATGTCAGTTCCAAGTCAGAACCATCTCTCAGCTTTCCATCACACCCAGAATAAAACCCTAGCTCCTCCACATGGCCAACAAGACCTGATATAATGCACCTGTCAACCTCCCCCATGCCTGGGATATGTCCTTGCCATTCCTTGAAAGAGCAAGCGAGAACCCGTCTCGGAGCCTTATGCTTGCTGTTCTCTCTGCCTTCCATACTCTATCTCCAGAAGGCTTCACAGCTTGCTCCTCTCTACATCTCAGATCTCAGTTCAAACAACAGATCCTTGGAGAGGCCTTAGTAATCAATCACCTCTCTATTGCCACTGAGTCCCATTCCCACTCACTCTCCCTTACTCTACTTTAGGATTTTCTGCAGCACATATAATCTGACATTATTTTTTGCCTGTCTCTTTTTCATGGAAAGACAAGCTTCATGAGAACAAGAACTTCGTCCTAATTGCTCCTGATTCTCCAGTCTTGTAATGTCACCTATCATATAATATACTCTTAATATTTGCTGAATGAATATTCCTACTTCTGAATACAATGTCTATTCCCATGAGCTATTTATGATCCCAGTTATCATAACAGAGAAGACTGATATTAGTGCTGCAAAGGTGAGGGTGAAAGTCTAAAAACATGGTGGTATAATAGAGAAATAAGAAGAGACGCTGGAGTTCCCTAGCATTTCAGATAACCTACGTTGTACCAGATGGTATTATTAATGAGACTGTCAGCAATTCCCTACTCTGTGTACCTTACAGATCTTTGGCAAGAAAGCATATTCACCTGAGGCTGTAGTGCCTTAGAGGACAAAAAAATGACGAGAAAGTGCCCATTCTGTAGCACGAAAAGGAAAGCGGAAATCTAGGCCTTCTTCAAAGTCTAGGCCTGTGTTTTGACTTTAAAGAATTTGCCCAATCTCCTCGGCAGTTGTGGTCTAACTCTGGCCCTACTTAGTCTCTGAAAATGGAAACAGATAATGATAAGTGTAATGGCAAGAACTCTACACTTGCAGTTAGAGAGTACAGGTTTGACATTATGATAATTAGTAGCCTTGTGGAAATAATGAACCTCCTTCACAAGTTATCACAGAGAGTCCAGGAGATGTGGCTGTGAGGGAGCCCAGCCTGATGCTTACATGCTTATATGGAAGTGCTCGGGGCATATTCATTTCCTTCCATCCTTCACACTCTAGCTCTTTGCTTTTCATCTGGCAAACACAAAATAATGATTTGGCAGGCCATATAGGCTTCTAGAGCATCAATATATAGGCTTCAAAGGTTTGTTTTCTGAGCTTCACATAACTAAATGTATTACATCTAACCAGCCAGAGATGCAGTCTTCTTTGGCTAGAAACAACCTCAGATCTTGAAAATACATCGCCTTCACTGCATTTTATTCTCAGTGCATCACTAAAATGACAAGCTGCTTTCCTCAGAATGTATCAGGAATTCTGTTTCTTAGCAACACTCCTCCCACAGGCAATAAAAGACAGAACATAATTCCTTTGAGCATTAGAAGTCTGCTTGTAATACTGAAAATGTGGCCAATTTCCCCTCATATGCAGAATTAGAAATCAGCTCTCCATGTTTGAAAGATAATATAATTGAGACCCTTCAAAATAGAGCTTTTGAAAAGTTTAGCGAATTTCTTATTCTAGGGTCTGCTATTTGAGGGCTTATTTTTAATGATGTTACAGAATTTTAATGTATTAGGTCATAATTCAAAATTAAGAATGAAGCATTTCTAATTCTAACCTCTTTCCTCCTACTGCCTCTCAAATTCATCTTTTGAGAAAGTATATCAACATACTCATTTCGACTATCAGGTGCACCCTTCAGTTTCGTATTCCAGATTTCAAAAAATAAAATTTTATTTATTTTGAGATGGGGGTCTCACTCTGTCACCCAAGCTGGAATGCAGTGTCATGATCACAGCTCACTACAGCCTTAATCTCCCAAGCTCAGGCAATCCTCCCACAACAGTCTCCTGTGTAGGTGGGATGACAGGCGTTTGTCACCATACCCAGCTAAGTTTTACATTTTTTTTGTATAGACGGGGTCTTGCTATGTTATCCAGGCTGGTCTTGAACCCCATGGCTAAAGGGATCCTCCTGCCTCGGTCTCCCAAAGTGTTCAGATTACAGGAACGAGCCACTGTGCCCAGCCTACATTTGTAATCAAGTACAAAATAAGCTCATTATAGACATAAAGTTTGTTTGAAGGTTAAAATCCAAATAAGTCTAGTATTTGTGATATATTAATGACATACTTTTCCATAAAATAATAGTACTATTACATTTATTTAGAAATTATGTGCCAGGTACTCAGCCTTTTAAATGCTTTATTTGCCTCTCATAAAAACCTTGTAAGATAAGTATTAATTCTCATTAACCATGGAACTGAGATTTAGAATAGTCAATTAACTAGGTCAAGGTTAGTCAGCTAGTAAATAGAAACTCGTGTGTAAGTAATATATTAATCTTTACCCTCCAACATTTGTTTCCTTTTTGTCTTTATTTTGTGCTCTGCTTATCGCTATCTTTGACCTAGTTTGTTGAATCTAATTGAATGAATAAATAAAACCACAAGTAACTTCACATTTCTAGAAAAGGTGATATTCAATACTTTCCCAAGGCAATTTGAATATATCCAGGATTAATATTTAATCCTTTTACACTGTATTTATATGTTGCAAAGATCCAGAATTAACATTTATTCCTTTTATACTATAATTGTACGTTGCAAAGAAGGTGTGTTGAATGAGTTCAACGTAGTAAAAAAGCACCAATGAGCTCTGAGTTATTTTAGATGAATTTCTCATCACCAAACTATTTTTCACCTGTTTGATAATTAGGGTGATTTACCCCATCTTCCCTGTATTTGCAATTTTGTCGTGTCCTGTGGGTAACTAGGTGACTAGCAAGCAAAACAAATTTGGTCACAATTACTTAAAGTTCGTTGTCATTTCTGATGAATCTAATGTTTTCTTAGACACCTGACATTTGATGGCTTTCATGTTCTATGATTAAAAACAGTCTTGCCACTATAATTTAATAAACCACTCCTTAACTTCAGTATGAGCACTCCAGCAAATGCACTATCTGTTATGTTATGTTATTGGCACAATCCAACAAAGTGCATTATCATTTAGCTTTATATTAAGTAGTGTCTTGGGAGAAATCTCTCTCTTTCCATATATACACAAATATATGAGTATGTAGATATATAGGTATTTATATATTTACATACATGTATATATTAAATGAAGTATCTTAAGGACAAAAATATATATTGAAAAGAGTGCTTATGATGAAAGAATGTATTGAATATACATTTCTTCCTTTTAGCTACCTTGAGGCAGTAGTCCATTGCTAGACACATATGACATTATTTAAAATGGCTGTTAAACATTAAATGATTCATATACAAGTAAAAAAGAATATAAATAAAAATTGTACTTTATACACTAAAATAACACGAGTGAATTTTTCTAGTAAATTAAAGGAAATGCACTATACAATTCTTACTTTCCTTGTACCCTCAACCTTGCAGGAAGGTTTATTTGAGCTGGGACTACATACAGTCTGTGACTACAAAATGAAGACAGGCTCAATGGCTCAAAAGGTTCTCAGTCCCAAATCTTGGCCTCATTACAGGTTGCTCTAAGCAACTTTGTTTTCTATTGTGGCAGAGGAATGACACAGTTCACATTCAGAACTGAATTCCATGGGCATTCCCAAGGTCGCATACGATTCTCAGCACAATTATAATTCTATACTTTCTGATCTATTAACAAAGTGTAATTAAACTTTAGGGAGAATGTCAATATAAGAATGATCTTGAATCAACTCTGATTTATAAAACAGCAACTCCCTTATAACGTTGGTACTCATGACCCAGCATAGTTTGAAATGACAGCAGTGGACTAGCTTAGTGTAGACTATTCTCCTGTTCCAAACACATAAAAAGGCTAGATAAATACATGCACACAAAAAAATTATTTAAGTAAACGGATAAACTTGAAAGGAAAATCTGTAAATTTCAAAAATGAAGAGGGTTATTCAGAGTAGTAAGTGCATGAGGAAATAATCAACTTTAATGGGGGTGGGATCATCTAATGGCTAGGGACTGAGGGTTTAGCACCTACAGAAGGCATCTCCCTGAGTCTCAGTTAAACAGAAGCTGAAACTGAATTTCATATAATTTCAAGGAATAACTGAGAATACTATTCCTTGAGGAAAGAGGCCAAGCAAACGTTAGTTTTCAAGTCCAAGGACACAGAAAGAAACTTCTGTTATCTGCCCATTAGTCTGGATTGGGTTAAAAACTAAATGTTCCCATGAAAAACTGGAACTTTAACCCTGCACTTGGTACACAGAATCCAAATTAACTCCACTATCTTCATATAAAATGCCCAAGCTGTAAATTTAATATGAGAAACTGATTCTGGAATTGCTGGAGCCCTGATTACTGTGATGGAATTCTCCCAAAGCCCTCGGCTTACAGATTTCACTCTGAGAAATGCTAACTGCTTAGCATATCTACAAAAATACAATGACAATCTACATGAGACAAGTATCCATCATGCAGTGGGCAGCACTACAACAGGAGGATCAGCACTCTAAGAACTTGAGACAGCATAACCAAAGGAGACCAGAAAGTGGGGAAGTTTTAAATGGTATGTAGAAACTGAAAACAAACAAAAAATTGGTAAACTTGTGAAGAAGAAATAGAACTTCTAAAATAGAGATATAGGCATAGAAATTTTAAAACATAATAAATGTTAGCAGATATGATAGGAAGCAATATAATTTGTGAATAGAAGATTTAAGAAAATTAGAATCAAGTACAGAGAGATAGAAGATACGTAAAAAGTTAAGACACAAGAATGGACTGGAAAAGTCTAACAATATGCCTAATAGAAGTTTCAGAAAAAAAGAATAAAGAGGATGAGAGTTCATACAAAGACATAATTTTCCAGAACTAAAGAAAGACATGAGTCCACAGATTAAAGAGTCGTACTGTGGTAACAAGCAGAATAAATACATAAATCCAAAACAAGTTTCATCATAAACTGCAAAATGCCCAAGAGAGAGAGAAAATACCTAAAAGAAAATGAGAAAAAAAGAAAAGATCACTCACAATGGAACAAAGAATGACTGAACTCAGCAGCATTAGCAGCCAAAAGACAATAGACTAGCATCTTCAAAATTCTGAAGGAAGAGTCACTCCTGGGGCTGTACCATGGGGACCCCTGCCTTTGATGAATATGAACAACCTTTCCTCATCATCAAGGATCGGGACCACAAGTCCTGTCTTATGGGACTTGAGGCCCTGAAGTCTCATATAATGGCAGCAAAGGCTGCAGCAAATACAACATCACTTGGACCAAATGGGCTTTTTAAGATGATGGTGGATAAGGATGACAATGTGACTGTAACTAATGATGGGGCCACACCATCTTAATTAAGCATGAGGGATGTCGATTGTCAGATTGCTAAGCTGATGATGGAAATGTCCAAGTCTCAGGATGATGAAATTGGAGTTGGAACCACAGAGTGGTTATCCTGGCTGGTTCCTTGTTAGAAGAAGCTGAGCAGTTGCTAGATGTAGGCATTCACCCAATCAGAATAGCTGATGGTTTTGAGCAGGCTGCCGGCATTGCCATCGAACATCTGGACAAGATCACTGATAGTGTTCTTGTTGACATAAAGGGCACCGAACCCCTGATTCAGACTGCAAAAACCATGCTGGGCTTTAAAGTTGTCAACAGTTGGCACCAACAAATGGCTGAGATTGCTTTAAATGCCGTCCTCACCGCAGCAGATATGGAGCGGAGAGATGTTGACTTTGAGCTCATCAAACTAGGCGGCAAAGTGGGCGGGAGGCTGGCGGACACAAAACTGATTCAGGGAGTGATTGTGGACAAGGATTTCAGTCACCCACAGATGCCGAAAAAAGTAGAAGATGGTAAGATTGCAATTCTCACATGTCCATTTGAACACCCAAGCCAAAAGCAAAGCATAAACTGGATATGACCATAAATTATAAAGCTCTTCAGAAATGTGAAAAGGAGAAATTTGAAGAGATGATTCAACAAATTGAAGAGACTGGTGCTAACCTAGCAATTTGCCAATGGGGCTTTGATGATGAAGCAAATCACTTATTTCTTCATAACAACTTGCCTGTGGTTCACTGGGTAGGAGGACCTGAAATTGAGCTGATTGCCATTGCAACAGGAGGGCGGAACGTCCCCAAGTTCTCAGAGCTCAATGCTGAGATGCTGGGCTTTACTGGTCTTGTACAGGAGATCTCATTTAGGACAACTAAGGATAAAATGCTGGTCCTTGAGCAGTGTAAGAACCCCAGAGCTGTAGCCACTTTCATTAGAAGAGGAAATAAGATGACCATTGAGGTGGCCAAACAATCCCTTCAGGATACTTTGTGTGTCATCCGAAACCTCATCCTCTATAATCGTGTGGCCTACAGAGGTGGAGCTGCTGAGATATCCTGTGCTCTGGCAGCTAGCCAAGAGGTGGATAAGTGCCTCACCTTAGAACAGTACACCATGAGAGTGTTTGTTGACATGCTGGGGTTGCCCCATGGCCCTTTCTGAAAAGAGTGGCATGAATTCCAACCAGGCTATGACTGAAGTCTGCGCCAGATAAGTGAAGGAGACGAATCCTGCTCTTGGCATTGACTGTTTGCACAAGGGGACAAAGGATGTGAAGCAACGCCATGTCCTAGAAACCTTGCTTGGCAAAAAGCAACAGACATCTCTTGCAACACAAATAGAATGATTTTGAAGATGGACAACATTTATAAGCCTGGAGAATCTGAAGAATGAAGACACTGAGAATACTGTGTAGTAAGATCTACTACTGTGATTAAATAAATGGATGTCTTGTGAGGCATCTACAGTTATTTATTATTACATTTTTTTTCAGACACTGTAGATGCTGTAATAAAAAGAGCTGTTCAGTAACCATAGTTTCATTTGTTCAAAGCTGTGTAATTGTAGGGATACTACCTCAGCATGCTTTGGTATTCATTAAAGGAATCTCTTTAGACAATAACAAAAATTCTGAGGGAAAAGCTGTCTGAGTGAGACAAACGTAGTTTAACATACACAGTATCCACTCTCTCCTGCCCTCAAAAGAAGATTAAAGGAAGTAGTTTACGAAGAAGGAAACTTTTCCCAAAAGGAAGGAATGGGATACAAGTAATGAATAATGCTAGCAACAAAGCTGATAAATAAGTACGACTGAGTACAAACTAAAACAATAACAAAATGAGGATGGGAGGAGGGTGAAAAGCAAGGTGAAACAAACATCTGTGATCTATATAACAACCTGAAAAATTAGGATTTTGCTCTGTTAAGCCTGTCCTAGGGCTGTCACAACCAATTATCACAAACTTGGTGGCTTAAGTAAAACAATAAATGCATTCTCTCACAGTTGTGGAGGCCAGAAGTCCAAAATCAACGTGTTGACATGGTAAATTCCTTCTGGAGGCTTTGAGGAAGAATCTGTTTCATGTCTCCCTGGCTTCTGGTGGCTGCCGGCAATCCTTGGCGTTCCTTAACTTGTAGCTAGGACTCCAATCTTTGCCTGTCTTCACGTGGCTTGCCCCTTTGTGAGATTGCCTTCACGTGCCTTCTCTTTTTCTGTCTCTTACAAGGACGTTCATTGGATTTAGAGCCCACTCTGACCCAGGATGACCTAATCTTGAGATCCTTACAGTAATTATACCTGCAAAGACCCTTACTCCAAATAAGGTTGTATTCTAAAGTTCTGAGTGGACATATTTTTTGAGGACAACAAGTCAACCCAGTATTCATGTTAAAAATGTAAAAGTAGCTACTAAAATGGTTTTTCTAAAAAGCAGAATGTATACATTCAAACAGAGAGAAATAGAAATCTCTTGAAAGCAGAAAAGAAAAAAAGCATAGTGAATCATAAACCAAAGTCCAAATAAATTAGAAATGATTTTACATGCAATCAAGTTAAAATGCAATTGTTAAAAGACAAATTCAGATTAGATTAAAAGCAAAATAAAACCCACACATACAATTGAATCTCTAAATATTCACAGACGTGTGTTTCATTCTCTTTAATACCTTCTTCAGTGTCTTAGCAAGAGAGAAGTACATTTTCATTTGATTTGTGTCCTCAAATCATTTTCACCTGTGACATTAAGCTCAGCCTATAAACAGAGGTTACGAAATAGAAAAAAGGGAAAAAAAAATCTCTTTCAAACCAAATTTCTCCTTTTCGGGTGATAGCCAATGAGTTAATTTTTCTGGATCAGCTTTAAAAATTTTTATCTTTGGAGTACTTTCAGATGACCTACAACATTTGTAAAAGTTAGAAGCTGTAAGATTTATTTTTCACTCCCCACTCATTGTTATTCTTCTGCCAATTTTGTGTCTCAATTAAAAAAAAAAAAATTCTTTGAAATTCCTGACTACAAAGAACATCTCTTGTTACCAAACCTGTAGACTATGACTGATTGTCAATCATAGTGAGCACGACTTCTGAATGCACGACATGGGTCAGTTTTTTGGAGTTCAGAATTTCTTTTAAAAAGTCATTTGCAGACATACGTACATGCACATCCCAATGGTAGCTCCTACAATTTTATCTAAGAAAAAATACGAGTTTCAAAATCAGATACAAAACACAAATTTTGAGCACAATAATGATGTCCAAAAGATGAAGAAAATTTAGTCAATGGACTAAATGGACTTTTCCCCTAAGCCCCATCTTGATGAAAATATACAATAGCCATCTAGCCCTAAACAGTGTGAACTGTGTTTGTTTTTTAAAGTGGACAGTGAATATAGAAGCAACTTTAATTCAAGACCTAATCTAATTCTTATTAAACCTAAAAGTCAGACAAATTCTCTGCCCTTCGGAATATAGTTGAAAAATAGCTTTGTTTGCCTACCCCAAAATATTGCTCACTCTTCAATGGAAGGATTCCTTTTTTTTTTTTTTTTTTTTTTTTTGAGATGGAGTTTCACTCTTGTTACCCAGGCTTGGGTGCAATGGCGTGATGTTGGCCCACTGTAACCTCCACCTTCCGGGTTCAAGTGATTTTCCGGCCTCAGCCTCCCGAGTAGCTGGGATTACAGGCATATGCCACCATGCCCAGTTAATTTTTTATTTTTAGCAGAAATGGTGAGGGGTGGTTCTCCATGTTGGTCAGGCTGGTCTTGAACTCCTGACCTCAGGTGATCCACCCACCTCGGCCTTCCAAAGTGCAGGGATTACAGGTGTGAGCCACTGCACCTGGCCAGGATTCTATTGTTCATCTTTATATACCTGACTCACTGCATAGTGCTTGATGGTCAATAAGTTTGTTGAATATGTGAATTTACACAATAAATTCCCCCAAAACTTATTTCCCTTAGGTCATAAAGACACTTTCTCCTATACTTTCACCACATTAGCAGGCCAGAAGAGTTTATGTTCTGACAATCTGACCCAACATTATTCTCTGATGTCATTTTATGTATAAATAAAGTAGTTGAGGCCTAAAGAAAAGTCAATACATTCAATCAATCAACAACACTATGAGGTATTATGAAGATGACCAGCAATTCTAACTCTTATTTTGGATTTTAGAACAAATTAAAATATTTCATTGTTTAAACATGAAGAATAATTTTATTTTAATAAATTATTTCCTTTTATTAAATAAAATTTAAAAGATAATTTTAAAAAAGACATCACTTTATTTGTAAGGCCTTATTCAAAATGGCAGGAGACAAATTTCACAGGTTGAAAACTTTTTATTCTATTTTAGTAATCACTGCTACGTTTAAAAATGAGTTAGAGCTGGGCACAGTGACTATGGAAGCTGAGGCAGGAGGATCACTTGAGGCCCAGAGTTTGAGAACAGCCTGGACAACACAGCAAGACTCCATTTCAAAAAAAAAAATTTTTTTTAAGCCGGCATGGTGGCACATCCCTGTAGTCCCAGCTACTTAGGACTTGAGCCTGGAGTTCAAGGCTGCAGTGAGCCATGATGACATTGCTCTCCAGCCTGGGTGACAGAGCGAGATTGCAACTAAAAAAAATAAAATAAAAAAAAAAAAAAAAAAGAAAGAAAAGAAAAAAAGTGAGCTAGAAAGTCAAGTAAAAGCAGTGAAAAGATACTAGAATTAGATTTGTTGAGCAATCAGGTAAGCAGGATAAAGAATAATTTTAAGTGATAACAGACTTCTATTTTAACTGTTTCTTATACATTTCCTTGTTTTGATGAAGGTGAGCGATAGCTGGTAATCAGAATCTTATGTCACTTTCTTTGCTACCTATTGAGTCATTTAAGAAAAGTTTTGTTGGAAGAGAAAAGGTGCTGCCTAAAGTAACTTTGAAATATATTTTGACTGTGTACTGTAAAGTTAAAGATGAAGTGTACTCCAGTAGGTAAACTTAACATATATATGCTAGGTTACCAATTCTGAAACCACTTTACATGTGTACTAGGGCTGAAAAAATAGGGAACAAATTATGATGAAAGTTAGGTTTCAAACTGGCAGAGAAAGACGTTACAAGTAAACAAAAGGGAAAAGCTAGAGTGAACCCCATGGTGCTGGATTAGGAGTTGTAGATATCCATATCAACTCCTTTTTATTTTAAATATATACAGAAAGATACAGAAATCATTATAGATGTGTGTATACCTATGTTAGTCCACATTCATGTATGTCCTAGCTCTGTTCACTGAGGTCTAGAAGCCATGACATCCCAGTAACAACAAGCACATTCAGCACTCAAATCTCGGATTGCAAATACCATCTTCCAATAAAAGGAACAGGGTTCAGGCTCTTTGGAGAAATGACTGATTCTAGGGCTGAGCAGAGAAAATACAAGATGAACCTGGGGCATCGTGATAGTGCCAGAAAGCAAAAGCTAAAAAGAAAAAAAATGGGAGCATGCCAAAAAGACATGGCTCCCAACGGCCAAAGCTAGAACAATCTGAGCAACAAAACAAATAATTACTGGAAAGTACCACCAAAAAAATAAAATACATAGCTACAAGTAAACACTAAAAAAATGACTAAATTGATCTCCCTTACATTAGAATTCCAAATAATGTACATAGATACCCCTCCCAAGGAAGTGAAGCTTAACTCCTCTCCCTGTGAGCAATGTTGGACTTAGTGACTTGCTTCCACAGAATAAAATATTAAATGAGAAAATAGTAACTTCATAATGGCAAAACCTGGCACACACCACTTAAACCAAGTGATCAAGGTTAAACTTAGCAGTGGTAAGTCATGTTGCTATCATGTACATATTGATATGAGAAAGTTACCTCACTTTTGTGGTATTCTTCCGTGGAAAACTATAATCCCAGTATGCTCATGGGAAAATATCAGACAAACCCAAAGTAAGAGATGTTCTACTAAATATCTAACCGGTATTCTTTAAAAATGTCAAGATCTGTAAAAACAAGGAAAGGCTGAGAAACTGTTAAGAGTAAGGAGGCATAATGATTAAATACAATGTAGTGTCTTAGACTGGGTCCAAAACCAGAAAGGGGGCATTAATAGAAAAGCTGGTGAAATCCAAATAAAGTCTGTAGTTAATAGTATTGCACCAATGTTAACATCTTAGTTCTGACAAATGTTCCATGTTTATATGAAGTATTAACATTAGGGGAAGTTGAATGGTATATGTGGGAATTCTCTGTATTAACTTTGCAACTTTTCTGTAAGTCTAAAATTACTCCAAGGTTTTTTAAAGTGTTGGAGTAAAAAATGATTATGATTATTTTAGAGTATAATACTTATTTTTTTTAAAAGTTAACTGCAAAAACTTCCTCAGGCAGGTCCTTCAGGATGTATTTCAGAAGCATTGTTAACTTAGTAAATGACAGCTCCCTGTGTTATTGTCCCTGAAGACCTTCCAGTGGGACAAGATGCGGAAGTGGAAGACTGTGACATTGATGATCCTGACCTTGTGTAAGCCTAAGCTACTGTGTGTGTTTGTATCTGTCTTTGACAAAGTTTAACAAAGAAAAAAAATTAAAAATAGCTTATAAAGATATATTTTCATACAGCTGTACCATGTGTCTACACTGAAATTACAAAAGTCAAAATGTTAAAGTTCATAAAGTAAAAAAGTTATAATCAGCTAATTTATCAAAGAATTTATTACAAATCTAGTATAGCTCTGTAGTCTAAGTGTACATTGTTATAAAGTCTATATTCTAGGCCTTCACATTCACTCATCACTTCCTCATCAACTGACCCAGAGCAACTTCCAGTCCTGCGAGCTCTCCTTATGTTAAGTCCCCCATTTTTTTTTTTTATCTTTTAAACAGTATTTTTACTGTACCTTTTCTATGTTTAGATACACAAATATTTACCATTGTGTTCCAATTGCCTAAAGTATTCAGTAACTTGCTAACCAGGTTGGTACAGTAGCAGCAATAGGCTATACGATATAGCCTAGGAGTGTAGTAGTCTAGACTATCTAGGTTTAAGTACATTCTATGATAGTCTCATGATGACAAAATCATCTAAAGGACACATCTCAGTACATTATCCCAGGCATTAAGTGATGCAAAATAGTACAAAACACTAGTCTATTCTTAAGATGATCATCCGAAAAATTTAAATGCATTTTACAAGCTCTGTATAACTAGAGCTTCCACCATTTCTTTATAAGTTACATTTAGATGAGTAGAAGCTATTCTACTATTAGCTACTGAAGAAGTAAGCAGAAAGATATTGTTGCCTAGTGGCATAAAATGCAGGCTTATTGACTTTTTTTTTTTTTGGTGAAAGATTACTCTGAAAGAGCATGAGGAATATGCCTAATTTTCCTCAACATTCCAGTATATACTGATCACACTTAAATTCATTCTTGACCTAATTTCATTTTCATAATTTACCAAATTTTAGCTACTACTACTACTTTAAGAATTTTTGTCTTGAAAAAGTTTAAGATTTAACATGGGAAAAAGAAAAAAGGGAAAACATAACTAAGATAGGCTTTAGGACAACTATGTACTACTACAAGTATCTTTTATAGTTGTATAATTGACAATTATAATGATGAGAAGATATTAAAAATAGATACCAATCCTAGGATTTTCAATTTTTTCAAGGTAGGAAACTGTATTATTTCACTTTTGAAATCAGACATAGATATATTAGAAAAATCAATTAAATCAACAATTATATACAGCTGTAATTTTATGAGACAAAATCTTATTTAAAAGCACCTTTACAAAAAAAAAAAAAAAAAAACCATGCGATATAAAGTAACATGGGACACAGGAATCAATGACTTAACTCCCACAGCCCCAAACTTCTCAACAATGTTCTATACACTAGTACAGAGATAAAAAAGATGAAATAAAGTATCTTGAAGAAACAGAGTATCTTGAGGACATGGTAAGACTTTTTCTTAAAGACTTAAAATACAATATTCTTTTACTTATAAATTTGGTAAGAGTCCTCTTAAATATTGGAGGTGGTAGTGCAGACAACCGTAGTACCACATTACCAAGGGTAAAGAAGACTAATGTTTAAAAGGGCTCGGTCAAAGAAAAACAAAACCTGTACTTGTCATGAGTAAGGGATATTAACAATTCAAAAGGGAAAAACCTATAAAACTAGATATTTCAATTTATGCTTGGAGTTTAGAAATTACAGCTAATGCATTTTCTGACTTAACTAGAGCTTTTTGTATTAGGCAAGTTAAACATAAAAAAAGACAAGGACTACTTCGATTTTACAACTGAAAGTGATGGAAAACAAATGTATAAAACTTACCTTTATAAAATATATTTATGATATATTTCTGATAATAGCAAACCAATTATAAAACAAGAATTAAAGGCATCCCTTCTCTTATGCAGTTGACAAAAGTCTCCCTATATCTTTAGTTTCTGTAATTTCTACTAGAAAAAAATTTAGAATAACTGTACATAAATCATATATACATAGAAGTATTAACAATAAATGCTACCTTTTAAGTTCTAACTGGCCACAAATGATTAATAGGTGTTTGTGAAACAGAAGTCTACTATCATTTGCATTAAGATAATACCAATCAAGTATTAAGGGTTAATAAGAATACACTTAAATTTGGTGCAAATTTAATTTTATTAAACCTTACAATGAATATTGTGGCATATGATTTTTCCATTGTGTGACAATTTATTAGCTGGCATCTGAATACAGTACTTCTTTTGGAAAAATACACAATGGGAACTGACAAAAGGGAGAGAAACTAGTTGTTTAGTGATACATGAGGGCAAAAAAAAAAAAAAAAAAGAAAAAGAAAATAATGATGACCAATTAGTTTGTTTCCTTAGTATCTAACTCTAAAATGATTAAAGTTCTAGGCAATAATGCTGTTGTTACAGTGTACAAGAATACGTTATCATCTCATCCAGTCTGCACAATTCTAAGAATAATTATAAAAATTATCATATTTGTAAATTCAGCCTAAGGTTTCTGTTGGGCAATATGATTTTTAAAGAGCTACTTTTCCCATATAACCTAAACAATTTTCCCAAATCATGGTAGCCTGGGGTCTCTATACACATTAAGGTAGTCACTTCACAAGTGAGCTATCACTTAAATTCAAATTCATAAAGGGCGCCAAATTATCTTTGATTTGGGTTTATGCCTATCAGATTTATGAATAAGAAAAATGACTATTTTTAAGTCCATAGTCTATTTGTCTTTATAAAGTAGACTGGCATCTGAGTAAAATTACCATTTCTTTTACAGAAATGATCAAAACAGTGGAACATCTAAAATTCAGCAGGCCCCAAACGGTTATTTTCATAGAAATGTAATAAGAACTTACACATTAACTCCAGTCAATACCACCATGCTACAGTGTACAGTTTAGTTTGACTCACATGAGTGTAACAGGTTCATTATTAAAATTTACTCATCTGTGGTTCAAAAAATAACAGAAATTTAAGTATTTTATCATAATCCATTCGTAATTTTGAGAATACTTTCTGACAAAGGCTTTATTAGTGTCTAAGTTCACATTTATGAAACAATTTCCTCTAAAATAAAATAAAATCAGGGACAATTTTGAGCTATTAAACTGATTTTTCAAAACCTCCCAATGGCATCTGTGGAGATGGTAGAGAAGGGGAAATATATTCTAAGTGAAATAAGTCATTTCAGTTATCAAGACTGAGTTCTAAGTTATCTATTTTTAGTGGTACAAAAATGCTAAAGAAATCCTTATTTTACACCGGAGTTGTACAATTCAAGTTCAGCTGTAAAACAGTAAGACATGTGTGCCTTACTCTAAGAGCATGTAAGCCCTCCTACCCAGCCACCAAAGAGGAAGAGGAAATACTAAATCACTTAAAAATCCAATTGTCATCTTTTACCCCAAATTATTGAGATCTCCTGATATAATTTACTGTAATGGCAAAGTTTTCCTTTATAAAAATAATAGCATATACATATATAATTATTATACCACAAAGTTAGAGGCAGATGATTTGAAAATACTGATATTTGATATTTCTAGAATATTGGTCTAAATCACAAAATATTCTTAATATATGTGACAATTCAAATATTTCATCAAATTTACTAGTAAGAGATAGTAAAACCTCTTCATCAAAAGGTTGGAGAGCATTCATTCATATCCCAATTTACTGTTTCTTAATGGTGAAATCAAATTTGCAACCTAGTAAAATGTGTGAGAATATCTTTTAAAAATTAAACCTCAATTGTTTAACCAAAAAGTCAAATAATGTTCTCTTGTTTATTTACTACTCTTCATGACAAGGTTTTTACTAAAGATAATGACAAACCTAATGTGACTGTTTGCATTGATGATTTAAATAGTGACACTAACCCTCAGAACAAAATGTCAACACAAAAATCCAAGTGAGTAATCCAGCTCATTAAACTCACAGGTAAACTGAGTTTTTCTCAAATCAGTAAGGAGCTTTTTATTCAGAACAACTTCATTAAGACATTTGCAGGGCAAATATGCCATCATAAATTTTATTCTGAAATACAATAAAGTGCTGAATGATAATTACCTGAATCTTTTTTAGTACTTTTCACTTATCTTAAGTTAAAAGAGCCCTTTCTGTGGCATTAGCAAATCTGTGAGAGAAAGAGAAAGAAAGAGAGAAAAGACAGTGAGAGAGAGAGAAAGGAAAAAAGGAAGAGAAAAGAAAAGCTAACTTCCAGTAAGGGAACAGGAAGCACTGCAACCTTTCATGTTTAACTAGGGTGACAAATAATTGAGACCAAAGGAATCAAAATAATTCATGCAAGTTATCTTTAAAGGTATACGTAAGCTTGAAGAAAGAAAGAACACTGTTACTGACCTTTGATATTGTGGCAGTAAATTGCATACTAAAATACCTTAATTATCCTAGATGCCTAGATCTGGCTTGGCAAGCATCATGCCACTGACATGCTTTAGCTCTTTTTGTAACTAAAAGTGATTTGCAGTTCAATTACTGAATATTTGAATGTGACTCATTAAGCTGTGTGATAAACTTTGAAGTTAAATTTAAGCAAATTCTCTACACCTAGTCACACCATCAGCACAAGCAGGACAATGCTGGAGCAGCATGAAAGGTGGGTCACTTTAAAAAGATTCTTCATTTTACTACATGATATATTAAGATGACAGACCTAAATTTCAACTGGGTTAATGAGTTAGAATAGATCTGCTTCCCAAATTTAGCACACAATAATTTCAGTGGATTAGAGAAAGAAACCTCAGATGTGAAGAAAATGAAGAAAAAAAACAAATAAAAAAGCTTGAGCTAAAATAGCTAAACTGCAGCTCTAAAAATTGTCATGCTACAGAGTACTTTCAAAAAAAACTAACTTTGTAACAAACATAAGAAAACAGTGTTTTGAGTTGAAGTTGACCAACTGCTGCATAGAAAATATGCTAACATACAACAGTCAAGTTTAAGCCTGTGCATAGAGAAGATAAAGCACTTATGGTAACTGCAAATGGTAACGAGTCCTTAAAGTTTGTACAACCTAGCATGGCTCCATAAGGAAAAAACTGTAGTAGAAATGGTTAGGACAAAAAATAAAGTAGAAACAGGAAGGAAACTTGAGAAGAGAAGGAAGAAGCAGGAAAAAAAGACTTTCAATTGTATAAAATTCACAAACCAGTAAAGTATAAAGACACCATGGAAAAATGGTTAACTCTGCCCCAAACATCCAACAGCAAACAAAACCAGAATGAATAAGCCTTTGGCAGACAATTTTAGAAATTTGAATATGATGTTACATTTCTCAGTAATTCACAAACAATATATTATATGGTATATTTATATTAAATACTGGGAAACCAATCCTGTAAATTTGATGCTTATAATGGTTTAGCCAATGAGAGCACGATATCAATCAAGCTAAATGAATGCTGGTGTAATCACAACAGTGCTCATTTATGAAACAACTGTTACCAATTCGTGCTTTGACAGTGCTAAAATACAGTCAAATTATCATCTATGAAGTGAAACAAAGGTCTCTAGCTTTTCTGGGATGTGCCCTTTATAATATATTCTATGATTCACTATGACACGAGCAGCAAGACACTGCAATGTGGTATGATTTATAGGCTGGATCAAATTTTTAGCTATTTCTTTCTCATCCAGCAAGTCACTAGCAGTTTGTTTGTGCAAGTTTGTGGCATCAAAATGTGCACCTGATTTAATAAGGAGATTCATGATGTCTGGATGGTTGTTAAGAGCAGCAATATGTAGGGGACTGTTGTCATCCGAGTCTCTGACGTTCACATCAGCACCACATTCTATCAGTATCGCAGTAACTTGTAGAGATGGAAATTTACAAACAGGGTACCGCCCTACACATGTGGTATTCTTGTCCACAGCCAGATGAAGAGGGCTGAAGTTATTCTTTCCCCTTGGATGCAGCTTAAGAAACCTGTATATAGTCTGCTTTTTGAAATGGTCCTGTTCTAGGGTACAAGGAACTTTCTCTAACAAGCAAATTAAGTGCAAAATAATAGAAAGAGCCTTATTTAACTGTAATGGGTCAGCGGGACACTGAGTTTGTTTGATAGCTCGCTCTATTTCAAGGACGCTTTTGCAAAGTATGCCCATAAGATCATCAAATGTAACAGTAGTACCCAGCAGGCCTTTAGCCCTATCCTGTAGCATAAAGGAAAATAGTTCTGCAAAAGATAATAAGCTGCTGGCGGTCATTGGGCTTAAAGGATCCAAATTGCTCTGCTGCATATCCAAAGCATACTTCCATAGGTTGATGCATCGTTTGAAATTTCCAGAGTCTGCATAGACAGCGCCTCTATATCTAATATAGTAAGAGGTATCAGGATGAGAAGGACCAAGAATACGTTCTCTGATTAATAGTGCCTGCATTCTCATCTCATCAGGATCAGCAATAAGACCTTCTAGCTCTTCTGCACTGTTCACCTCCTTGGCATAATCATAAGCCATTATGAGTGTTTGTGGCACTGGTTTACTAATAATATTAGTCCTATCACTGTACCTCATGTTCATTGCCTTTTTCCAGTATTTCAAAGCCCCAAGGAGATCTCTTTTTTTGTCTACAAATGTAGCTCCCAGAAGCTCTAGAGCGTTAATACGTTCTGTCTTGCTGGTCTGTGCATGGTGTGTCAGAAAATCCACAATATTTGTGTGACCAGTCACACTTGCTGAGAGAAGGGGAGTCATTCCATAACCATCCTTTTCCATCTTGGCACAATACATAAGAAGCATCTTCATGATGTCCAAACTTCCAGATTCTGCACAATCATGCAATGCAGTATTACCTTAAAGAAAGAGAAAGAAAATAAATAAATAAATAACATACATTGAGGGACCAGAATATAACGTAATATGTATATGTACTTTAGAACCTAAAGAAAAGCAGGCAGCTCTAAGCCCATAAGTAGGACATACTTGGTTTACAAATCAGAAAAAAATTCCCCCAGCACCTAAAACTAGTATCTGATATTAAACTTGCTGAATAAATGACATGACCATATTAGGTATAAAAAGACATCCAAAGTCACCAGAAGAAACTCAAACTAATCCATGGTCTCTTGGTATTTTCCATTAATGTTTTCAAGTACATATTCTATGACTTAAAAATGGATAGAATACAAATAACCAGCTATTCAAGTCACTGAACTTCCAGGTCAGTTTCCACATTTATAAACAAAGAATTGGTCTTTTTTTTGTCTTTAGAGACCAGGTCTTGCTATGTTGCCCAGGCTGGTTTTGAACTCTTTGGGCTCAAGCAATGCTCTTGCCTCAGTCTCCCAAAGTGCTGGGATTGCAGGTGTGAGCCAGCATGCCTGGCCAGACTGGCCCTTAATATACCTAAGATTCTTCAGTTTCATTCTAATAGTAGTCAGAAACTATTTTTTCAATATTTATTTTTGATTGCCAAGTGAATTTCAACTGTCTTAGCCAATATTCTTGGTAACAAACGATTGTCCCCAAAAAGCTCTCATAAGAAAAACAAATCCATGGAATTTGAAAAATATGTGGGTGGTTCAATATGAAACTTAAAAGGAGATATCTGAAGTGTCCTTTCATAATGGATTATTTCCTATTATAATTTAACTTTGTATGTACATTTTTTATTATAAATTATAATTCTTTACAGCTGTACTAAATGTTCTAACACTGTCCTTTTTTTCCCACACACAGATTAAAGCTGACAACAGGCACTGGCACATTAGTAAAAGGCCGTATGAAACATATTAAGACATCAGAAACACCAGGTATTTTAGCTAAGTTTAATGATAAACATTTTACTAATTGTCAAAATAGAAATTATCATGCCCACCTCTGGTATTTACATACAACATTTACATAGAATTTCAACACTCAGTCGTTTTAGGCATGTCTGTAGAAAAGAGGTAGCACAGCAGGCTGAGACTGAGTACTTAGAAAGACCTTCTTGCAAGGTTGGACCTATGGCTGGTAGCTGGGAACTTGGCTGGTAAACAGTTCTTTATACTGATATAACTTTCCCTAAATGATAAGGGTAGCTTACTGTACCTAAACTGTTTGTACCAACAAGGTAGTTTATACTGAATGCCTGGTTTCCTTCTGGGAGTCTGAAATTTTGGATATGAGCTAGGCAAAGGGTACCTATGTGACCAGCCCCCAATAAAAATCTTCAGCACTGAGTCTGCCATAGGCTTCCCTTGCTAGGAACATGACACACATGTATTTACATTACAGAAGAAGTGTGTGCTCTATCTGATCCCTCATGAGAGGAACAGAGCATAATAACACCTACGCAAAGATTTATCTACACCTCACCTGTGCCTTTACCCCTCATGATTTAGCTGCATGTCCTTATATTACAGCAATAAATGTTGCTTAGGAGTACAGTTGTATGGTGAGTTACCTCCAAATATGGGGGTGGCCTTGGGGATGCCCAACACAACATGTGTACCAGAAAGTATTTTAAACTTGAATACTTCAAGTAAATTGACTTTATAACTAAAGTTAGAAAAAAACAAGTTATCATATTAAAAATTGAGTTTTTCCACAAGATTATCCTGTTTAGTCTTCTACGATATCTACAAGGACTATATAATTATTCTGACCCAAGATTCAATGGTCTACAATGAAATAGTGTTTGATAAAATGTTTTAACAATGTGTAAGCCAACCAATCACTGATAGAGCCCAGAACTTCTGACTATTGATGTTCATTTATTTAAATGAACATCAATTATTTAAATTATTAAAATAATTTCAATTAAACGTGACTACTATACCAAGTATATTTTAAACACTCTCTTGTATTGAGAACCCCTACTATTCCCCATGTTTTACTAAGAAATAGGCAATATAAGAGAAATCTGAATATAAAGAAATGGCTTAGATGGCACTCTTTTCTATTCAGAGTGGCACAAAATCAAGAATAAAATGTAGCAAAAGCCAATTTAATGAACTATATTTCTGTATTTATTGAAAAAATACAGAATATATTTATTTTGAATACACACGCATACCAGGAGAAAAGAAGTAGCTTTGAAAAAACAAAGGATAAGGAAGACTTTCACATCCAGTAATGGCAAAGATACCTGTAATGTGATCACCCTCCCACTAACAACTAAAAAAGCTGAAAAATGTATTTTTAAAAATCTGCTTGACAGGATTTAAGAGATAGCAATGGGACAATATGAAGGAGAAGAAAGAAAACTAAAGTCAAATTCAAAATTTGAGGCAGCTTTCCCACAGTGGCCTCCACCAATTGTGGAAGAGATAGCTGAAAACCTGAGCAGAACTTCTGACAGCCTTGCAGGGATAGAATGGGAAAGCAAAGCCTACAGCCTACTAAGAAAGGAACTTAGAAAATTCCCCATACTTTGGGTTAGAGCTCCAACTTTTAATCCTAGGGAGTTAAAGTTAACTGAGTTAACTGCAAATAGACTAGCTTTCACAAAAACTGAAATCTAATTTAGAATCATCTCATTATTGAATTAAAATAATCCAGGATTGCTAGTATACATAATTAAAAGCCAGAAGCAAATATAAATACTATTTAGAGGAAGGTATTATCATACTAGGGTTCAAATTATTTATATTTTTCATATGTAATGCTTGGTATCCAATCAAAAATAATGAAAAGGAAATAAGGAACTATAACACAAAAAACAAAGAAAATAAGCAGCTGACAGAAAAGCCCAAAAGGAGACCCAGATAATGTAGTTTATCAATGCAGATTTTAAAACAGTAACTATGCTTAGCATATTCAAGGAGATTTTTTAAAATTGAGAATTGAACAGAAAACTAGAAACTAAAAATTCAAGTAAACATTCTAGAACTGAAACACTCTGTGGGTGGGTTTAAAAGTGGATTTACACACAGCTGAATAGAGAATTAGTAACTAGAAAATAAGTTAGATGAAAATATACAGAAAGAAACAGGGAGTGGTAAAAGAACAGAAAAGATGGAGACTATAAGATAAAGAAGGAACAATGTCAGAAGATTGTTGTGAACATACTCAAAACCAGAATTCTAGAGGAAGAAAATGGGACCCAAAGCAATATTTAAGAAGATAAAGTCCAAGAATTTTCAGAAGCCGATTAAAATTTAAACTGGAAATCCAGTAGGTTTTACAAACTCCAAGAAGGATAATAAAAAGAAAAACACATTGACGTAAAACACAGCAAAACTACTGAAAACTAGGGACAAAGAGAAAAATCTTAAAACAAGAGAATGAATGGAAATTACCTATAAAACAGCAACAACCAAACTGACAGCAAAGTTTTCACCAGGAACAACAGAAGCTAGGAGACATGGAATGTTATTTAAAAGCATGAGAGAACACTTAACTGCCAACTTAGAATTCTATACCCACATCAAGAATAAATGTCAAATAAAGAACCCTTTCAGGAGAGAAGGAAATGAAAAGGAAAAAAATTAAGATATTTATTACCAGCAGTTCTAAATACTAGATGGTGTCCTTTAGGCAGAAGGAAGATTAACCACGTGGAAGTCTGAAGATATAGGCAAAAACATCAACAGAAAGTAGAAAGAATAAATACTGATTTAAAAAATAATAGTATTTTGTAAGGCTTGAAATACATACATAGAAATAAAACACTTGACAGCAATAACATGGAAGTAAGGAGTGTAATTGGTGTTAACATGTTCTAAGATCTCTTTGTTGGAAAGATATAAAACTAGAAATTTATGCTAGCCTTTGATAAGTCAAAGCAGTGCTGTCTAGAATGACTACTAAAATAATAGAGGGTATGCATATAACTACATTTTTTTCTGTATATCAGAAAAAAATGAAATAATAATCCAAAAGGTGGCAAAAAGACCAAGGAACACAAACCAGGCAGGACAAATAAAAATTAGAAAAATACCCAGGAGATAAAAATCCAAAAATATCAGTAATTACATTAAATCCAAGTAAAGTAAATGGTCCTATTAAAAGACAGAAACTGTCAGACTGAAGAAACAAAGAAAACTCAAGACACACTGCTTACAAGAGACACACCTTAAATATATGGGTAGAAAATGACTTTAGAAGTGAAAGTTTGGAAAAAAACTCTTTGCAAAAACTAAATATTAAGAAGCTATCTGATAATAAAATATGAAAGTAGACGTTAATGGAAAATACATGATTAGCAATAAAAGGAAATATTTTATAATTATATAAAATTCAAAATATACAGATATAATAATTCTAAACTTGTTTTCACCTAATAACATAAAATTAAGTTACATAAAACAAAAATCGACAGAACTACAAGGAAAGCAAACAAATCTGCAAACATTAGTACATCTAAACATATCTTTCTCAGTTTGGAAGACCAAAACCAGTAAGGATAAAGATTTGAACCTTACAAACTTGGTTTAACTAGCATAAATAAAAGAAAGGCTTAAAAAATAGCTAAGTTTCCATCTGAAGAAGTTACAAGGAAAAACAGTAAATTAAATTAGAGAAAGTAGAAGCAAACAGTTAAAAAAAAATGAAAAAGAAAAAAGGATAAGTATGCTAATACAGCATTTTTTATATTCCTACATTTTATTTAACTGTTGCCTCCTTTTAATCTTATATCAATAACTTTGCAAGGTAGAGATGACAAACTCATTCTACATACAAATAGGAAAGAGAATTTAGTGGGAAAACATAAACTCCAACTGCCACTTTAGTGTGCTGCTCATTTCTAAGGTCGTATTTTAAACGCTAGTCATGTTAAACTTCAATGAATAAATTATATCTAATATAAAACCAAACCTCATAATAGAATTTCAACCAATCACATCATTTTCTAACTCTTCCTCCAACTTTCCAACTCGTCCAAAAGCTTTCACGCTTCCTCTAAGGAAAAGCAGAAAATCTTTGAGATGGCCTTCAAAATTCTACATCATTGATTCTCAAAGCACTATCTGTGTGGAGAGAGCAATGAGGGAGAAATCTATAGTTTCAGAAAACATTATGTGAAGTTTAATCTTGGATATGCAAGGATATGGATTTTAAAAGACTAACAAATATTTCCCTACCTTACCTGTTTAGCTTCATTTCTTATTATCTCCGGAATGAATGATTCACTGTGCATCTAACTCAGGGACTGGCAAACTTTTCCAATAAAGGGCCAGGTAGTATTTTAGGTTTCCAGGCTATAAGGACTCTGTTGTAACCACTAAATTCTGCCAAGTACCATGAAATATGCTATGGCAGTATATTAAATTAATGGACATGGCTGTTTTCCAACAAAACTTTTACTTATGTACTCTGAAATTTGATTTTCATGTGTCATAAAATATTTTTCATTTGATTTCTTTCTCAACCATTACAGAAATGTAAAAATCTTTCTTAGCTCTCAGGCAGTACTAAAACAGGGTGAGCTGGATTTGAACCCTGGGCCATACATAGTTTGCCAAACCTGCTCTAACCAGAAGACACTGTCTACATCTCCCACACCCAAGGCAGAAAATCTGCTTATGCTTCATATTATTCCATCCTAAGGTCTTCGCCCAGCACTAGGAACAAACAGCCCTGTTAACTTCTACCTCTATGCCTCAGTTCTTGATTTTCTTCCTATAATGCACTTTCATCTTTACCATTTTAACTTGTCCTTCAAATTTCACTAGAAATTTCAACTGCTTAAAGACGTTTTCTTGGTTATATCATATCAATTTTATCATCGTGAGAATGCATGGTGAATATATGGGTCATCCTAGTAATTATTCATATAACGCCTATTATAATATCTGACAACAGTATAATGCTCGTGTTTCACAAGTAAGTTGTCACCTAAACTGTCTATTCTAAAAATATACAGATCCTATATTGTATTTCTTTTATATCCCAGAAGCAACTAACACTGCTAAAGCTAAGGTAGATTCTAAATTTTTAATATTTGTTATCAGAAAAAGTAATTAGTTTTTGCAGACAAAATAAGTTCAAAAAGTAGTATCCTAGAAGGAGATCTTTTTAATTACTCAAGCATGTTAAGTGTATAACCACTACACTTTCTGCCCTGGAAGGTCCTAAAGGTAAGTTTTTGAATTATAGCCTAGAGCACTACTTACAGATTAGAAAACAGAGACAAAAAAAAAAAAAAAAAAAAAAGCATGATCTTAAAGCAATTATAATTTTTGTGTCATTTCTCCAAGTCTTTTTATATGGTATGTTTTGACAAAGTTATAATATATATTAAAAAAACTATTCCCTGCTTTTCACCTACATCTTGGACATTCTGTCATGTGTTATTACATGTCTGCATACTTTCTGTAACTACACAGATTCTACATAATCCTTAATGGTTTTATGCTGAAAGTTCAAGTAAGGGAGCATGTCATACTTTACATAAATATTTCCCTGTTGATGGACATCTGCACTGCTTCAGAATTTTTACTATTAAAATTAATGTTTAAAAAACTATAAAGACAGGTGACTACCAAGGGCTGGGGACTGGGAGAGGGGTTATATGCAAAGGAACATGAAGGAAGTTTTTGTTCTAACTCTTAATAAACAAGTAGTATATGTTTGTCAAAAATTACAGTACTGTATACTAAACAGTATGAATTTTATTGCATGTAAATTATATGTCAATAAGCAAATGACCAAAAAAATTAATGCCTAGCTTAAAATAGAATAAAAAATGTGTTAATATACATCTTCAATTCACTACCAATGGGATTAGAAAAACTGTTTAAAGTTCCCCCTTATAGTATTCTTTCTACTACCAAAATTAACTTTTTAATTTATATTACCTCTATTCGTTGGTAAATAGAATATTTTCTCATATCTGTTTATAAACTTTAATTCCTTTTATGACATGTCTATGTTTTAGTTTCTGGGATTAATCTGGCTTTCTAGGTGTAAGCACTTTATAAAATAACTGGTTGCTTGTTAAATTTATTGTAAATATTTTGCTATGTCAGTTGTTTCAAGTGTTAGATATGCTGTATTAAGTGGAATTTTTTGTAAAAAAAGTATTATAACATGCCAAATAAAAAAAGTGAGTTACCAAGGTCTTGTGACTAGTATGTGCTGTTACATGCCAAAAATCTTTAAAATCATATTTTCTTTTTTGCTAGGCAACATAATTGATTTAAACTTTTGGTGCATAACAATATATGCCAAGTACTATAGATTCAGCTCAAGAATTTTCCCTGCGTTAAAACATTCCCATAATACGCTGATCATACTTCCCAAAGATTTTGTATCTCCACATGATGTCTTCTTTTTTACACTCTCAGAGTGAGAAAGACAATGAAAAATAAACAAAGCAACACAAAGTTCAAAACTAGATACTACTAGGTATCTGAAATGAAATTAAAGATATGTACCTCTGAAATTTAATGGATTTACCTTTAGCTAAAGAAAAAAAACGAAGAGAAAAAGAAAAATGTATTATATTAAACAATTCTCAGTGCCTGATTAAGAAAAAGTTCAACTGGAGAAAAAAAATTTCTGGCACTATATTCATAAAACAAAAAATTCATGATTTCTCAAAAGACATGTTTGTTAAATGGACATTTCTTAGAAATCAGGTTACTGGTACAATATTAAGTATTAATTCTTTTAAAGAATTTCTCAAAACTACATTGAGATACCATCTCACGCCAGTTAGAATGGCGATCATTAAAAAATCTGGAGACAACAGATGCTGGAGAGGATGTGGAGAAATAGGAACACTTTTGCACTGTTGGTGGGAGTGTAAATTAGTGCAACCATTGTGGAAGACAGTGTGGCGATTCCTCAAGGACATAGAAATAGAAATTCCATTTGACCCAGCAATCCCATTACTGGGTATATATCCAAAGGATTACAAATCGTTCTACTATAAGGACACGTGCACACGAATGTTCATTGCAGCACTGTTTACAATAGCAAAGACCTGGAACAACCCAAATGCCCATTGACGATAGACTGGATAGGGAAAATGTGGCACATATACACCATGGAATATTATGCAGCCATCAAAAACGATGAGTTTGGGTCCTTTGTAGGGACATGGATGAACCTGGAAACCATCATTCTCAGCAAACTAACAGAAGAGCAGAAGATCAAACACCGCATGTTCTCACTCATAGGCGGGTGTTGAACAATGAGAACACATGGACACAGGGAGGGGAGCACTACACACTGGGGTCAGTTGGGAGGAAATAGGGGAGGGAGGGTGGGGGGTAGGGAGCTGGGGAGAGATAGCAAGGGGAGAAATGTCAGATGTAGGTGATGGGGAAGAAGGCAGCAAATCACACTGCCATGTGTGTTCCTATGCAACAATTTTGCATGTTCTTCACTTGTACCCCAAAACCTAAAATGCAATAAAATAAATAAATGGGAAAAAAAAAAAAAAAGAATTTCTCTAGAAAGCTAAAATAGTATGATACAAATAAAAACAATACTAAGAAAATCTGGAAGAATGAAAAGAGCCATTTTCATTGGGATGCTTCTGGGATAAACATTAAGGTAGGGAAACTATGGGAAGTGCTCGTGCATTAAAGGATGGTAGTATTACTCAAGAAGCATCTAAAGTGCCAATCTTCACTGCTGTTAATTTTAAAGACATCTGTAATCTTTTGATAGCAAGTAAGGCATTAAAAATTCATGTTCAATTGTGAAGCTTAGGTGCCTAGGAATAGAATCAATTTTTTTTTTTTCAAATTAGGTAACTCCAAAACATATCTGTATTTTGAGGAAGATCTAGTTAGAGGCCCAAGAATTCTCTGGGTCCAAACCAAGTGTTTTAGGCTTGATAAGGACAAGTATTATTACCAACCAACCACCTAAATCATAAAAGAGCTTCAACATAACATAAATATCTCAATTTGGATACAATTACCAAGATTCACCAGGATCAGGTCAGTTTCTAAGCCACCCTCATCGAATAGACAGAATTTACTGATCTTTTTAATAAAACAAAAATGTCCTCCTAAGAACTGCAAAATATTTAACAAACACAAAATGTCTTTAAATTGCTTTTTCTAGTAGTAACAACTCAGTAGATTCTGCTGTTTCTAAGTTCCTCATGTAGTTCAAGCTTTGTGTGTGTGTTTAGTGTAAGTCAAATAAAGCTATGCTTCTTGAACTTTCATGTATAAAATCACTAGAGAGTCATAGTAAAATGCAGATTTTGATTCAGTTCATCTCGGTTGAGTCCAAGTGATACCTATGCTGCTGGTCCTTGAGTAGCAAGAAAATAGAGAAGAAATATTATTTTCTTGCCACATATGGATACTATATAGATACTTGCCACATAACTAATATATCTAATAGCAATAACAAGTCATAATGAACATAAATTTAAAAGGAGGGCTAGGTCACGGCCCTCTTTTATACCACACAGAAATAAAATTTTATCATTCCTTTTTATTCTAAATTTAAACATATGCCAAAGCAGGAATAGGGTTATGTTTTACAATTAGATTACAAAGTTTCATCCACGGAAAAGTTCCTGTGTAGTAAATGGCATAGTATCAGTAAATCCCACAGTCTACTCCTAACAATTTTCTTGCTTAAGACATTATATAAGTGATACACAGCCAAATTTCTTTCTTTTCTTTTTTTCTTTTTGAGACAGAGTCTCACTCTGTTGCCCACACTGGAGTGCAGTGGTGCAATCTCAGCTCACTGCAAACTCCACCTCCCGGGTTCAAGCAATTATTCTGCCTCAGCCTCCTGAGTAGCTGGGGTTACAGGCATGTGCCACCATGCCTGGCTAATTTTTGTATTTTTAGTATAGATGGGGTTTCACCATGTTGGTCAGGCTGGTCTCAAACTCCTGACCTCATGATCTGCCCACCTTGGCCTCCCAAAGTGCTGGGATTACAAGCATGAGCCACTGCGCCCACTGTCAAATTTCTTTAAAAATTAGTTTGTAAAAGAAATATCCAAATTGCTATAAATACCACCATCAAAAAAGTAAAAGAAAAAAAATCCACAGAATGGGAGAAAACATTTGCAAATAATATATCTGATAAGACATATATAAGAATATATGAACTCTTACAGTTTAGTAACACAAAGATAATCCAGTTAAATAACATGCAAAGAATAATGAAGAAACTTCTTCAAAGAAAACAGAGACAGAGAGAGCCAATAACCACATGAATTAAGCACTTAAAAAAATGTTCAACATCATTATCCACTAGAGAAACAGAAATCAAAATCACAATGAGATATCACTTCACACATCCTAAAATGGCTATATTAAAAAAGAAGAGTAAGAACAAGTATTGGAGAGGGTGCGAAGAAACTGGAACTCTTCTTATATTGCTGACAGGAATGTAAACTGGTACAACTGCTTTAGAAAACAGTTTAATGGTTCCTGTTAAAAAAAAGAGTTACCATACAACCCAACAATGCCACTCCTAGCTAGAGGCCTGAGAGAAATGAAAACATACATCCACAGAAGAACTTGTACATGAATAGCTAAAAAGTATAAACAAATGCCCATCAGCTGCGGAATGAATAAAAGTAATATATGTTTCAATGGAATATTATTCTGCAATAAAAAGAAAAGCACTGATACATGCTACAAAATGGATGAACCTTGAAAACATTACACTAAGCAAAAGAGATAAGTCACAAGACTACATATTATGTGAATCCATTTAAATGATATATCCAGAACAGGCAAACTGACAGAAACAGAAAGGAGATTAGTGGTTGCCTAAGACTAGTGCAGTTTCCCAGTAATGGGGAGGGATAGGAGGGAGTGACTGTTAATGGATATTAGATTTTTTGAGAGGTGATGAAAACCTGATAGCTGTGATGGTTGTATAACCCCATGAACATACTAAAAAGCCATTGAACTGTACACACTTTAAGTGGGTTTGTGAATTTTATCTCAATAAAGTTGTTTAAAAAAATCCAATTAAAATCAAAATATTGTATTTTTGGTAAAAGTGTAAGTTTTGACTGATAGAAGCAGCAATTAGAAGGTCTTTTATTATAATAGATTTATCTAGAAAGACACAAAAACAATCCTCATCTCTCTTTCTTCAACTTACTATGCTTGGCACCAACCCATTCCTTCCACAACTTTGTAGCTGGGGTTGGGCTGAGTATAGAGGTGGTACACTTGCAACATGAGGAAAAGGTGTGTGGTTCAACTGCACAATAATGCTGATTCCAAGTATTTTATTCCCTGAATAATTAATATGTGTGGGTTAATAGAGGAGATAAGAAAGGATAAAAGGAACAAAACAACTTAGGGTATCAAAAGAGCCCTAGAAGAAAGCTTCTCTGCTTAGAATGTTTCCCTTCCACATGTAGTCTATCATGAGAGATACTCAAGAACAGTTCATAAACAAAAAGGAATTTAAAAAAAAGAAGCAAAGATAAATTGTGCCAAGACTACAATGTGCCCTCCCTTCATTAATTATTTGTATAAGGCACTGAGCAAACATCATACAGAAATTTAACAATAAAGGTTCTTGAGCTTATGACAAAGTTAAATGCTAAAAAAAATCTGCTTCCGGCCGGGCGCGGTGGCTCAAGCCTGTAATCCCAGCACTGTGGGAGGCCGAGGCGGGTGGATCACGAGGTCAAGAAATCGAGACCATCCTGGTTAACATGGTGAAACCCCGTCTCTACTAAAAATACAAAAAATTAGCTGGGCATGGTGGCGCGTGCCTGTAATCCCAGCGACTCAGGAGGCTGGGGCAGGAGAATTGCCTGAACCCAAGAGGCGGAGGTTGCGGTGAGCCGAGATCGCGCCACTGCACTCCAGCCTGGGTAACAAGAGCAAAACTCCGTCTCAAAAAAAAAAAAAAAAAAAAAAAAAAAATCTGCTTCCACAGAGGTAAGATGCATTCTTATAACCTGAGGGAGATGAGGAATTGCTTTTGAAATGAGTCTTGATGTTAAGTAGAATTTTCAAGGCTAAGAGCTGTGGAGCTAAGGGATGAGGACTAAAAACAACTAATTATGTGTAAAAAAACTCTAATGACAGAAAATCTAATGACAGAAAACTTCTTCGACATTATAATTCCCTGTCCTGTTCTAGTTCACAGATACCCTAGTCAATCACAGCTCTTCCCAAAGGGGGGAAAAAAAGAAGGAAGAGATGTTTTGATCAGATTTGCATCCATGTGACTTTTTCATCTGCCTCTCTCCCTCTCTCTTCCACTTCTATCTTCCATCATATATATTCCTGATGCCTCAACAGCATAAATCTCTGGAATGCCCAGGGTTTCCTGAGTTTTATTTCAAACAAACATATTGTATCAATCAATCTATGAAAATCTGATAAAAAAATGAACCCAGTGAAGGAGCCACATTGTACCCGAAGGCGAATAAGTGAAACTAAGTTCTATCTTAAGTTCATGTTACTGCCACCAACAATATGAACAGCAATAGTGCTCAGGAACTACTCCTCCTCACCAAACTGTTCAATTCTGTGAGGATTGACAGTTCAAAATCCAATCTGCAGGGACAAAGAACCACATAGATATTTCCCTATTAAACTCAATTTGCACACCATCTATGGCTTAGTTTATCCAACTAGGATACCAAGTCTTCCCAAGGACACAGAAAAGTGTGCTGGGGATATAAGAAGGAAAAGAATGAATATGGAACAACTTATAGGAGTAACTTCATAATTTGGGATTAAAATGTTAACGAATTCAAGTAGTAAGTTATTTAAACATCATTACTCAATCAAAATACATACAGATATATTATGCAGTAGATACAATTTTAAGTCCTTCCCTTCCCCCTTGTATTTTTCTCTGAAAGTAGGTATGCTGAGGTAACCAACAGCTAAGAGTCAAGAAGGAAATGAGAACTTCAGCTTCCAACACTCAGAAAGCACTAAAGTATGCTAAAATAACCTAGCTTCCATGACAGCAATCATTATCTTAATCTATTTGAATACCAACAGTTTTTAGTTTACAAGGGAGATTTTCTCATTTGAGATTCTTGTACATTTACAGTGGGGAATTAAATAAGATTTTTCTTTAGCATTTCCTTGACTAAAACACATCTATACTCTAAATGCCTATATTATGAGAGAGAAGTAATATAAAGCCCTGGATTTGCTTTAAACTTCTAGAGAAAACAAAAGGAAAGTAGAAACATTTTTTTTAACTTTAGTAAATGGATAATTGTTGAAGTAAAATGATGGATACATAGCGGTTCAATGTATTTTCTCTGTGTGTTAAATTTAGAAAGTTTCTTTAATGAAAAGGCAAACTGTCTGAACTAGCTCTCTCAAACCCTTTTAATACTAGCTCTCCATGCTACACTCCTACATGTATTTTCCCCTTTTCTGAACTCCTATAGAGTTCTACCTGTGCCAGTCACTTTTGTCAACTACTGTCTTTGTTACTTCAAGTCTTCATGCATGTATTTATTTCCATACAGAAAGGCCTATAAAACATAGTGCTTGCCAACAAGGAGCTTATAATCTTTCCTCTCTTAAATCCAACATGTCCACTCAACAAGCTCATTTAGTGTCAGATATTCTGCCCAGTGTATGGGATGAAAACACCAGGTCTTTAGCCTCAAAGACTATGTAGTAGAATGCAGTTAGATGTCACAGTGATGTAGTAAAATGCAGTTAGGTAAGTTTCCCTGAAAACAAATAAGCAAACAAACAAGCCACTCCAGTTAGTCCTCTGCTGAATCACTGGCACGAAGAATAAAATCCAACTCCTTTACCAAGATTCAATGTCCTTTAAAATCCAGCCCTGAGTGCCTTTTAGTCCAAATATGCCTACTTTCCAATTCCTGGACCCTCCAAGCATATACTTCAGTGTGCCTTTCCTTACGCCATTTCCTAAACCTGCAAAACTACCAAAACCCTTCTGCAGATCTATACCCCAACAAACTTTCTTCAGATCTAAACTCCAACCTGTCTGCAGATTTAAACACCAAAATTCAAGGCCCTGTTTAACTTCTACTTTCTCCATGAAGTAATCCTAGTCAGTACACTTGCTCAAAATTCTGTAACACAGATTGCTTATACTACTCCTTCACAAGATAAAAATGTGACACCTTGTATCATCTAATCTCCAAAATGTCCAACACAATGCCTTGCCTACAGAACATGCATGTTAATTGCCTTATTACCAATTTACTTAATTACTTTGAGTATCTAAACTGACTGACCCACGAATGAGGACAGAATGTCTTCTAGAGCCAGTCTCCAAATCTTGAGCCTACAGAGTTTTCTACTGGTCTGTAGTACTGAATCAAGAACCTTTAGCTGCCCAATTTCCATTAGAATTAGGGTATAAAAGTGGAATTCAAGAGGACTTCACTTTGGATCTGCAAAGTTCTATTCTAACTCCAAACAAAAACAAAACAACCCCAAAACACAAACAGAAGAACCAAAGAAAACCAAAGATGAATATAACCACAAAGCACTGAGATCACTGTGATAGCTCTGAGAAGGACTCACCTAATCACTTCTGATTTGCAGTCTAGAGTCCTAAATAAGAACCAGCTCCTGTCTCAAAAATCAATTGTTGTGACTGTTAAACTGAAGAAGTATTCTTAAATATCTCAAAGATATTTTCCCTTTTGGAATGCCATTGGAAAAGAAGAAACTCATTGTCCCCTCAGGTTAAAAATTGTTGAGGATAAAGTATTTCCAAATATCTAATAGAAGAAAGCACTACTGTTGCACTTACCATACTGTGGTTTAAATATCTACTTATGAACCTGTCTCTCCAATCAAACCATGAGCTCCTCAAGAGCAGGGAATCAAGGATTGGATATCTTGTCTTATTCCTTTTTGTACATCCTAATAGCCTGGCACACTGAGGGACGCAACAATTGCTCTCATTTAGTAAGTTCTACCTTAGGTTAAAACATGTTCAAAATGCCAGTAGCCTGTTAAAAAGTAATGAAAAGAGGTTAAATAATATGTTCAAGTATCAATTGCCTGTTTAAAAGTAATGGAATGTAGAAGTCACATGCATTTTATCTTTAAGTAGACCATGTATGTGTATAAAGTTGAAGTTATTAGAAAACAATTTTTGGAATGAAATTGTTTTCTCATGTTACATGTAGTTTTTAAAAGATATACATATTAGATATTGATACTGGGGAAAAAAATGACTTAGAATTAGTTTGACCAAAAGAGAGAACATACATACCCTCACTTACAAGACTATAAGATGACAGTGGTGACAAAGGGACCATTTGTCTGAAAGAGCTCAAAAGTAATCAAGTTAAATACTGTTTACGGCTTCTCAGGAGAAAATCCTGAAATAATATGAGCTATTTATATTAGAGTTCTCTCATATATCTCCAAAAGTATATAAAGAAGCTTTGAAAAATATAAGGGAAGTAATACCGGTTTTCATCTCTCCAATGACATGAGTTTAAAACATACCCCAATTTGACTTAAATATGAATTTATCAATAATCTCTACATCAAGCTGATGAATAAAAAGTCCAAAACAAAGAAACAAAAAAATTCAACAAAACTAGCAGTCATGATTTCAAACCATTCCCAATATTAACATGGTTAGTTCAGCAGT
Source organism: Sapajus apella (assembly GCF_009761245.1). NCBI lineage: Eukaryota > Metazoa > Chordata > Mammalia > Primates > Cebidae > Sapajus > Sapajus apella. The sequence continues at coordinate 25,195,006 of NW_022436941.1, read as the reverse complement.
AATTTGCTCTCTTAAAACAAGCATTCTTCAAAAGAATGATATTGTTTGAAGAAAAAAAAAAATGCCATCATTTGATCTACCAAGCCACCTAAAGATAATCAGGAACAAACGAAAACACTTATTAGAAAGAATGTTTACAGAAACTTTTTTTTAATCATACTGAAAAACTGGAAGCAACATAAAACTCCATTAGTAGAAGAGTATGCGGCTATTGAAATTAAAGACCTATAATTAGTAATTTAAAGATAATATTTATTAAGCTAAAAAACAGGTTATAGAACAGCATATAAAACTGCATACATATATCTGTATGCAAAATTCAGAAATATCTTTGGAAGTACTATTATCCCTGAGTACTGGAATTTTGTGGGATTTTTACACTTCCTCTGGAAAAAAAAATTCAGAAAATTCACAATGATTTTGTATCATTTTTATAACAAATCTTTTTTAAAAAGATCATACTATGTACAGTAAATATCCTCAGTAACTACACAGTGCCCCATAATTTTGTGGTTTAACCTTTCTGAAAGGCAGACACCATCACATTTGCAAATGTATACTCACTTTGATTTAGCAATTCTAAACACAGGTATTTATACTAGTTATTCTCATACAAATGTGCAAAGACACATTTTTGTTCAAGAATGTTCACAGTAGCATTGTTTATATTAGCAAAGTACTGGATGTGACCTAAGTATTGACCAGTAGAGACCAGAAAAATTATGTACATTCATACAATGAAATACTGTATCACCATGAAACAGAATGGGGTAGCTATATGTGTTGAAGTTGAATGACATCCAAGTTAGAAAAATAAATAAAGACAGAACAGTATGTAATCAACCACTAGACGGAGGGCTACACAAACAAGTATGCTTGTACATAGACAAGACTGCTTGTATTTGCATAGATCAGCTCTAAAAGGACACATAAAAATTGTAAATAGTGGTTGTCAGCACATTAGAGATCTAGAAATCAGGAATAAGACTTTTTATTGTAAATCATTTACAGTTTTTTTTTTTTTTAAACACGTCTATATGCTACTTTTAAATTTTAATAGCTTTTAAAAATGAGGTAGTAAATTTTTTTGCTATTGTATAAATAGATTTGTTTAGGGAAAGTTAAGGTTTTCAAGTATCAAAATTATGCTATGAAGACTGTTGCTTTTAAGGGTTAAGAAAAATTCTAAACTATCTTTTGCTACTTTTGGATTACAATCAACGAAAATTATACACAATTGTAAACTTGGAGCCCTTTTTCTGGACAAAGGTGTTTACACTGTTGCTAGCCAACAAATCCACATCTGTTTAATCTAGTTCTTATTTTGCATTCTCAGTACTGAAGCGGTTTTAAAAATGTATTTTCTCTCTTGCTATATTTAATGCATATTCTTATAAAAGGATTATCTATTGACAACAAATATAGAATAAGGGAATAGATTTTTTCCTTTTCCACTGATATTAATCCTTCCAGGTCAGTTTGGACTAGTCTTCTCTGACAGAATAAGTGAAATAACTACCTAGAACAAACAAGACCATGACTCAATAAACATAGTAGTTTCTACTCCAAGGTTGTTCAAAAAAAAAAAAAAAAAACTAAGAAAAATGTATTACACTTAACCATATTCCCATGTAGACTAATGTAGATTAAGTAAAAGCCTAAAGGCTCAGCTCAGCTACCATTAACATGCTCTGTAACTTTAGGGAACCCATTTTCCAAGAATTTTGTTACTCCAAATAAGAGAGAAAACACTGCTTAACAGAGTAACAAAAGTCTTTTATCACACTTTTTCAGTGTATTACCAAACATCAGAGAAACACTCAACAAAGTCAGACTGGAAGACTTACCTAATCAAAACAAAGTCTGTCAAATGTTGGTTTACTCAATACCAATGCTTATAATTATGCATCAAACTTCCTGAAAATAAGTGGCAGACACGTAGAAAAACAAAGAAGCTGAACTCACCTTTAACACTTTTTCTATTAACATCTGCCCCCTTTTCAAGTAAATACTGAGCAATCTCTTTATGTCCTTTGTAACATGAAATCATCAAGCACGTATGCCCATGTCGGTTTGACACTTCCAAATCAGCTTTGTGTTCTACAAGGTACTTCACTATTTCCAAATGGCCATCGAAACACGCAGCTCGAAGAGGAGTTGAATTAGTTAAAGTCGTGTTGTTGACCGATGCTCCATGATTTAACAAAGACTGGACCACTTTCAGATGTCCTGCTGCAGAAGCGGCCCATAAAGGGGGAGCCCCCTCAATGGTTTCGCCATCAAAATTGACGGAGCCCCCAACTTCTATGGAGGCACTGCACTGCTCTAGGAGGAATTCCACCATGTCAAGGTGCCCATACCTGGCGGCCATCAAGAGTGGCGTGGCCCCATTTGTTTTTTCAGAGATCAAGGAGGAAACCTCCTCTTTGGATTTGCTTGCCAACAATTTGGTGAGAAGCCGGAGTTTGCCATCCCGAGCTGCGTTAAATACTGCTGTCTTTAGATCCATTTATGTCCAGTTGAGACGCTGTGCTTTATTTACCTTTCAAAGCAGAGCTCCAGCTTAACTCTATCGACACAGCCAAGAGTCACAGGAACCAAAGTTCAATATTAATTGCTGCACCCTAGAGCGGATATACAACCACGAAGAGTATGTTCCGTCCTACTGCCTTCCAACATCTGACAAACGGCACCAAACTAGAGAAAGAAAAAAAAAAATAGCAGCTTTTAATTTTCTATAGGTAAAGGCAAAACACTTCTTAATTCCACTTCTGTGGGAAGAAAGGAATAAAAGCTAAACTTCAGGCACTACTCTGTCCCAAGGCCCCCTGCCCCCAAAGAAAAGGTGGTAAAGAAAAATACAGAAGGTACAGAGACCCAAATGTTTTGGTGGCAGGCAGTCTCCTCCATGTGCGGAAAATTTAAACACTACAGGCAGCCCGTTTTCTCGCCTCCAGCTCTAATCAGCCAAGCTTTGTTCTAGTTTGGCTTTGCACACGCCCAGGGAGAGTACAACCGAAAGAGGCAGGAAACTCGGGTTCAGAAATGTTTCTCTTTCTTGCATCTGCAGGCGAGCTGGCCAAGGGCGCCAGGCTAGAAGGCCTCATTGAGGCCGGGTTTTGAGAAGGAACAAAAAGGTCGGACACACCAAACCTCGGCTAAGGCCAAAACTCCACCTAGCAAAATTCTCTTTCCTTTAAAACTACTCACGGCTCTCAGGAAATCCGCCTGCCTTTTAGCCATTAACTTCGCCCGCCCCATTTTGATCACCCCAACCCCCCGCCAAGAGATGATCGCAGGTTCCTCAAACCACAGTCGCCCAACACAACACTCCCCTCGCCCTATTCCAGACAACGGCAGCCCCCTCCCCAATCTCCTCCACCGACTACAACCCGCTCCCGAAGGGCCAAGCCTGTGGCCTCCAGCCCGCTGCCCGCCTTCGGCTTCGCCGGCGCCCTCCTTCCCGCCCAGGCCTTCCGCGGGCACCTCAGGGCTCCGGCCCGAGCCCTGGCAGCCGCCGCCGCCGCCACTACCTGCCCGGGGGCTAGTCCTCCCCGCCGCCGATGGTCACTCGGGTTCAAGCCGTCCCCTTCAAAGGGAAACCGTTGTCCCCGCCACCGCCCGGGCCGCCCAGCTCCGCCTGCGGCCGCACAGCTCCTCCATGCCCCGCGACCCACAGGAATGAATCCGGGCGCGCTGTTCGCCCCGCCCCGCCACCCGAACTGCCTCCCGCCCTCTGAGTCGGCTCCGGCTGCTGCGGCTTCTGCGACGGATGGTGTAATAGGCTGTGAGCCGGGGGCCGGACAAGCCTGAGCAGAGCTTCACATCACAGACTGCAGCCGCGCTATTGGGCAGTGGGAGGGCGGCAGCCGCTGCCAGCAACCGCCTAGGGGCGGGGCGGGGCGTCATGGCCAGGGCGGGGCGTCACGGCCAGGGCCGGGCGATGGGGGGCGGGGCCGCGAGCTGCTGGAAGGACGTGCCTGCGTGCAGCGTGCCAGGGGGCGGGGCGCTGCGAGGGGGCGGATCTGTGCGCATCAAGTCTCTCGAGGCAGATCGAGTTCTGAGATCTCGCTGGCTCCTCTCTTCTCCAGTTTTCGGGGTGCTCCTTTAGGGAATCTTTCGGTTCCATCTCAGAGACCCCAGAAGGGTAGTGTGTTAGTCCGTTTTCACGCTGCATATAAAGACATACCCGAGACTGGGTAATTTATAAAGAGAAAAAGCTGTTACAGACTTAGAGTTCCACGTGGCTGGAGAGGGGAGGCCTCACAATCATGCCAGAAGGGGAAGGGCACCACGTCTTACATGGCAGCAGGCAAGAAAAAAATCAGAGCCTAGCGAAAAGGGAAACCCTTTATAAAACAATCAGATCTCATGAGTCTTATTCACTACCATGAGAGCAGCATGGGGGAACCGCCTTCTTGATTGAATTATCTCCCAATAGGTCCCTCCCACAACACGTGGGAATCAAGGAAGCTAAAATCCAAATTTGGGTGGGGACCGGTATTATCCTCACACACGTGAAGGCCCTCAGATTAGTCTTCTGTCCTTCCTTTGGTGGGCCCTGGAAATCACCAAGCTCGTAATTACACCTCAGAACACACAGAGGAGATCGGAATTTCAAAAAATGAGATTAGTTTTAGAGTCTGCCAAACGTGACTCTCTTTTTAAAGTAGTCTCTAAATCTATAAAGGCTATGAGGAATGGTTAAACCCTAAGAGCAATGTAAAGTCAAGTTCTTCAGTTCTGAATAATAAAATTGGGAAATAAAAGAAAGCTAAAAAGGTTATATATATGAATGAAAAGAATTACTTCCTCATACAGCAGCTGATAAACATCTGGAATTTGTGATGCTAAGACCTAGGTTGTAATAAACTAGGATGAAAATGTTTAAATGTGTTTGGGGAATAACACTCATAATGAATCCTGATGAGAAAATAGAATTTTTGAAAATGGACCTCCTCTTGAAGTGGACCTTCAGTCACTTTGTTTGAGGGAACTTAAGCTCACATAATTGCTTAGTACCACTAGGAGCAAGAGAATATTAACAGTAGACAGTCTGACCCTCAGCATCATAAATGTAATCAATAACACTATGTTAGAAGCCATGTAACACTAAAAATATTTATTAAAAAATTATAACTTCATTTTCATATAGTATTGTCCAGAAGTTTATGTAGTTTTGCATAATTGAAATAATTTTCATACAACTAACTGTATATTTTGCTTTTATACTCTAAACATTTCTTATGTTTTTACAGTCAATCATTTTTAAGTATAGCATAGTACTTCCTTAGGTGGTCAGTATTAGACTACACTCAACATCAGATTCCCAAAACTGAAGTAATTGCCACTGAGAAGAAAATATATAAAAGAATAAAGTATAAAGCATAAGATTGACCATCCACGAAAATTAACCAACCAAGAGGACTGGCTATTTTATCCCTAGCATATAAGTCACAGTTCTATATTTTTCCAGGGTACAGATAACAGTGTACAATGTTTTAACCAAGGCCTAACCTGAACTGACTTCTCTCTCTCATCTAATTCAATAAGATGTAAAAATTCACATCAACCGTCTTCAAACTGAGCTCTGTATCCCCCATGGGATTGTTAAGGGATAAATGGACACTTAGCTTAAAGGCTACCAGTTCCTGCTATGGCTCATGCCAATAATGCCGGAACTTTGGGAGGCTGAGGCAGGCAGATTGTTAAACCTGAGAGTTTGAGAGCAGCCTGGACAACATGGTAAAACCCCGACTTTATACATGCATAGACACACATGCGCGCGCGCGCACACACACACACACACACACACACACACACACACACACACACACACACACAAGAAATTAGGCATGCCACGCAGGAGGCTGAGGTGGCAGAATTACCTGAGCTGAGCTGGGGAGGTCAAGGCTATGAGCCATGATCACACCACTGTGCTCCAGCCAGGGCCACAAAAAGAAACTCTGTCAAAAAAAAAAAAAAAAAAAAAAAGGCTATCAGTTTCTCAATCTTCGATTTACACCTATGTTCTTTCCTAAAATTGATCTGCTGGTAAAGGAGTATGGTCAAGGTGTCTCCTTTCCAAACTCTTTCATAATAGCTGTATATTTCCCATTTGTAAAAGGAAAGACATTTGAGAATCTTACAGGCATTGCTCTGGGTTGTAAAAACCTCAGCTATCTTTGCCAGTTCTTTATAAATTTAAAACACTGGGCTGTTTAGAGAATGTATACTTCTAATGACTGGGTAACAAATTCTTTTGCAAGTCAGATGATTTCCAAATAATCTCTTTGAACAAAGTATGACCTAAAGATCACTGATATCAATTAGAAGGAGTTTAAAGAATTAAGTGACATTGATATAATGACAAAACTCCTTATAGGCCCAGCTACTTTTTTTTTTTTTTTTTTGAGACAGGGTCTCTTCTGTTGCCCAGGTTTGAGTACAGTGACACAATCTCAGCTCACTATAGCCTCAACTTCCTGGGTTCAAGTGATCCTCCCATCTCAGCCTCCCAAGTAGCTGGGACAATGGGCATGCGCCACCACACCTGGCAATTTTTTTTTTTTTTTTGTAAAGACAGCATTTCACCATATTGCCTAGACTGGTGTTGAATTTCTGAGCTCAAGTGATCCACCTGCCTCCACCTTCCAAAGTGCTGGGACTACAGGTGTGTGTCACCAAACCCAGCCTCCATCTACTTATTAATGTGAAAATATTTTCTCAGAATTTATAAAAATGAAAAATTGAGAAAATATTGAATCTGAACTGTCTCATTCTAATAAGTAGTATTTAACAATAAATGTGTGCCCTTAACTGTAAAACATCACGTTTAATAAAAAATTATATTTTGTATTGTTTTGAACACTTGAGAATTGCTAATAAATATAACAATGCCTCAATCTAGAAGAAAATAACTTCCAATCACTAGTCATAAGAAACTTAAAATTTCAACTTCTATGTATTATATATATATATATATATATATATATATAGAGAGAGAGAGAGAGAGAGAGAGAGAGAGAGAGATGGAGTTTTCCCTCTTGTCATCCAGGCTGGATTGCAATGGCGCAATCATGGCTCACTGCGACCTCTGCCTCCCAGGTTCAAGCTATTCTCCCTGCCTCAGCCTTTAGAGTAGCTGGGATTACAGGTGCCTGCCAACACACCCAGCTAATTTTTGTATTTTTTAGTAGAGATAGGGTTTGACCGTGTTAGGCAGGCTGATCTTGAACTCCTGACCTCAGGTGATCTGCCCACCTCGGCACCCCAGAGTGCTGGGATAACAGTTGTGAGCCACTGCACCTGGCCTTTATATGTATTTTCATTGCAGTGAAATATAATAGATTGATTAATAAAACACATTAAACTAGGCATGGTGGCTCAGGCCTGTAATCCCAGCATTTTGGGAGGCCCAGGCAGGAGTATTGCTTGAGCTCAGAAATTTGAGACCAGGCTGGGCAACAGAGTGAGACCCTATCTTTACAAAAAAATTAAAAATTTGCCAATCATGAAGGTACCTGCCTGCAGTCCCAGTTACTTTGGAGACTGAGGTGGGAGGATCGCTTGAGCCTGAGAGGTCTAGGCTTCAGTGAGCTGTGATTGCATCACTTCACTAGCCTGGGCAACAGCGTGAGACACTGTCTCAAAAACAAAAACAAAAAACATAGTCAAACATAAAACTACATTAATTAAGATATATTCCTGAGGGATGGGATGTGGAATTGAATTATAAATGTGAAGAGAAAATAAATTATGTAAAAGTAAAATATCCTACAGGTAAAGAATAATTTGTTCATATGTTTTTTAAATAGTTGATGGTAGGCACAACTGTTATGATATTTAGATTTCATTGGCTTCATTTAAAAGCATGACTGTTTTATTTGAAAATGTAAATTTTTACGTTATGTGGAAAATTGCTTCCTTTGCAAATACTTAGGATGAAAAAATTTAGGTGACAATTGAAAATTTTGTAGGAGAGTGGATACCATCTCATGTGCATGAGTAAAAATGTTTGAAGACTTAATTGAAATGTTTGAAGACTTAATTGAAATGTTTGGAGACTTATTCACAATTCCCTATTGGAGGTCGTTTCCATTTCTAAAGATTGTGGCAACATTTGTTCTAATGGTTAACATTTTTTTTCTTAAATAGAAAATCGACTAAATTTCCTTTTATATAGACTTTACGTTGTGCTTCTAAATGCCCACCTTTTTTCTACCTTCCATCAATGGGAAGGCCAATTTTTTTGTTTGGTTTGGTGGTTTGCTTTGGATTGGTTTGGTTATTAAGACTTTGACCCTTGGTTTAATCAGCAATTACTGTCTTCCTGAAAGCCACAGAATGCTCGTGGGGAATAAGAAGAAGACTCATTTTTAAAGGGTCTGTAGGTGGGAGCCGAAGACTGGAAAAGGGGAAAAGCAACCAGAGATAACCTCTGAATTACCCATTCGGGCAAGTGGGCGAAGATGACAGACAAAAACAGGAAAACATTGTCCTGTTTTGAAGAAAAATGTCTACATGTGGACTGAAGGTGGAGGTGGGCTCTGCCAATTTCCCAGCCTCTGTATCTCCCTGGTTATAACTGGATGCCACGTATTGCCCTGCCTACTTCCTCCACCTCCCATAGCTGCCATTGTGCCCTTTACTTCCTCTTTCAGGATGCTCGTGATGCTGTAACTATTATTTCCTTTATACAACTGGAAGGCCCAGGAGGGCAGGCGACATGTTTGGATGTTCAATTCTGAGTCACCATAATTCACCAGTATGTATGGCACACAGGATGTCCTCAGCAAATATTTGCATAATGAAAATGAATGAGTGATGTGTAGACTCAGTCCACCTCTGTGTCAGGTACAAGCTGGACTTTGAATAGGAGAGCTCAGCCTTTCCCTTTGTTTCCAGGACAAACTAGATACAGGGAGACAGATTAAAAACAATATCACTTAATTCTTTGAACTCCTTCTAATTAATATCAGTGATATTTAGGTCATACTTTGTTCAAAGCAATTATTCGGAAATCATTTGACTTGCAAAATAATTTGTTATCCAGTTGTTAGAAGTATGCATTAGTGAACTCATCAGGCCAGCACCTCTAGAGCAGCAGGAACCTGCAACCTCAAGGAAAGAATGTATAAGCTGAGATCTGAAGGAGCTGTGGAAGTTTTAGCCAGATGTAGACAAGAGAAAAAAGTTTCCAGGAATGAGAGATACCTTATGCAAAGTCCTAAAGAAGAAAGGGACATGGCAATTCAGAGCTAGCAGTGACAGCTTTTGTGCTGACCGTGGGTTTCCAAATCGTTTCTTAGTTTCCTTTGTTGCTAATTAGTATTATAGTTTGCCCGTGGCTAATAGCAGTGAGCATTTATTTGGTGTTTCTGTGTGCAAGAGGCTGTGCAAAAACGCTGTAGTACTGCTATATTAATTTTTATAACAGACATTGTAAGTACTTCTATACAGATGGATAAACTGAGAGAGAAGTTGAGTAACTTGAACAAATTCACATGACTAGTAAGTGTCAGGGTGGAATTTGTCTGATTCTAGACAGTCTGATGCCAGAATGTAGGTACTACATTGCCTCCCCAATGTATTTCCTCAGTAATGGGTCTTCTGTCTCCAATTTGCCATTCTGTACACCCCCTCAGTCCCTAGGTCCTGGGGCCGAGTTGCTGTATATAGTTGTCTCCTTGAAAGACTCCCACCTATTTGGGACCTACCCTGCAGCTTATAGCTTGCAGGACCACATCCCCATCACTGGGGAAACACCAGCAAGAATCGACCCCTCCACCTTGGTCTTGTTTTATATCCTGATCAGTTTCCCCTAACTTGCTTCCAACCTGCTTTCTTCTTCCATTCCTGACTCCTGGACTCCTAATCCCTAGATTCACTGCCCATTTGTAGACTTATTTGCCCTTCAGATCTGACATGTGACCAGATCCCACTGGATCATTTGTGGATGGCTCATGTTGATTATGGTGTGCACTTATCCCTTTTGTTTTGCTGCTTCCAGCTTTTTTGAGTAAACATTTCATCTGAAAAATCCCATCCTCTGAACCCTGCCCCTATGATAGGCTCCATGAGGATGTCCATGCCAAACTAAATATAAACAAAAGATAGATGGAACAATGGCATGGTGTGAACTCCTGGGTCCTGACATGTCAGAAGTCAAATATCCTCTGGCTAACGCCACCGTGTTGCTTGTCTCCAGAATCACTGAATGGGGCACCCTGGAGTTAGGCAACATGCTAACCCTGTCCTAGCCTCTCAGTTATATGAGTAAACACATCCCTTCCCCAATGCTTTTTGTTTTTTGTTTAGGCTGATTTGAGTTGGATTTCATTCATTGCTATCAAAAGATTTCTGACCAACAGTAAAAAAAACAATGTATACAAAGCGAGGTCAGCACTAGGAAGAAGAAACACAGATGCTTTTAAGGGTGTGCAACGGAAGCCCTGACCTATTCTAAGGGGTCAACATGGGCTGCTTTGAGAAAGTGTCACTTGAAGTGAAAGCTAGAGGAGGAGCAGTTAATTAGGAAGAGAGTAGAGCAGGAAGGAGGAGTCCAGGTGATACTAAATACTGTTTACTAAGGACCTGTCTTGAAGTGAGGAAACTCAGTGCACTTGTGAAAGTAAAAAGAAAGCCAACATGCGTGGAGTATTGTGAATAAGAGGGAGAGGTGGGCACCTCCAGGCTAGAGGCAGGCAGGAACCACACCATGCAGTCCACAGAACTCCGTAACCATGGAGTGTCCAGACTAGTGATGAATGCAAACTGTTTTTTACCTGGCAGAGAAATAACTTGTAGGAGTGGTAGTGGTGCCAGGCGGTGGGATATTTCAGGCGGTCCCATCAACCCTTCCAGACAGAGGCATTGGCCTCCTAACAGGCTTTGCTACAACTGTTCTTGCCTCCTTAACCAAATTTCCCCTCAGCTACCCAGAGAGAAAGGCTCCTGTGTCATGAGGCTCCTTTCGATTCAGCAACTTCTCCCTGCTCTTCGGGAGAAGTTTACAAATATTCATGAGGCTTCCAAAGCCCTCCAGGCTCTGGTCTGCACCTGCCTGCCATCCTTGATTTGTACCTCTCTCCTCCCCGACAGCTCCTTGCTGCTGTGTTGGTATTGCTTTCTGCCTGCGTGTCAGCCTCTTGCTGGTCCCTCGGCTTTAGGCCCCACGCACACTCTTTTCCTGGCCGGTGCCTACCTTATGACGCTGCCACTAGGCCTCCACTTAAAAGCTCCTCATACTCGCTCTAACCCTGAGGACTAAGCTGGGTCCCCCTAATTTATTCTTATAGTCCTCAGTATCTTCACTGCTGTCATGCCTTGTTCACTATCTGTGAATCTGTGAGCTCCGTGGGTCCTTTCCTGTCTTCTAGGGCTGGGCAGTAGTAGTGTCAGGAATGTAGGAAGCTAGCAAGATCTGTCACATTTCTTTCGTTACTCTGTATGCTCTTTTGGGGGGTGGGGGTGCAGTGAGAGGAAGTCAAAAGAAGAAAGATTTACAGTAGTTTGTATGTCCTGTTCATGGAGACCAGTTTCTTTTATCGTCAGGAAGTATGTGCATGAACAAATAATTTTGAGAATGAATTCTTCTGAAGAGAAAGACATAGGTCATTTCTGGACCTTTCAATGTTAAAACTCTGTGTTTCCTTGCCTCCAGGCCCTAATTGTGTCCCTGCCATGTTTTTGTCATGTTCTTAAGGCTACTGAGTTTAGGTAGTCAGCACATCATGCCAGATGATAAGATCACAGGCTTTAGAAGTAGATTATTCAGTTCAACACACATGTGTTGCCTGCAGCAGGATCAGAATAAGACAGAGTCCCTCCCCTCATGACCTCGTAGTCTGGTGTGGACAACAGACACATAAACAGGCAATTTCAATTTACCGGGTAAATTGTAAGAAAAGTATGCAGAATGCTACAGAGGCAACCACCACTTCCTAATTGTGTGTCCTTGGGCAAATAATTACCTCTCTCAGAGCCCCAGTTTCCTCAACTTTCAAATAGGGCCAGAAGTTCGTACCACCAAAGGATTTTTTTTTGCAAACTGAATGAGATAACATTTGTAAAACAAACAACACAGTGTTTTACACACCGGAGACAGTTGATAAATGGTATCCATTAGATTATTTAATCAGGTCAGAATCTGGAGTTTGTATTCTATTTGTGCTGGCTAAATTTGTGTGATTCTCTCACCACAAACTGAATTTTCACATAACCCTATGCACTGTAGTAATTGTAACAACAATCCATTATCATCCTTGTCCTTGTTCAAAGGAGAGACTGGACAAGAAATGATGACTGTGTTAGCACAAATTCATGAGTACTACTCGTAAAATGCTTTCGAGAACATTCTGTGCTGACAGCATGCCAGGGCCATTGTTTTAATATACAAAGAACAAAATGTCCACATTATCACTGTAACTTCTTCTACCATCTTCTCACTTCTATTCACTAGCCCATTTTTTATTCTATCGCCAACCTTATCTTTGGCTGGCTGTTTCAGCAATATTAATCCCTCTATTCAGAAATCAAAGATTCCCTCTGAATCAAAATCAGACACATAACTATGTTCTAGGCTTCAAGTATTAGGTGGTCTTTATCTTTGACCCCTGTCTGCCATAATTCATTAAAGATTTTTTTCTCTCTTTCTTTTAGTTGATATATAAATAGTTGTACATAATTTGGGGGTACATATGATGTTTTGATATATCTATAAAACGTGTAATGATTAAATCAGGGTAATTGGGATATTCTTGACCACAACATTTATCACTTTTTTGTAATGAGAACATTACGGTTCTTGTCTTCTAGCTATTTTGATACATGCAATACATTACTATTAACTGCAATATTTTCTCTCTCTTTGGTCATGTCAGCCTTTTCATGATTTTGTTCAAAATAGCCTTACACTGAAGTAGTATCCAAGGTTGCATGATTTTAATGCCACTCCCAAAAAATGCCACTCCCAAAATTCCCCTGAAGAGTCTTCCGTGTGCTGGACATTTTACCTAGATTAAGTCTTAGGGATCCCTTTTGTATTAAGATCCATTTTATATTAAGAAATTGACTACCCAAATACAAGTGATATCTGGTTGGCTTTTTCTTATTGTTGACACTTAACTATTCTTAGAGAACCCTTAGCTTAAAAAATTCATAATATACTTTAAGAAATTTATTGTCAACTTTTTTCTCAGTTCTTTGATTTCCTCATGCTTAATTATTGAGATAATCATCTATGAGATCACCGTTACCAATGGAGGTGCCTTAGTTTTAGAAGTCATCACTTATGAGTATGAGATCACTGCTAGAGAATAACCAAAAGACTTATTCATAATCTGGCATATGGTGGTGAATATCATCATGCTTAAAAATTGCAGTGTCACTTCATTAGCTTTATAAACATTTGAGTTATAGCATTCTTGTCACTATATCACGTTTCTATGTATCTGCCATGAATTCTTTAAGACATATGATATGTGCGCTACACAAAAAATAGAATCATTGCTATAGCAGGCAGAATTCTAAGAATGACCCCCAGTGACCCTCATCCAAAAGGCAGAGCCAAAAGCCTGGGTGGGGAAAGCCAAGAGCCTAGAGAATGTAGCAGAGAGTCAGGGACAATTATTCTCAAGCTTTGAAATCCAATGGAGTCGGTACAGCTAGATGCCAAAACTTCTTTGAACTGATAAGTTATTTGCACCTTCTTTTTTGAACTGAAATGCCCATAACTGTCATCTTATGCCTGTCCCACTATTGTATGTTGACAGTGTGGGACAGGTAACTTGTCTCCTTAGTTTCACAGGTCCATAAATAGTGAGGAACTGTGCACAGAATTAATTAGAACCAAGAGCCTCATCAAAACCTTGTTTAGATGATGGTATTTTGAACTTTTGAGCTGATCATGTTTAGATAAGATTTTTGGACTTTGAACTGATGATATAGAGAGAAAAGACCCTTGGGAACTTTGAGGGGGATGTGTTTTGCTTGTGTAACAGATGTAGATCATTGGGGGTAAGGGAGTGGACAGTAACAAGCAGAATTCTGTCCCAGTGACTCTCAACCTTGTACAATTGTCTTGCTTTTGAATGTGGCAAGAACCTATAAATATGAAATATCAACCCCATGAGTATGTTATGTTATATGACAAAAGAGGAATTATCCAGCTAGACTCACCAAATTTAATTGCATGAGCCCTTTAAAAGTAAAGAGTTTTCTCTGGCCCATGGCAGCAGAGGGATAAATAAAATTATAGGGATTCAAACTCAAGGGAGATTCTCCTAATGAACTCAGAGGCTTCTGTTACTGTCATGTTATGAGAAGGTCTATGAGAAGGAATGGCCTCCAAGCATGGAGAGTAATCCCCAGCTGACAGCAAGAAAACAGGGACCTCAGTCCTACATTCACAAGAAATTGAATTCTGCCAACAACTTGAATGAGCTTGGAAGGAGACTGATTGACTGTCCCTTAGTTGAGCCAGCAGTGGAGAATGTAACCCACTAACACTTCAGTTTTAGCCCTCTGAGACTCTGAGCAGGGAGCCCAGCACTGCTATGCCAGACGTTGGCAGAAATGTGAGCTAATAAATGGCTATCATTTTAAGCCACTAAGTTTATAATAATTTATTATAAAGCAAGAGATTACAATTCCTAAATATTTATTGACTATTTCAATGTATGTACCATATAAGTGGAAGTCAGTTACTATTTAAATCATCGGTTGCTCATTGTCCTATTAGTTACTACAATTTAACTACTAATAATTCACATATTCCAGCTTTAAAACTCAATCAAATCACTTTTATTTTCCTTGAACCCCCAACAGAGATTCTACTTCATTATATTAATCACAGCAATGCAACTGAAACAAATCAGAGCTTTATAGACAATAAATTTCATGAGGAACTTAGATGATAATAGAACAAGGCAAGCCAAGAATGTTTGGTGCCGATAGAAGGGGGGTTGGCAGGCACTGCAAGTCATGTGGGTAGGGCAGGCAGGCTGTAGGTAAGCCCAAGAGAAGATGTAGCCTAAGAAGACTAGCATCTAGGACTCAGACTCTAGATAAGAGGTCCAGGAAACAGACCTAGGGGACCAGCAACAAGAAGGGACTTGAAGCCAGGTATATTAGTCTGTTTTCATGTTGCCAATAAAGATATAGCTGAGGCTGGGTAATTTATAAAGAAAAAGAAGTTTAATGGATTCACAGTTCCATGTGACTACAGAGGCCTCACAATCATGGCAGAAGGCGAAAGGCACATCTTACATGGTGACAGATGAGAGAAAGAGAATGAAATGAAAGGTATTTCTCCTTATAAAACCATCAGATCTCTTGAGACCTATTCATTACCATGAGAACAGTATGGAGGAAACCACCCCCATGATTAAATTATCTCCTACCAGTTCCCTCCCACAACACATGGGAGTTACAGGAGCTACAATTAGAGATTTGGGTGGGGACACAGCCAAACCCTATCCACCAGGCCATCTCAAATTGATCTTAGCATGTTGAAAGATTAGTCCTAAAAGGAAGAACATATAACCCGCCTTGCAGGTAGTTCAACAGGTACTACTTTAAATAATTCCTTTTCCAAAAGAGTAATGTTTTCTAAAGTGTGGTTCCTATACCAGCGGTATCAGCATCACCTTGAAACTAGGAAATACAAATTCTCAAGCCCTAACTGAGACTTGAGGAATCAGAAACTCTTAGGGGTGGGGCTCAGCAAGCTGTGTCTTAGCGCACCCTTTGGGTCATTTTGATATGCAATAAAGTTTGAGAATCAAAACAAGCGTTTTCACCTTTATCTTTTACTGATAAGCATCTTGAGATCCACAGAAACAAGTCATTAGCCTAGATACAGCTCCCTCTGTTTTCACACTAGAGCCTGTCTATCAGGACATCGGAGAAGAGCAACAGTTTCCAAATGTTGCTTATCTTGCTTTTCATCATGGGTATATCATAAAGCAGAGATAGCGTTGTGCCTATCTTGGGTTAGTATTTCCATTTATCATCTAAGTATTACCTTTTTCAGAAATGGCATTTATAAAAATACTTTTATTCTGTCTCCTTGACTTTTTCCTATGTAGTTTATATTTCAGCTAGCAATTCAGAAACACTGCAGCTCCTATTCTCTCTACATCTTTGTCTACATGGTTTATTATTATTTTTCAACTGGCAGGGCATTCAAATATTTCTAGAACTGAAACACAACTGAAGTTCATTTATAACTTATTACCTGTACATTTAGATGCTATTGCCATGATCTTTTTAAAAATATATAAATATGAATAGATACTAAGAGAAACCAAGGATGGTTAAAATATTTTTTTAATTTAATTTACTTTTTTTCCCTCATGAACAATCATATTTTTTAAAAAAAGACTTTTTAAAGAAGTAAATATAACTGGGATTTGCCAAAAGTTAATCGTGGAATGACTAAAACATAAGGTAGAAATTATATGTTATTTGTACCACAACGAAGGATACAGCCAGTCTAAGACTATACCTTTTGAGGAAACATGTTTCTGCTATTTTGTGGCATTCTCAGTCTAACTTCCTTAAATCATCCAAAGAGAACTATAGAACTTCCCCAGTGAGGACCATTAATAAAAATAACAGTATTTTATTTCCTTTATATTAAAATACCATAACCTTATTGCTTTTAAATCTGAATTTTGAAATATGGCAATACATATAGAAACACAGATGTGCATTTTCTATTGTTGCACTTTGCAATGAAAGGAAAACAAAAATTACAGTCCTTGACATTCAGAAGCTCACCTTACACTAGGCCATATTATTCTCCTATTAGACATAAATCATCACATGGAATACTAACTACAGACAAGATTACTCTAAGACCATGATAAAACCAGACAAAATAAGGACTCTTCATAATTTTGTCTATGCACCAAAAAAAAAAAAATGCAAAATACAATCCACAAAATATAAATGTCCATCCTTGTATAGGCTACAGAACCATAAGCCAATTAAACCTCTTTATAGCAATGCAAGAATGGCATAACACAGAAAGTTGGTACCAGAAGTGGGGCATTACTATATGGATACCTGAAAATGTGGAAGCGTCTTTGGAACTGGGTAACAGGCAGAGGTTGCAGGAGTTTGGAGGGCTTAAAAGAAGACAGGAAGATGACAGAAGTTTGGAACTTGTTAGCGACTGGTTAAATGGTGGTGACCAAAATGCTGATAGTAATATGGACAGTGAAATACAGGCTTATGAGTTCTCAGTTGGAAATGAGGAACTTATTTGGGAACTGGAGCAAAGGTTACTCTTACGGCTTAGCGAAGAACTTGGCTATATTGTGTCTATGTCCTAGGAATATGTGGAAGTTTGAACTTGAGAGCAATAACCTCTGGTATCTGGCAGAAGACATTTCTAAGTAGGAAAGCATTCAGGATGTTCATGGCTGCTTCTAACAACCTATGCTCAGATGCAGAAGGAAAGAAATAACTTAAAGTTCATAGTTATATTTAAAGGAGAAGCAGAGTATAACAGTTTGGAAAATTTGCAGCCTAGCCATGCGTCAGAGAAAAAAAATGCTTTTTCAGGAGAAGAATTCAAGCACACTATGGAGCGACCACTTGTTAGAGAGATTTCCATGATTAAAAAGGGGCCAAGTGCTAGTAACTGAGATAATGAGGAAAAGGCCTTGAGAGCATTTCATAGATTGCAGAGGCAGCCCCTCCTTTTACCGGCCCTGAGGTCTGGGAGGACTGCCTAGCTTCCCGGACCAGGGTCAGGGCCAGGGCCCCGCTATCCTGCACAACCTCAGGACACTGCTCCTCACATCTGGCTCCAGCCTTGGCTCAAAGCACCCCAGATATAGTTTGTGCTGCTCCTTCAGAGGATGCAAAATGTAAGCCTTGGCAGCTTTCATGTGGTGTTAAGCCTGTGGGTGCACAGAATGCAAGAATGAAGGCTTGGCAGCCTCTGCCTAGATTTCAGAAGATGTATGGGAAAGCCTGGGTGTCTAGGCAGAAGCCTGCTGTAGGGGCAAAGCCCTCATTGACAACCTCTACTAGGACAGCACAGAGGTGAAAGGTGGGGTTGGAGACCCTACGCAGAGTCCTCACTGGGGCACTGCCTAATGGAGCCATGGGAAGGGAGCCACTATCCCCTAGATCCCAGAATGATAGAGCCACTGGCAGCTTGCACCCTGCACCTAGAAAAGTAGGCATTCAACAACCTGTGAGACCAGCTCTGGGGGCCGAACCCTGCAAAGCTACAGGGACAGGGCTGCCCAAGGCCTTGGGAGCCCATTTCTTTTACCAGTGTACCCTGTGTGTGGGACATGAAATCAAAGGATATTATTTTGGAACTTTAAGATTCAATGACTACCCTGCTGGGTTTCAGAGTTGCATGGTGCCTGAAGCCCCTTTCTTTTGGCCTATTTTTCCTTTTTGGAACGGGGAATGCTTACTCAATGCCTGTACTCTCATTGTATCTTGGAAATAAATAACTTGGTTTTGATTTTACAGGCTTATAGGTAGAAGGAACTTGCTTTGACTCAGATGAGACTTTAGACTTTTGAGTTAATGCTAGAATGAGTTGTCTTTGGGGTACTGGGAAGGCATGATTGTATTTTGCAGTGTGAGAAGGACATGTGATTTTGAGGGCCTGGAGTGGAATGATAGAGTTTGAATATATGTCCCTGTCAAATCTCATGTTGAATTGTAATCCCTAATATTGAAGGTGGAGCCTAATGGGAGGTATTTGGGTCATGGGGGCAGATCCCTTTGGGCTTGGTGCTATCTTTCCAAGTTAGTGAGTAGTCATGAGATCTGGGTAAGTAAGTGGCACCTTTCCTGCTGCTCCTGCTTTACCTTCTGCCATGAGTAAAAGCTCCCTGAGGCCTCCCCAGAAGTTGAGCAGATGCTGGAGCAACGCTTGTATAACCTGAAGAACTATTAGCAAATTAAACCTCTTTTCTTTATAAATTACCCAGTCTCAGGTATTTCCTTATTGCAATGCAAGAATGCCTTCCTAATAGTGATCAAAAGCTACCAAATAAACACCATGCTTAGATGACTTTGACCAAGAATATTATAATAGCCTCTATTATTAAGCAGTTACTATATGCCAGTATTATCCTTAGTGCTTTATGCAATTTAGCTCATCTAAAACTCACTACATAGGTTCATCTATGAGTAACAGAATGTTCAATTAAGAGTGGTAAAAATACTGAAGAAAATTTACTGTTTCACATAATTCCATGATGTTATTGGTTCAGTGATGTCAAAAAGGACTCCTTTACTTACTATTTTTCTGCAGTTTATTCTCAGTGTGTTCACGATATTTCCATTTTAGTGTGAAAGTTGGCCAGAGTAGTATCAGGTTTCACATGACCACATGTAATTAAAGCAGATTTCCAGCATCTCTTTTTATTAGAGAGAAAATGTTTCTTCTGCTGATTTCCCCCTTTGAATCCCATTGGCAAGGACTATGTCATGTTGTATTCAGGCCCTAGCTGCAAGAGCAACTGGGATCATGAGGATCTGGAATTTTTAGCCATTGTAATTGGAGGTGAATTTATTGGCAAGTAGTAAAGAGGGCAGAAGGGGTAACTATTAGGCAGGAAGCCAACAGCATCATGCGCAGGTGCTACTGTTATCCTCATTTTACAAAGGAGAAAACTGAAGCTTAGAGAAGTTATGTAACTTGCCAACAATTACTCAGCTAGAACATGTGGTACTAGAATCCAAATCCAGCTCTGTAGAATTCCAATGGCCAAACTCTTTAAGGGCTTAGACTCCAAGTCAGATGGACCCAGGTTTATATCTCGACTCTGCCTCTTTTCATTGGTGACCTTGATTTTTTATTTGTAAAAAGAAATTATTGTATTATCTATGTCATTCGAGTATGGTGATGATTAAATTCATGACATATATTCATGATGTATATGTAGATATATGTTATTACTGCTGTCATCATCATCAATCAGCAGGAGCAACATTATTACCCCACTCCACTGAGAATGTCACCCACTGGATGAAACTTCTAGGTCATTGTTCAGAGTCTAGTTGTTCTTTTCCCATCTTTTATAACACCTGGTGTATGGAATTCACTTTGTTACTATGGCCATACTCTTACTTGGATTTCGTCTTTCACTCATATAGAAGCTTGAAGGCAGGGATGATGTCTTATTTATTTTTAAATCTTCAGCCTCTTGCACAATAAATGATGCACAGTATGTGCTCAATAAAATATTTTGCATGAAGCTGTAGGTAAGGGTAGGAATAGCACTATAGTGCAACAATTGGGAGCTATAAATTCTATTCTCAATATTAGAAAAATCATCATGTTCCAGAAAAACATTTGATTACAAATATATTATACAGGAAGGTCTATAATGACAGGTTTAGCATTTAAACAGCTATATATTTTCAAAAAAAAGTTTTTTTATTCTTCCCAAACTACAAAATGAAGGGCTACTATTACATAAACCTCTTTCATTTTGAACCTTAGTGTACTTTCATTCATTAAAATTTATAGTAAGGTGTAAACAAATTTTCAGCTTCAAGCATTTCATTGTCTAAGTCTCCAGAAAAATGCATGTATATTAAAAATCGAAATACTTTAAAAATTCGGGAATAACATTTTAAAATTCAGCAATAAAATACTTCTTGGAATAAGAGGACCATGCCTTCTAGAAACATTTTGAATAAAACCAAACTTAAAAGAAATGTGCATTTCTTATATTTGATTTCAAGTTCTCAAGTTTCCTTGTGTCTGAGGATAGGAAACGTAACTTCTCAGCACAGGATTAATAGCAGCCAGTTTATAACACTCACCCTGAGAGCTGTGGGAAGCAGATGCTGCTCTAGGTAAAATAGATATTTCAGCGGCAGTCAAAACAGGGCAGACATATTGATGTCCTCATCTGCCCATGATCCATATCACAATCATAGAATTAACTTTTTGCTAATTTATAGATGGCTAAAGATTTCTTTGATGGTAAAATTACAATGGATGATTTCTCTTTTTTGTTACTTAGTTTTGTTTTACAAGAACTGTATAGTTATGCTACTTACAAATAATAAAACTGCCTAACAATTTCTTTCCAATTATGCACATTTCAAAAAATTCTTTAAAAAAATTCTACAAGCCACTGTTCTTAAAGTTATATTTTTACATATCAGCCATTCATTAATGAATCTATGATTTCACTAAGCTTTTCTCTGGGAAGGGCAGCTGTAGCATAAATAAAATGAAGAAAACATCCAGCATTTGTAGGCTGCTCTGATTTGGGAATATACTATATTTTTAAACTACCAATACACCTCTTATGCCTGTTATTTAAACACAACCTTGTTATGTAAGCTCATGTTTTAGAATTTCATTATGCATATACAAAATAATATTGTTTCTTGTAGAAAATTTGGAAAGTACAACAAAACAGAAGGAAAAAAACATAATTGTCCCAATCCAACCCTTGTAGATGGCTAACATTTTGGTTTACTGCCTTCTTGTCTTGGCCTGCTTTAAACATTTGGCACACATAACATATACAAAAGCTTTGCAGTTTTGGAAAAGCACCCAGAGATGGCACATCTGTGTTGCCCTTTGGCATAAGATGTCCCTAGATGGGAGGACACAGCATCATAAAGATATTAAATCTCTTTAAGCTAAGCTGTAAATGGGATGCAGCCCTATTAAAAGAATTTTTATAGCAATGTAAGCATATTAATATATTGAAATTAATATTTCACATTTATATGCAAAGTAAATAAGCAAGTATAGAAATAGAAAATTTTGAAAATGAAGAAATAAGAGTGAACAAGCTTTCTCAGATATTAAAGCATATTATAAAAGTTAGAAAAAAAAACCTCAGATAAAAGAAAAACTGATAAATTCTGCTACTTACAAGTAAAAAATATCTCCATGGGGAAAAACTACCATAAGCAAAATCTAAACCTGCACTGAGAAAAATAAATATTTTTCTTAAATCACAGACAAAGGTTAATTTATCCAACATATAAAGAGATCCTACTCTTAAAAGCTCCTACTCATATAATAGCTATACAAAGACCAATAATCCAATAGAAGCTTGGACAAAGGGTATATTCAGATATTTCAAAGAAAAGGGAATACCAGTGGTTCTTGAACATATAAAAAGATGTTCGACCTCATGTCTTAAAAAAATGCCAATAAAAACTTTGGTGAAATACAGTTTTTTACCTTTAGATTGGCAAAGTTTGGTGACCACTCTTCTAAAAGAGGCCCTCTCATTTATTGCTGGTGGGAATGTAAACTGATGCAACTTTTGTGGAGCATCTATAAAAATTTCATATCCACATGCTCTTAACCCAGCAAGTTCACTTCTAGGCTTTTATCTTACTGATATAAGATAAAAGAAATTTTGCATTTATACATATGCAAAATTTCACACATACAAGGTTGCTTGTTACGGGGGTGCTGTAATATCCAAAGACTGGAAACAAAGGGCCATCCATCAATGGGGAGTCATTAAAAGAAGTTATAATACATAGAAACAACTGAGTACTAGGCAGTTAATAAGAAGAATAAAATGAAAAATTTTCTCATGGATTGGTATGGGATGACCTCTGAAACAGATGAACATGGGTAGATTTGTATATAATATATGTACATCTGTTATTGACTGTATATGCATTAGGCATCTTTGCAGAACTCATAAGGAGCTGTTAATAGTAAATGGCTTGGAGAATGGAAACAAGGTTGCTTCATTGTACTCTTTGAATTCAAAGCATTTGAACATATTAACTATTTTTTTAATTAAATAGAACTAAATTACACTTTTTAAGCTGAGTAGGCCCTTATAACCACAAGGAATAGCTTGGGTCCTAATGAGGTCCAAAGAAGACTAAAAGAAATATCTCAGCAAAAGGCTAATAAAACAACCAGGACCTATTGCTCCCCTAAGTCCTCAGTTGTTAGATAGTCCAGATTCTCTACTGTTCATGCCAACCATGCAGCAGGGCACTAACCAGTGCCAGAATTTCCTTGGCGGCTAAAATCAGGCCTAGAGCTGTCCTCAGCTCCCTCTTGTTGCTAGCAACAGAGAAGCTACTACAGCACACACATAGAACTGGCCGGTGAATGAATAGCTGGGAACCTTCCAGTTCTGGGCAAACATAAAACTCAGGGAAACAAAGACAGTATTGGAGTCGCTGGGTCAGTGATTACAGATCCTTATGTCACCCTCTTTAGAACACCAGCCCTGAGTTTTTTCTCAGCTTTGCACTAAGTGACTGGATGCTTGACTGCATCAGCCACTGCAACGAGAAGGAGGCAGGAGAGATGAAGCCCACCATAAGACAGGGCACATTCTTACAGAGATCTTTTATTTTTTTTAAGTTAAAAGCAATAAATTTATTCTTAAGTGGTAGATGGATTGTTCTTCGGCTTTAGGCAAACTTATTAGAGCAAAGTAACACATATGGCCTTGAAGGGAAAAAATAGAGAAACTGTCAAGATCTGGATCTAATTGCTTAACTAGTCTCTTAGCAGTCAGCCTTGAATAATAGGCAAGGTCAGGATGAAAGTGACTTCTAAGAATGCCTTACTTCCCCTGTCCTAAGTACTTTATTAACTCACTTTTCAGAACAACTGTGAGGTAGTCATCCCTATGATTTCCACGTTACAAATCGAAAGCATAGAAAGGTTAACTAAATTTGACCAGTTACCCAACAAATAAATGGTACAACTAAAATTAACCCAGATAATGGGGCTGCACAGGCTGCACTCTCATCAAAACATATGGCTTTCAATATCGTAGTAGTTTTACATAAAATCTACGTGTGAAACATAATTTTTGCTAGACCTATTCCACCCTGAAACTCACAAATCACAGTGTATATAAATATCTGCATTTGTTTCCTTTGGTCAATGTTTCCTATATTGCCAAACACCATCTTTGCTCTGAAATACAGAAAAACACATGATTATGTGCATCCAGGAGCTAAGCAACACATTTTTCCTGAAATAATGTCCCCCATGTTTCTTCCTCTCTCTACATCAAAGCAGTGTTTCATTTCACATATGCGTCATCTAGTATGAGCAAATAAAGTACAAAAAGCAAAACAATACAAGAGTACTTGATGACCCTCTAAATTACCACGCCAAACATAGTGGACTTCTTGTTCAGAGCTAAATGAAACTGCCATCCTCTTTTCGCCCTAGACATAGACAGGATGTACTAAGAGAGCGTCATTTCCATTTCCAAAGGTCAGAGAGTTTGTGACAGAAAAGTGCTGAGTGATGCTAGTTCAAAAGCTGAAGTGAAGAAAGTACAACAAAAAAAGGAAAGCATTTTAGAATTGGCAGAGACCTTAGTTCTTAGAGCTCAGAAAAAAAAAAAAATCATACAACTAGAAAAATGTCAGAAAGCAGCTACCGCAATACTTTGAGTCTTTTGGAGGAAAGTGAAGATTAGAAAAGTTAGCTCCACAGCAGCACAGCGGAATTAGGACACATAGTTCCCAACTCTTTGTTATGAGTTGTTCTTACTAGGCAAAGAAGGCTAGAATTATGGCAACCTCACCATGCTGTTTCTTTCTCACTTAGAAATTGCTACGGTTTTCTCTTTGTTGACCTCTCCTAATTTCTCCCACCATGAGAAGAGCAGACAGGTACATTGAGAAGCAGCATTATGAAGCCTACGACCTACCAGGCCTTGCAGCCAGGCCACTGGATATTTTATTGACTCCATCATCTACCAGCCTGTGATGTTGGATGTATTATATCTCTAGCATCTGTTTCTTGGCCCAGTATTGGACACTGTAAGACTAACCCCATGGGAATCTTGGGAACACTAGATATAATGTAAGTTAAGTGCCAAACATAGTAGATGATAAAAAATGAAACATATTATTACAAGCATATATTTCTCAATCTATTGACAGTCTTCATTTTTTAATTCCCCAAATCATTGCATGTATAAGAAACTTCTACAGTACTTAACAAGACTATATGTTAATTTAAAAAATGATTATGAACTTTTTCAAACATACAGGAGAGCATGGAAAAGTAATATACCATCACCAGTATAAGTATCTGTTAAAAATATGGAGCTGTCTTGTATGTTTTAAAACTTTATATAAATATCAAACTTCACATATTATTCTATAATTTACTTCTCCCCAGCATTACATTTTAGAAATTTACCCATCTTCATATATGTAGCTTTCTTAGTTATTTTCAATGCCTTACAGTATTGATTGCATGAATCTACCATAATGTATTCCTGCATTCTCCTACTGATGGCCATTTAGATTGTTTCCCATTATTCACCTATTACAAATAATGCTGCATAGGCATCCTTCTCACTCTTGCTTCTTTAGGTACCTGTGAGAGAGTTTCTTTGGGATACAAATCCGGAGGTAGAATTGCTAGATTCATCAGATATACCCATCTTCAACATTACTGGTCATTGTTAAATTGTGTTTTCAAATCACTGTAGCATTTTATTGTAGTCTCTGCTTGAGAGTATTTTTTAGGTTTTTTATTGAGATATATTTTACATACAATAAAATTTACCCATTCCAAGTGTACAACTCAATAGTCTTTAGTATATGTGCAGAGTTGTGCAACCAGCACTAGAATCAAATGTTAGAACATTTTAATGTGATAGCATTATTTATAAGTACACATAAAATATATAGAAATCTGTAAAGCTCATTATGTGTCCCGCCCAATATATACATGCGAAACTTCTGGGAGGAGCTAGTTTGTAGAGCTCCCCTACCAATAATAGAGAAAATGAATTTTCTTGTTTTAAACCTGTAGTTTGAGTAGGCAGCTTGAAGGAACATTTCTAATTAGATTTTGAAACTGCTTAAATGCAGGTTCCTGTTATTTGCTAATAAAAGCATTCCTATTTATTCACCTCAGAGTAAAATGACTCAGAACTCACTCTATGTGAAGAGAGAGGAGTGTTATACTAGCTAAAGAAATGATTTCCCCAGAACAATTCTTGATCACACAAGAAAGGAAGGGAGCTGTGAAGGAGTATAGATGTTGGAGTAAACAGTTGTGAGAGCAGGTTCATTGGCAAAGGAGAAGAGAGAGCAACTGTCTTTCTTTTTTTCCACAAGTTAACTCGTTGAGTTTTAATGAAATAATTTGTATGCTCTGAGTTATTAATTAATGGCACTTTCAAGTACTACTTACCTCGACCCAAATTTAATATGTTAATTGACAAGAGGATTGCCACATATGACATATATATATTAACAGGAGCTATATACATAATGTCTCATAAGAATTGGAATCTCATAAGAAACATCAGGTCCATGGACACCACCACCAATTCTCTTGTTTATTCCTTCTAGTCATTGGCTTAAGGACTTAAGCATCAACTTCCAGATGCTGTGGTTTCATTTCATCAGGTGCCTGACAGCTTTCTGAAATTTCATCCTTGCCCTTGAGACCATCCACAAGTATGGAGGGTACAGTCACTTTCTGTGACAGTTCAGCAGGTGACCTAAGACGAGGCAGCGTAAGAAGACTGTGAAGAGGAGGAAAGCCACAGAGGCAGCACAGATTGCTCACGGCAAACACACAGAATCCCACCTCACCAGCAATGCAGCCATGGCAAAAGCTTCTCGCTGGCCCTGGGGCCAGCTGCACCACAGTCATGGATCAACAGGCTTTCTCTACAGTTGGGAATAGCCTGACTCCACAGCATGACATGTTGTTTCTTTGACAGCACTGAGGTTTTTTACCTGCAAAATGTACAGATAAAGGACCTGAGATCCTTTGTCTGCACTGAAATAATTCTCCTGAATTAGATTCTAATATTGAGCCACTCTACATCCTTGGAGACTTGGGTCCCAACTCAGATTTCCCTTGTAACAATACTGTGAAAACCACTTCGATCTCTTTCTTGCAGGGTCCTTTGCTGGGCAGACAGATGGCTCAGTGAAATCTAGTCTATGCATTTGTTACTGGAGAGGAAGTGATTAAGCTTTCCAGACTGGAAAAACATCCACCGTCAGCAACTGGGATTGGGAGTTAGGAATGAGCTGTTGCAAAGGAGAGGGCCCAGGGAAGTTGTTCCTATGACTAATGTTACCTTCTATGCAGTGAGGCAGTATTGCCAACCAATGCGTTAGGATCTGCACAATTGAAGGATGAGGGACTGAAGTGGAAAACATCCCTGACTTGTGCTGGAAAGGGTTAACCCCAGCAAGCAGCCTGCTGAATTCAAGGCTGTCCTCAAGTTAGTCAGGAAAGAAAGGGGCAGAGCAGATTAGTGATACTCTTACTCCCTTCTCCACCCAACCCAAGAGGAACAGTATAACTAAACTCATCCAGCCTATTCCCAAATGAGGCAAAATTATTTGGGAGTTGCTAAGCTCCAGAAAAGAGTTAAATTAAATGGGTTGCACCCCTTGCCCTCCAAAATCAAATGAATACAAAAGTTGATCCACCATTTTTGAGTGTAAGAAGCAACAAAACTCTGCTGAAGGCATCCAGGTCGGAGCCATTCTTCCTCCTAACTGGCTTCAAAGCTGGCACTCCTAGACTCCATTTTCCTGCTTTTCTAGTTTATGGCCCAACTTTCCCAACTTGTTAGAATCATGGCGCCACGGTCTTGCATCCTTCATGCCACCAGCTTCCTCCACACTCACACTCATCATCAACAGCTCACACATCTCTTGCTGATCAGGGGGGCTCTTCTGCTTTTCAGTGCCTGACTAGGCACTATACTGCACGTGAAAACAAGGCCTGGCATCTTCCTTTGTCTTTGTCTAAAATCTAATCCTTACAAGTTGCGAGGTTTCCAAAAATAGGATTGTGGGCATGTAAAAATGCATATGTGTCCTCCCCGCCAACCCATGCTGCAGATTGAATGTGTGTAGGCAACAAAAATAGTTCTAGTAGCATAGATATGGTAGCTATATGTGAGGCACTAGCTCATTTAATCCTCAAAATAACCTTTCAGGGAGGCATTTATGATCTTTATTTTTAGATGAGGACACTAAGACTCAAAAGTGTTACATGTCTTACTTAAGAATATAATTTATAGAGGACAGAGGTGGAAAATAACCTTTCAGGGAGGTATTTATGATCTTACTTTTTAGATGAGGACACTAAAACTCAAAAAAGTTAGGTGTCTTGCTTAAGAATATAATTTATAGAGGACAGAGGTGGAATTCAAATCCAGGTAGTCTGACTCACAGAAATGAGATGTTGGGAGTTGTAAGATGTTGGGAGGTAGGGAGGCTAGGAGGTGTCCACTCAGGGTAGAGGTAGGGAGAATTTTAAAATAATAGAACCAGCTGGGAGTCAGATGGCTCTTTATTATCACTGGGTATCAACAATTTTCGATAATGCAGTGGTGAATTTTTTTTCCATTTGGGTGAATCACTTCTATTGTCTTATTAGGCTGGACACTGTCATGTCTGTATATGGTATCTGACATTGGAGCAGCCAGGCTACAACTTGGAAGGGAGCTCAACTGCAACTCAGAGAATGGCAGAGCAAAAGATAGAAAGAACCTGGTTTGTTATTTTACCCTTTCTTTTTTTAAATTACAAGTTGAGCATCTCTAATTTGAAAATCCAAAATTCAAAACACTTCTGATCCCAAGCATTTTGGATAAGGGATACTCAACTTGTGGTAAAATATATATAACATAAAATCTATCATTTTAGCCATGCTTAAGTGTCCAATTCAATGGTATTAAGAACATTCACAAGGTTGTGCATCATCACCATTACCCATTTCCAGAACGTTTTCATCACCCCAAACAGAAACTCTGTACCCATCAAACAATAGCTCCCTATTCCTCCCTCCCTGTAGCCCCTGGTAAACTCTCTTCTTTCTTCTGTCTCTGTGAATTTACCTCATACAAGTGGCATCACATAATATTTGTCCTTTTGTGTCTGGCTTATTTTACTTATCATAATGTTTTCAAGGTTCACCCATGTTGTAGCATGTATCAAAATTTCATTCCTTTGTAGAACTGAATAGTATTTCAGTATATGACTGGGTTTTTAATGACATCTTTGAGCCCCTATACCTTGGTGGACCTCTTATTAAGTCAGATAATAATTTTATCTATGGTTTAGGCCATGCAGCATGGGGTTTTCCTAACTGATACCTAAGACTCAACTCAGGTTCTCCCCTGGGAAGCTCCAGGGTGGGCAATAAGGCCTACAGAGTACTCAAAATGAAAGCTCCACAGCATGGTGCAGAATTTCCCAGGTTTCCTGATATGTGTATGTACCTAGATATGTGTGGGTATGTGTGTGTGCACATGCACATATGTACACATGCATACAAACACATGACGAAGCCCACACCTTTACCTGTTTTCATCCTCAGTTTAGCTATTTTGTTACCATTGATAATTTTAACGTATACAGGAATTCAGCACTTAACATTTTTCTTCACCATAAAAAAAATATGAAACTCCAAATTGGGTGAGACATTGTATCTGGTGCTCTATGAAGTATAAATCAATGCTTCATTTCAAAACACTTTTCCACAATCTTCACTGGAATTGAAAGTAAACAAGTTTAGTCCAGAGTAAAGAATAGAAACATTTATTTTAAAAATACCATTTAGCATCAATTGCCCCAAGTTTAGCAGGCAAGAAGGTTGGGCACTTCATGTTGTATTAGTATATAAAATTGGATTTACAGGAAGCATTATTTCAAAAACATGAATAGTTACTATGAAAACTGAAAAAGGGAGTAGTATCAGAATGTTAAGGCTAAGAAAATGTCACTATGGAATGAAAAAAATCTCCTCCTCTAATAATTACTAATGGAATAGAAGCTTTGACTTACTTGCATCCTCCTCATAGAACATTTTGGTTCATGGCTATGAAGAGATGAACTGTAAAAAGATGTGTGCAGATCCCAGTACTGGTAGGGATACAGAAGTGAAGATAAGAAGAAAAAAATTAGGCAAAATGTCTTTACTCAAGGATCTCTATAAAAAGGTATTTTTAAGAAAACCTGAGTAAGCATGTATATTTTCTCCTGTGACTTTAAAAGTGTAATGACAGAATTAAAAATCAATTATGCTGTGAATATACAAAGATCTTTTCGTTATAAGCATATGTAAAGCCTTCTGCAACTATTACATATATATCACACTATCAAATCCTAACTTTTTTGCTTGTTCCCTTTTGTGGTCTCTAGTTTTTCACATCCTCACAGAGGACAAAGGCCTTTAGAGATCCATCAATTCAGTCCTTTCATTTCACAGATAAAGAAGGGTAAATAGTTTGCCCACAGTCACATTCATCCTCAGTGGCAGAGACTGGACTAGAACCAGGTCTCATGACCCCAAAGAGTGCTTTTCTCATTACATGACACGACCTGTTCTTCACCCCATTCCTGATCTGAAGTGGACTATGCTCCCTCAATCTCAGATGGGCAGAGGGGCTGGGGAGGAAAGAAACAAGCCTGTTTAGGGCCTCTGGCTTGCTAGGAGCATGGGGCTCTAGAGCAGGAGGTAATAAAATACATCTCCTTGTATGCCAAGTTTTTACAAATAACCCATTACACACACACATGCACACAGTCAGGCTACTCTGAAGATCTAAATGAGAAATACTTCCTAAGTGGAGAATTGTGTGTGAGGGAAACTTGTTTAAAGCTTCCATAACAGTGGTTATTGATTTTAAAAGTGAACATCTGTTCACTTACACAGTCATACACCTTTTAGAAGCTCTGCAAATAAAGCCCTAGTTATAGATGATGACTAATGTGAAGAGCTTCAGGCCCCAGGGG
Organism: Sapajus apella; assembly: GCF_009761245.1. Taxonomy (NCBI): domain Eukaryota; kingdom Metazoa; phylum Chordata; class Mammalia; order Primates; family Cebidae; genus Sapajus; species Sapajus apella. The sequence goes on along the minus strand of NW_022436941.1, from coordinate 25,164,250 downwards.
ACGTCTGAACACCACTCCATGAAGTCCCTAACTACCACACTACCAAATGAGCTGTGAATTGGTGGTGGGAAATGTCTCCGAATATGCAGATTTCAGCAGAAAATACATTTGACTGGGTTTTTTTTAAAAAGTTCCACCATTCTCATATCTGTTTCTGATTTTATATGCATCAACACTCAACATGCTAAATGTTCTATTCTGGCAATTCATATTTCTAGGTGATGGTACCCGAATGCTTATTGCAACATCCATGAGAGGTGCCTCAAGAGGAATTATGGTCAGATCTCTTGAGGCCATTTTTTTTGTTCCTTTGAGATTAAAATTCAGAAAATAAAAGTGTTACCACATGTTTTAAAATATCTGTCATACAAGCTTTGTTCAAGGTTCAATATGAGGAATATGGATTGGGAATTCCTTTTTCATATCCATGAACTAGGAAAATTGTGAAAGAAAAGTTCTTGAAACTCTGACAATGTCATGTTTACTAAATCATCAAAAAGTACCACAATTTTATAGATTGTCCTGCAGAAATTTATCTTTCTTGTGCTCCATAGGTTTCTGTAAGGATAAGACTCTTTTATTTAAACATTTCCTAGAAACTGCTTTCTCAAGTGAAGATTAATCATTTAGTTTACAAAACAGGAGCCAGCCACATGTTTTATGTTTCATCTCAGGCAATAAATTGTCTTTGTACCATATTTCTTGTCTCTTTCCATATAGTTTGTTGTGTCTTATACACAGACTCCTGAAAAATTCTTTCTACTTGTGTAGGAAAGCCAAGACTTTCTTCCTCTAAGGCATTGATGGTTTGGAGAGCAAAGGGAGTCCTTTCTCGGGGGAGGGGGTTGTTCAGAGGCCGCATGGGTATAACCGAGTTGTATTTGTGCTGCCTGTTAACAGAGTTCATTAGGGACGTATAGAACTGGAAATTACACCAGGTATCTCTTAAAAAGTTTTCAGTCAGTAATAAGATTGTCCATGCAGATCCATTTACAGCATCATCTAAATTCTGTAAATGCTGTCTGCCACACGGCATCTCAGCGAAGATTATTCCAGGTTTGATACCAAAGTCATCTTGTAGCAGATTCTGGACTCTGAGGGCTTCATCAGTGTCATCTTCTGCATGCAATATCACAAATTTGAGGAACACCTCTTCTTCAGCTTCTTCAAGCATCTCTTCCACGCTCTGAGGTCCCTCCTGCTTTCCTGTTGTCCCCTCTGTTGAATTGCTGTGCTCAGCAACATCACACAAGGACACATCTTTAGAATTCTTGGAATCTGACTCATGGTATCCTGGACTTGTATCCACACTGTGCCTTTTACCCCAAGAGAGAGAAAGAGGGCAGGAATCTATTTTGGACTTCCCGATACCCATTATAAATATCCAAGGCAGGAGAGGAAAACTTTATGTATTTCTCAGCATTTCTTTTCAATCTAAAGGAAGTAACAAAGCAGAATAATATTATAAATTTATTCAAAACATTAAAAATGGAAACTTTCATTCAACCTGAAAAGCTCAAAAAGATTATAATATACAGATTCAAATAAATAAATGACAAGCAGGTAATTGGGAATCTGAACTACTAGTCTTTTGTGAGCTTCACAAGGGGTATCACAGGCAGCAAAGGGTGTGTTAATAAAGGGTCCAGTTTAATGTAATAGGAGACATTCAGAAAATGTAAATGGTATTATATTAGCACTACAAACCTCCTGATTAAAATAAATTACGTTGGTATTTTCGTGATAAGTAACAAATCACTCTAACTTTTTATGCAGTTTAAATCTAATTTCTCCATTATCAAATTACCATGTAGACTAGAAACAAAAATCTAAGGAAACTGAATATTTAAATATTAAGCATAAATATATTTTTGTATTAAGCACAAACAAAATAGAACACAAATATCCTAACAATGACTGGCAGCATCTCTACTGACTTAGCACAAACGGAAGATCTGAAAGGTTCAGAGACTTTTTTTTTGTTTGTCCAGAGTCAGGCATTGTGTTGATGGTGAACTAATGGAGACTCAATTATAATAAGAGCGTGTGAAAAGCAAGAAATATCTTTTTCCAACAAATCCTGGAACTACTGAAAAAAATATATTTATTCACCTAGGGAAAAATTAACATCTCAGTTTGGAAGTGAATTCTAGAAACAAAGACTTGAGACTTTCTCCAGTGAAATCAACAAAGAATGATTATAGTCTAAATTTATTTTTGTTATTCTGTTGTTGTTATTTATTGTTATTATTTTTTTTCCAGAAGGTCTGGCTCTGTTGCCCAGGATGGAGTATAATGGTATGATCTCAGCTCACTGCAACCTCTGCCTGTCAGGCTCAAGCCATACTCCCACCTCAGCTTCTGGAGCAACTGGGACTACAGGTGCATGCCACCACACCCAGCTAATTTTTGTAATTTTGTTGTTGTTGTTGTTGAGATGGGGTTTCACCATGTTACACATGCTGGTCTCGAACTCCTGGGCTCAAGCAATCCTCCTGCCTCATCTTCTCAAAGTTATGGGATTACAGGGATGAGCTACCATGCCTGGCCTAGACTCATTCTTTTATTTAAAAAAATTCTAAATTCAGAGTGGAAGAACTAGATCAACTGTGAAAGAAAAGTACACTATGTGAATCTAATTTAAATAAATTCAGGAAATGTTGGCGATATTCCTAATAACCCCACCACCACCACAAATGGCAGTTTTCTTTTTATCAAAAGACAGAACATTTAGAATATATAAATATAGTTTTCATATCATCAAATGTGAGCCACAGGCTATATTCCAGAGCATTTTTACTTACTCTTTATGGGCAAAGGCCAGACCTCAAGAAAAAAATTATAATAACATTCATAACAACATAAGTAACATGGCTATATATGCTAAATAATTGAGGTTTAGAAGAAACTGTTCAACAAAGTGGTGAAAACTGTCATGGGAACAAAAACCAAGGGAAAAAAACATAGAGAATTTCATTCTAATGTATATGAGTAAATGTTTGCAGCTGCATCTGACTAGTGAGGAAATTGCTGACATTCACTCTCTGTACGTTAGGTTCTGGCTCTGTGGTATATTGTGCTAATTACCAAGAGGTATTCTAAGGCATAATAGCTCTAAAATGTGACATGCATACATCCAAAATAATAAAACCAAATTAATTTGGACTCTCTTCATTGAATGGGATTCATTGCTAACTTTTGTTACTGCATTATTTAAAAAAAGGGTTTTGCTATGCAAAGTTATAGAAGTTTCCCCTGAATAAGAAAACAATTGTTAAACCATCCAGAGGCATCTATTTTCTGTCAATTAAGATGATTTACTCTTATCATTGAATTCAACACCATTATCTTAGTCACTAGCCGGTACAGATAAGTGCATTTGAAGGAATATAACAGCTATTTATAAACAGTATGAAAAACTTCTAGGGTAAGACAGTGTGTCAAGGCAGATCACAAAATCTTTTAAAAGAAAAACAAAGAATTACAACTTCGACTTATTTTTCTTAAATACCAATTAGCAAAAAAGAGCAAAAGACTTCAGATATCTATGATGTGTTGTTCCAACTTCCAAGCAATGTTACCCACCAAATCAGATGGAGAGAAAAAAGCTGGTGGCAATGTTTATAAAACTTCACTATAACCTTCTAATCTGGAGGGAGGGAGTAAGGAGACTGCCAAGAGAATAAGATATGGAAAGTTGTGCTGTTCCCACCACCACTGTGACTCAGACATGGAGAGATGGTCAGGATTCATCAGTGCACTTTGGTTCGCAGGACTGGGAGGAAGTAAGAGGATATGACTGTGCTTCACTGTGGGCCAATTAACTCCATCAATAAAAAGGGCTCTATTAGAACAAAGGAAAGGCAAGGCATGCCGAAGAAAATCTGAGGAAGGTTGGCCAAAAGAATCCTGGAAAGCTTCCTTTAAAGTCTTCGTCCTCCACCAGGACAGTGAACATCGGGCTTAAAAAATTTAGGTTTCACCTTCTTGTCTCAGCTAAATGGGAGGAGAGTGAGGGTGCCACTTGGGAGACATGCACATGAGAACACTATTCATAAAAATTAAAATGTGTATGTATATATATTTTCATTTACTTTTTTTAAAAAAAGGTGGTGATGTGTCTCCATCCATCCTGTTACTTATCCCCATGGTCTCCTGCTGGTGACCACTTTTATCAGTTCCTCCTGCATCTTTCCACTGTTTCTCTATGAATATATATTCTTATTTTTCTTTCCCTTTTTTCAAAAATTTCCCAAGATTCAAAATAAGAATATTTTGAAAGAATATTCTTGTTTTCCTTTCCTTTTCAAAAACAGTATCATTATTCATATGTATATATGACACATAAATGCCAAACAGCAGTGGCTAAACATTAGTATACATTGCTTTTTCCCTTCATATCCTTGGAGCTTTCCGTAACAGCACATAGATAACTTCCTCTTATTTACAACTACATAATCTTGCAGCATGTGGCTATCCCATAATCACTCCCTGTTCTTAGATATGTGAGTTGCTTCCATTCTACTACTAGGACAAACTATGCTGTAATGGATAATTCTGTACAAAAAGCATTTCATATGTGTGCAAGTTTATCTATAGAACAATTCCCCCAATGGGATTTCCACTTGTAACAGTGATTCATTTGGTCAAACTGATCTCTGTAGGGCTGAGTCATTTGTTTTTAAACTTATAACTTGGTAGAATGACACCCCAACTCTATCCCTTGCCTCAGAAAAGACATAAGACAAAAACTATCAATTAATATTGGCCAAAGTCTGACAGAGCGAATCATATCCATCCCCTCAGGCAACAGAAATGTGAAGAAACATAATCAATCCGAATGGTGCCCTTAAACTAAAGTTCTGAAGGGAAGATCAATAGGTCTGAGATAAGAAGGAAGGAATGTCCAGAATGTATCTACTTTATATCTATGCAAAAGAGGACCTCAGTAGAATTATCTATATTCAATGAGAGGAATAAAAAAAAAACAACATGGCAAATATGCTATGGCAAATATGCAAAATATTATAGGAAATATAAAAGAATATGAACAAGAATCATAGCATACAAAAAACAGATCTAAAATTCCATTTCATGAAGACTACGCACTCTGGAATCAGACTGCCTGAGTGTAAATCCCCTTCCTGCTATAAAATAACTCATCTTGTACAACTTAATCAATACACGTATGCTTCGATTTCATTATCTGTAAAATAATTATAGTGCCTGTCTTAGGGGTTTTATGAAGGTCAAAATGTCTTAGAATGGTGCAGGCACATAGTAAATACTCAGTAAATGTTAGCAACTATTATTGCTATGAAATACATAACAAAGAAGCTAAAAATTTATACAACAAATGTTTATATTTTAGGATGGTGCTACTCAAAGTGTAGTCCATGAACAAGTTGCCAGTCTCTGAACTGTTTGTTACCAATGAGAAGATAAGCAGATTATGCCAGGATATAAATCAATTGCAGCAGTAAGTATGCTGTTTAGTTCAGCTGACATTTTTTTGTTAGCCAGATACTCTCAGTGCAGGAAGCAGCATGGTTTACATTCTGGGGCATGTTTCTTAGAATATCATGAACAAGCACTTTGAGTAACCTTACTCTAGAAGGTATTAAAAAGAATATGTAATCAGTGAAACAAAAATATCAAAGATGAGGTAAATTAACAGAATTAGATTAAAAGGAAGGCTGTAGACAAATCAAGGGTCCAAACACTATTAGGAAAAAATAGGAACAGCAAAGGGGTGCAGTGGGGCTGGAGGGAGCCAAGGGTAGCCTAGAAGGAAATAACCTAGAGGAGAAGCCAGGGGAGGATTTTGAGCAGAGGGATGACATGATCTGACTAGTTTCCATAGGATCGCTTCGGTTGCTGCATTGAAAATAGAAGGCAGGGAGGCAAGGGTGGAAGCAGGAACACTCATTAGGAGCTTGTTGCAGAAACCCAATGGAAAAATGATGATGGCTTGAACTGGGTTGGTAGCAGTAAAAGTAGTGAGAAGTGGATAAATTTGGGGCATATTTTGAAAGTAGAACTGAGAAGATTTGCTGATGATGTTGACTAGGCATGGAATATAGAGTCTGGAGTGTAGGGGAAAGATCCAGTGGGGAGATGCATATTTGGCCTTTATCTTTGTATAGATAGTATTTGAAAAAGACAATACGAGATCATTAAAGACTATACAGGATATTAAGGAGGTGAGTTAGATAGAAAAAGAAAGCCCAAGCCCTATGGTATTCCAACATTATGAAGGTAGAGTTATTGTTGTCATTATTATTAACTATTCCTGCAGTGATTTATTTATACTATGTTACAAATGATTTTTTGACAGTTGATGATCTGTCTTCAGGTTAGATTTATGGCAATTTGTTAGTCACTTTTAATTATTACTGCTAATAACAACATGCAAGTCATAAACCATTAATAAAAAACGTTAATAAAAGTAGAGTGTTGGGGGAAAAAAAAAAAAAGAACAGAAAGAGCCAGCAAAGGAGGCAGAAAGAACTAGTCAGGAAGGTTGATAGAAAACCAGTAGAGAAAACCCTAGCTGCTAAGGAAAGAAAACAATTCAAGAGGAAAAGTGTTTAACTGACTTCAAATGTTTATGACTGCTCAAGTAGGGTGACTGATGAATGTAGCAATGCTAAAATCTTAACATATTTAAAATAATTTCACACAGTACTGAATCCTTCAGCCTTGGAGAGCCTTTTTCTTTCAAATCCGAACAGCACCATCTTGTGGCAAATATTTGTAAAATCAAAATTCCTGTGTTCAATTAATAAGTTTCGTTGTTAATAAATGTTTCTGTTATTAACAAATGTTTGGCTGGAAACTCACTCTGCAACAAAAATGCTAGGCTTTAGAGATGTGAAGCCAGGATAATTAGACAAGACAATTAGGATTCACTGCACAGGTGCTTTATACAGGATATCAGGTGCCATGAAAGCACTCAGGAGGGCCATCTGCAGCAGGGGACACTTCACACCAGCAAGACAAAGACAGGTGGGCATTTTCTAGGCAATGGGAGCGGCACTTGAAAAAATATTGAAGTACCAGAGAGCAAAGTGCTGTATGCTAGGATCATTTTGCACTAGACATTTATGGCTCAAGTCCACAGAGGAGGAGGTAAAAGGGGAAGCAGGTAGTGGTGAGAGCAATGGAAAGGTAAACTAGATTAAATGAGAATAAGGAACCTAAGGCATTTTGCTCTGGACTTTGGCTTTCAACATGTTGGCAGACAGACAGCCCCTGGTAGGTATTAGACGGGAGTGATCTGATCTGACTTCGTGCAGGTTAAAATAGTCTTAAAATTGTTGGTGATGAATATTACAGATGATATGGTGACCTAAGGGACTTTGGGTTGTACCTTTTAGAGAGAAGGTGAGTGCACTTTTGTTTATGTGAAAAAGATGTGCATTCTGTTGGAAGACAGCATGCCATTACAGCTATTGCTGTTGTCTGGAAGTTTAGGTTTGTAAAGAAACTAGGCTACAGAACTGGAAGATCCCAGACTGGGAAAACAATTAGTTAACAGGCTGCTACAATAGTCTAGGTGAGAAAGCAGAGCCCCAAAACGATGATGTGATAGTGATGACAAAGGCACACAGTACGTAATGGGGGTGGCAGAGAGAGAAGAGTCAGGGATGCCTCCCAAGCTTGTTCCTTGTGTAACTTGGTGGGTGGTGGTGCCATTCGCTGAGAAAAGTAATACAATCAGGATGAAGTGGGGTGGGGGTGACCAAGCAATCCAATCTGGGACCTATGGAGCTTGGGTGCCCATGGCCTTCAAGAGTTGTCCAGTAGGCACTTGAACATGTAGATCTGGGGCATAAAAGAGCATCTTGGATTAGGGATACAAGTTAGGTTGCTTAAATCATGTGAGTAACTGACAATAGGTAGCGAAAAGAGAGGAGAGACAGCTAAAGACAGAAACAATGACTGAAGTGCATATGCAGGGTGAGGGACCCATAATGGAGCAGAAGGAGTGGCCTGGAAGCAGCAAGAAAATCAGACACAGAATGGGATCTGAAAGCCGAGGGAGGACAGTGCTTTGGCAGTGGTCAGCACCCACAGCTGCCAAGAAGTCAGATCCACTGCATTTAACATCTTGACATTCAGAGGAAAAGCTTGGCTGAGAAGGAAAGGAGAGACCAATAGTCACAACTAAATGCAGGGTCAGGAGAGGCTTTCATTAAGAGAAGAGATACTTGGAATGCTTATGAACTGAAGGGAATTTGTTAGTAAAAAGAAAGAGGGTGAAATATATGTGTGGAAGCTTCTTAGAATTAAGTTCTTATCCTCTTGGGCACTGCTCTGTCTCTCCACCACTGCTTCTTTTGTGAATAGGAACAGGCCACTTAACTCCTGAGTGTGCTGGGTAACAGGACAATGTCTGTGATGAACATTACAGATGATCCAGTTACCTTTGAACTTCAGGTTGCACCTTTTAGAGAGAAGGTGAGTGCACTTCTGTTTGTATGAAGGAGAGCTGCATTATATTGGGAGATAGCATACCATCATAGCTATTGCTGTTGTCTAGAAGTTTAGGTTTGGAAAGGAGGCTATCGATGATGTTAATTAGCCAAAAGGGTGTTCTGTAGATCTGCTGCAGTATCTACTGAAGATTTTTTTCATCCAAAACTTATTCCAGTTTCTTTTTACTGTACCTTTCTGTTCTTCCTATACTACAAGTACTAAAAACTTTTATCTCCCAGACTCCCTCGATGCTGGTTTTCCTAAATGTAATTTAAATTAACCAGTCAGATGTATTTACATGTCTGAGTTTAACATGCAAGGAGGTAGAACATGAGGCAACTCTTTTGTTGGCTAAAATTCTGGTAGAGTTGGTGTAATTAAGGAGCTGGCTGCTTCCTGATTTGGCAGGAGGCTTCTGAGTATGCCAAAAGCCCCAGGCCAATAGACAAGTCTGTTATGTGGCTTTGAGAGGTGTGTCTAAAAACTCAGCCTAGAGTGCAGATCTTCAGCTTTCCAATGATACTGTACATCTTGTAATATCTCTTAATACATACCTTTCAGCTTAACAAAGTTCTGTTCACAACTAAACTGTGATTGATATAACATCCAAAACACACTCTACTATCTGTTTCTGTAAATAATTTTTTATTGGAAGGCAGATATGTCCCTTTACTGACATTTTTGTCTCTGGCTTATTTCATACTACAAAGGTAGAATTGAGTAGTTGCAACAGAAACCATATAGCCCATAAAGCCTACAATATTTACTCACTGGCTCTTTACAGAAAAAGATTGCTGATCCCTCAACTACAGCATAGGAGTGCCAAGCTCTGCCAAGCTGTCAGGACACAGCAGAACAGATCTATGCCAGCCAGATGAGAAACATGTAGACTATTCTTAGACTTCTTAGACACTGGGAATATTTAAAAATCCCAAGAAGGTTAATAAGTATTTTCAGGAGTAAGATGAGTAGAATTTAAGTCCATCTTGATCTTAGATTGAAATAACATTCTTGAGAATCAGCTATCATTTGTTTTCTTTCTTTAGGGGATTGCAGAGAATCAGTAAGGATGGCAAAGGCCCAATCTAAATAAAAGGATTATCAAATATTACCTATTGGCACTTATTTATAGCTAGAGTAAGCCAGTATCTATACTTTTCATTCTAGCTATTAGAGCTTGCATTAGAAAGGTTAGAGTTATGGGATCTATCAAAGCCTAGCACTCTGTATTTTTCCTTCATGGCACTAATCACAACTACAATTAATTAATTATGTGTATGCTTATCTGCTTAGTTTCTCATCTTTCCCTCCAGACTGTAAACTTGATCAGAACAAGGATCAAATTGTCTTATTCATCACTGTATCCCCCAGAGCCTAGCATGTAGTTAGCATTCAAGAAATACCTTTTGAATGAATAAATTAGACAGCTCCAAATATATGACTGACAGAATTCTGTAGCTTTAGAAAGACAGCCAAACAGATAGTTTTTATCATCCCTATTACATAAATCATTGACTCAATCAGAATAGAAAGTAATCAATCCAAATATATTTTGCTGGATTTTTTAAGTGAGCAATTATGCTGCATTTTAAAAAATTATGTGAATATAGGGCCTGGCACAGTTGTTCATGCCTGTAATCTCAGTACTTTGAGAGGCTGAGCTGGGAGGATCACTTATGGCCAGGAGTTTGAGGCCAGCCCGGGCAACACAGCAAGACCCGATGACTACCAAGAACATTTAATAAATAAATTTAAAAAGCATGAGGATCACTTGAGCACAGGATTTTGGGGTTTCAGTGAGCCATGGCCGTACCACTGCACTCCAGTCTAGGCAACAGAGCAAGGCACTATTTCAAAAAAGAAAAAATTACATGAATATAAACATGACATATGCATGTAATATGAAAAACAGAAAGGATTATAAAGTAGACAAAAGGGTCATTTTCTAACTATCAATAAATGAAACATGAAACCTTTCCATAGTGCTTCCCATACCTGGATTCAGAAATTTCTGTACAAGTTGGTTGTCTTGTTGATAGAAAGCAATATTAATGTACATTTTCTATGTTGCTTTAGTTTTTCTTTTCTTTTTTTAACAAGGAAAGTCCTTTCAGGGGATACATTGTATTAAAAACTCAAGTTCACTTTATTACCCATCCATACCCTATCTATTAGCATACAGATGTATACAGATGTCTGAGCTGCTGACAATCAGTTTTCTTTAAGATTTATCAGGTTCTTCTGTTTCTACTTCTGCTCTCCTGCTTTTACTTGCATGTTGTACTTATTTAATATCTTTCCCTTTAGAACCATCATCTTACCTTTCTTTCTCCTCCAAAGATATAGGCTACAAAGGAAAGAGGAAATAACTCGTATGAAAAGTTATTTAATTCTCTATTATGGCTTTAAAGTCACTAAAGGCATTTCCCAAGATCCATTTAACTACAGCATCACGTCTCTGTCTCTCTCTCTCTCTCTCATCTCCTCCTTCTCAGTCTCCTTTACTAAATGCTCTTTCTTGGCCTGTTTTTTAAATATCAAACTGTGGCTATTTGCAGCTTCCACTTCTAGTACTGGTGGACTAGGTAAGTTGGATCAATGCTACTGCTAAGGGCAACTAGAAAAGCTGGACAAAAAAAATATATATAAAAGGCTTGAAGCACATAGAACTAATGACATAGTAAAGAATTATGGAACTCCAATCCAGAAGACAGAAACCTAGAGACGACTCTCCTCCTAGCGTGTTTTCCAATTCCAGAAGAGGAAAGCTAGTGCTGTGCTTTTTGATAGCCCCTCATGGTTAGTGAGACAAAGGTATGATCCAGTCATGTGCTTTGGGTTGGGACCCTGAAAGGTATACCCTATGTGTAAGTGTGATCTAAAAACAGATTGATCCTCCCAAGAATGTAACCCTTCTTTTTAATAATCCCCATTGCTGAAATCAGATTCAAGTGATCACAGACTGTTACTGCTAACAGGAACCTGGCAGAAGCAAAAATTAAATCCTCTCTGGAAGAACACAAGAAAACCAGCAAAGCAGCTAACAATAGAAATAAATCTATGTGGATTTCAAACTTTTATTAATAACTGTGATTGCACAAGGCAAGGAAAGATGGAGAATTTTGTCAAATAACTGCAAACTTAAGAAAAAGAGAAATCTAAAATTGAAAAATATAATAGTTGAAATTAAGAACTAATGGATGGATTTATCATTAAATTAGATCAGCAGAAGAAGGAACTCATGAACTAGAAAACAAGCTAGAAAAAAACCCTTCAGAATATAGCAGAGGGAAAAAAGAATAGAAAATACAAGAAAGCAGTAAAAGCTATACATGACAACATACAATTAGAAGGTATAAAAAATGTGTGTAAATTGGAGTCCCAAATGAAAAGCGAGATAATTAAACCAAAGCAGTAATTTAAGAGATAATGTGAAGACTTTGCAATATTGAAGAAAGACATCAAATCGCACATTTTTTAATGTCCTATGTGCCTCAAGGAAAATAAATAAAAAGAAAACCGCATCTAGCTTCAACACAGTAAAACTCCTAAGAGCCAACAACAAAGAAAAAAGTCTTAAAAACGGCAAGCGAAAATAGTTTACCTTCAAAGACGCAAAAATAAGAATGTTTCTCAAGAGAAATAATGATAGTTTTAAAGTGCTGAAAGAAAATAGCTGCTAATCTATAGTCATATACACAGTGAAAGAAAGCACAAATAACCAATGTCAGAAATGAAAATGGGACCTCAGTGATGATCTTGCAGACATTAAAATGTAATAAAAGATTATGAGCAACCATATATAAAAAGTGAAAACTGAGATGAAATAAACACATTCCTAGAAACAGACAAGTTTTCAAAACATAAACAGAAGAAATAACTTGAATTCAATGATTTTTTTTCAACTTTTAACTTCAGAGGTACATTTACAAGATGTGCAGGATTATTACAAAGGTAAATGTGTGCCAAGATGCTTCACTGCACGGATCATCCCATCGCCTAGGTATTAAGTCCAGTATCCATTAGCTATTCTTCCTAATCTTCTCTCTCAATTATTATTAAAGACATAAATTCATAATTGGAAATTTCCCCACAAAGAAAACTCCAGGTTCAAATGGTAGTGAGGGAAGTCTATCCAATATGTAAAGAAAAAAATAATAAAACAAGATGATTAAAAAAGAAGAAACACTCCCCAACTCATGTTTATGAAGCCAGCATAACCATGACACCAAGAACTGATGTGAATATTACAAAAAGGAAAATTACAGATCAATCTAACTCATCATGATTATTATTTCAAAAATCATAAACAAAATATGATAAAAATGGATCCTTTTTATAAAAAGGATAATACATCACAACCAAGTTGGGTTTATTTTAGAAATATAAGGTTGATCTAACAAATAAAAATCTATCAATGTGGCTGTGTGTCGTGGCTTATGCCTGTAATCCCAGCACTTTGGGAGGCCAAGGTAGGCAGATCACTTTGAGTCCAGGAGCTCAAGACCAGCCTGGCCAACATTGTGAAACCCCATCTCTACTAAAAATACAAAAATTAGCCAGGTGTGGTGGTGCATGACTGTAATCCCAGCTACTCAGGTGGCTGAGGTAGGAGAATTACTTGAATCCAGGAGGTGGACGTTGCAGTGAGCTGAGATCCTGACACTGCACTCAAGCCTGGGTGACAGAATGAGATTCTGTCACCAAAAAAAAAAACAAACAAACAATGTAAGTAATCACACTGACAATAAAATATAAAAATTTTTCATAAAATTCAATAGCCATTCATTATAAAAACTCGGCAAACTGGAAATGAACTTCTATCATCTGAAAATTCATAAATTACCAAAACTACTAAAATATAAGAAAGTTTAGCAAGAACACTGGCTGTTGTAAGATCAACACAAATAATTTGATTTTTTTTGAATACAGTAACAAAGATAAAAAATAAAATTATGGGCCGGGTGCGGCGGCTCAAGCCTGTAATCCCAGCACTGTGGGAGGCCGAGGCGGGTGGATCACGAGGTCAAGAGATCGAGACCATCCTGGTCAACATGATGAAACCCCGTCTCTACTAAAAGTACAAAAAATTAGCTGGGCATGGTGGCGTGTGCCTGTAATCCCAGCGACTCAGGAGGCTGAGGCAGGAGAATTGCCTGAACCCGGGAGGCAGAGGTTGTGGTGAGCCAAGATCGCGCCCTTGCACTCTAGCCTGGGTAACAAGAGCGAAATTCCGTCTCAAAAAAAATAAATAAATAAATTTAAAAAATAAATAAATAAATAAAATTATAAAAAAGTGTCATTTTTCAATAGATCAAAACATATGAAATAGTTGGGCATACATCTAACCAAAAAAGGGGGCAAAATTTCCACACAGAAAACTATAAAATATTAGTGAGATAAAATTTGAAAGGAAAATACTAAATAAATGTACATATCATGTTTATTATTTGAAATATTCAATATAGTAAAGATGTCAATTCTTTCTAAATTGATCTATATATTCAATGCCATACTAATCAAAATCTCAAGACTTTGTTATCTGGGGTTTGCAGTTTCAATTCCAGTATTTCTATGGAAATATAAAGGGTAAGAACGTTCTTACACTTGGAAGAATAAGATGGGAGGACTTGCTTTATTGGGCATCAACTCTTACTGTAAAGTTACAACAACGAAGACAATGTGATATGGCAAAATGTTAAACAAATTGCTAATAGAATGGCATAAGATGCTCTGAAACAGATCCACACATTTATGGACACCTGATGTACAACAAAAGAGGTACTGCAGAGTAGTGGGGAAAACACAGTCTTTGGGAAAAATGACTGCAGAACAGAAAATGGTTACATGGGTGATTGGTTTTTTATTTATTCAACTACATACTTTGCTCTATGCACTTTTGTGTTTTATGTTATTACCCTACATAAAAACGTTTTTCAAGAATGTGAGTATCATGCTTGGTCTTTTCTCTTCTGCCAGGATGCCCAGGCTTTTCAGCTCTGTAACTTCACACATGCCTGAAATGTGTTTCCTCTGACTGAAATGACGTTTATAACATTATCTACTTATTTTTTTAAACGCTCAAATCAAAATATATTAAAATACTTACAGTATGATCCCAATTCTGCATTAAAATTACACTGAATTTGTGCATCTTTGCATATGGTTGCTTAAAAGTATATGTATGTATACATACCGATTCACATACACTCAAACACACATACGGTTGTGTGCTTTCCTATGTAATACCAATTCATGGGAACACTGTTTGTCTTAGACGTCTTTTTACAATTCTAAATAAATAAATGTATGTAAGTATGTCTGTTTAAATACCAAATAGTGGAGTTACATATTTTTTGCTAGTAGATCAGTCAGTTTAGGAGACTAAGTTCTGTCACTGGCTCTCAGCCAGAAAACACAAAATTATTCAACTTACTAAGTTTTCCTCAGTCTGAATGGCAGCTTGACAAGGTGCTTATATTGTGTGCCAAAATGTCATTTGCTTGCGAACAGTTTTCACGCATAATGACTACATAAAAGTGACAGTGGCTAGACCTGTTAGAAAAAAATATATGATAGATGTTTTGGCTAAAAGTACCTTCAGGAAATGATCAAAGAAAAAGAGGATACAAATAGCAGGCAATTAGAAATTGGTGAAAATCCTTTGGCATTAAGAAGGCACCATAAATACCCTTACAGCCTGAAGGGAGGACTGACTAACAATTGGATGAACTGAAAATAAATGATGGCTAAAGGCATATCATGACTTTAGGAGATTTTTTTTAGAGCCAAGCTCATCCCCATCTGAGATGATGGATACAGACTCAATTCAGTCTGTGACTTGTTTCCAAACAGCACTCCCTTCTCTAGGTTTGCAGCACCCCTGACTCTGCACACTACTTTGACATGATTCCAATGGAGGCTGGGCCACACGAACTAATACGAGTGACAGATATCAGACTGGGCTTTGGTACAGTCATTCCCTCTGTTGATCAAAGTTTGCTTACTGGGTCAACCTAATAGTACCTGGGCCGTAATAGGTACTAAATAAGTATAGGGCAAATGGACAGATGGACAGACAGATGGATCAATCAATCAGCCAATCATTCTTTCCTCCTTAATCTTCTCTGCCTTGGTCAATGATACTAATATCCTCTCTACCTATGAAGACAGAAACCTAGAAATCATTCTCATATTCTTCCATCCATTCAAACAAACCCCACAACTCCACCCACTAAACTTTAAGTCCTACTAATAACTCTTGTCTCCTAAATATATCTGTCTCTTTTCCCATTCTCTCCATTTCCTGTGTATGCTTTAGTTCAAGACCTATATTATTCCTCCTTAGAGGATTACAAATTCCCATAATATCCAACTGGTTTCATTGCCTCCAGTCTCTTCCCCTTTACATCATTTCTAGAAAGACCTTTCTGCAATGGAAAACTGATCCTGTTTTTCTCTTGCTTAAAGACCCCTTTGATAATACCCTAATGCCTTCAAGAAAAACTCTCTCTTATTAGAATAACATTCTAGGCCCTCTAGGATATAATCTCTCCTTGTATCCATAACGTTTGCTCCTACCATATTACTCTTCAGAGTTCCAATATCCACTTACTTACAGTTTTTCCAAATGTCATGTCTTAACTCCATGTTCCATATTAGAATATACCCTTCCGCAACCATCTACATGAATAGCTCCTTTTTATGATTCAAGAGACTGCTCAAGGATTGCATTTCCTTTTATCTCCAAGTTGAATTAAGTACTCATCCTCTGTATACACATAATATCTGGTTCACATCTCTTATAACATGTATTGCACAGCGCTCTTAATTTGTCTTACTTGCTGTCCTGGAAGGTAGCTTCCACCTCATTTTCCCAGACTTCTCCATCATGGTAAATGGCATTATCATTTGTCCTGTCATGACCCAAAACCTGGGATATCCATGACACCTTCCTCTTACTCCCCTATTCCTGTACTTCCAAGTGATGACCATGTCCTGTGTATCTAACCCTAAAAGACAATCTCAAATTGTTTCATTTCCTCTCTAGCACATTTTCATTCTAGATCAATGTCTCTACCCTGGTCTTCTGCACCGCCTCCTAATTGGTCACCTACTCTCAGTCAGTCTAACCCATTCTCCTCTCAACAGCCAGGATGATCTTTCAAAACATCTGTCTGAGTTACTTCCATTTATAACCCTGCATTGGCTTCCTGCTGTGCTTGGTATAAAAACTGCTTGATATGGCAAATAACACCCTGCATAGCCTGACTCCTTCAGCTTCAACCTCATCTTATGCTTTTTTCCAGTTTGTTCCTCCAGCTCCCTGCACATGGGTCTTTATGGATCTGCGAGAGTTGTCAGAATCAAAATGGAGTTACTAGTGTTAAAAAACTGGATAATCAGAGAGCCAGGGAAGGCCATGAAGGAAAGGTTCTTATACACAAATGCCTAGTAACCAGAACTATCAAAAAAGTCTCCGCAAAAACTAGAACCTTGCACAAATGCCATCACAGTCCTATACAAAAAATACTTCTGTAAGAACATCTGACCAGCAACTTCCTGTCCAACTTCAGACTGGTGCCACCCTTGTTATTTATCCATGTAGCCAAAAATAATTATCTCAAAACAATTATGTAAACTTCCTCATCTTTACTTTAAAAATCTTTGTCTGCCTTTACTTTCCTGAGTACACACAATTTACTATGGCACACATATTTCCATTTCAGTGCCCACTTCTGAATAAATGTTACTTTCTTTTAAAGAGCCCCTATCTCTCTCTCTGTTGTCTAGGTGGACAGGCCTTTTTGTCAGTTTCTCAAACTGCTTAGCTTTCTCTTATCATGCAATCTATGGAGACATTTTTTTGTAAATTTGAAGTACGAGTTATATGACTACATTTTATTACCATAAGAGATCTTGTATGTAGTATCATAAGCCAGTCAAAATTCCATTGGAGGTAAAAATCAAAATATCCCAAAACTGGGGAATGAATATTATGGGGAATATTATGTCACATTATATGATTGAATCCTATTAAACCATTAAAAATGTTTATGAATCTTACCATTTTAATGACATGAGAAAACGCTTCTCATGATACAAAAATGAAATGTAATTAAAGTCAAAAGAACAGGGTATAAAATAGTATATAGAATATGATCTCAACTTTGCTAAACAAAGTCCAGAGAAAATAGATTGGAAAGGGGTACAGTCATTTCTCATTATACTTAGGGATAGGGAAGACTGATTCCAGAGGTTCCAAGACCCCTGCATATACCAAAATCCAAGCACACCCAGGTCCCACAGTCAGCCTGCAGAGCCTGCCTATACAAAAAGTCACCCCTCCATATGTGGTTTTGCATCCTGGAATGCTGCATTTTCAATCCACGTTTGGTTGGAGAAAGTCCACATATGAGGGGACCCACATGATACAAACCCGCATTGTTCTAGGGCCAAGTGAATACCAAAAAGTTAACACTGATACGCTGTGAATGGTATATGCATAAGAATATATAAATGTGTATATGCGTATATTCTTTCATATATATGTGAAGAACTCATATATGTTCTTCACATGTACACATATATACACATACATGTTCACCTTTTTGAACAATGATCATACAATCTGAAAAAATAGATTTTTAGTAAATAAAAGTTCATTTTCTAGGCTTTATATTTTTAAATATCAATTATGTTAACATGATTTCCATTTAAATAGTATCTTCCCTCTGTATATTTTTTCCAACACCTTTGGTAAATGTCTTCCTTACATGCTCTATCTGTACATTCCAAATGAGTTTGGCCTATCTCCAGGTTTAACTTGATTTCATCTGTTTTTTATTTATATGTAAATATTCTAAGAGCATGGGTTTGCTAACTCTAAGCCAAATAGGGCTTCTCCAACACTCTTCTTAATTCTAAGTACCAGAGGACAGAACATTCATCTTCATAGTACCTAAAATTGGTCCTTGAGCAAGTAAACATTTAAAAAAATGCTTCTATCTGACCTTCACCTGGGCACTGCTTTTTCATCTTGTGGACCCTATCTCTTCACTTAGTTGCTAGGAAGCTCCAGGCTAATGAGTGCTCTCTGGCCAATGGACACAAGCTCATGGCAGGTGTTTTGATACTATTAATAACTTCACTCCTGACTTCCGCTTCACCCTCCTATTCTTCTCTTTGTTCCATATTCCAAATCCACTTATTATTTTATTTAATTTTATATTGAAAATATTTATTAAAGTATCTTAAATTCTAATTTCGAAACGAGAAAAAATTGTCTTCCTTTCTTGTAAAAGAAGGGATGATAGTACATATACTACTGATAACAGAACCAGTTCTTTGGGATTAAAATGAGAAATAAGGATTATAAATTAAACAATCTTTTAGTTGCTACATCTCTTCATAAAGATAAAAATATTGTTTTTCATTTCCACATAGTTCTCAAAAGAGAACTGGAGCCAGGTACAGTGGTATGTGCTTGTAGTCCCAGCTATTTGGGAGGGTGAGGTGGAAAGACTGCTTGAGTCCATGAGTTTAAGGCCAGCCTGGGCAACATAGCAAGACTTTGTCTGAAAAAAAAAAACACACACACACAAACTGAATTTATATAATATCTTATGAAATCTTGACCACTCTGATATTGGCTTCGTCACTGCAGGACTTAAAGCTTATATATTATTCTCTGAACAAGCTCCTTTATTTTTCTTCTTCCCATAAACTACCTGTTGCTGGTACCATTCAAAGAGTCTCCAAATGTTAGATTATTGCTTCCTATTTCCTATTGCCTCTACTGGCGGGGGTGAGGAGGGCAAAGTAACTGCCCCCCTCCACCAAATATTATTACATATTCTTTTCAATAAACTGGATATTTTTCTTCCATTTTCTGTATCTAAAAATAAAAACTGATGTTAAAGGGCAAATCTCCAAATCAGGAAGATTCTATAAAAACACAGAATTAAAGGCAAACTGTCTATCTTACCAAAATGAGGCTCAAAAGAAAAATGGTTGTGCATTTTTAATATCAGAGAACTCCAGCAACCAACAATGTTTTAAAGGTGCCATAAGCTCCATGGAGTACTAGAGTAGCATTCAGTATTTAATAGCAACCCGCTCCACAGGGCCAGCAGCAAAAAGGATCTTGCTGCAATAGCACAGTAACCCCCGAGGCAGCATGCTAACAGAGAAGTGAGGGAGTACAGTGAGCAATGGTCTAGCAGAGACCTGCTGCAGGCAAAGGCAACAGCAGCACAATCAGTGTTACTACAGTGGAGAGGGCGAGAGGGAAGTCAGGTGACTTCAGAGAAGTAGTCACAGGCTAGATCACACAAGACTTTAAGTCGTGTGTGTGTGTGTGTGTGTGTGTGTGTGTGTGTGAGATTCTGATGAGAAGCCACTAGAAGGTTTTGAAGGGAAATGAAATGAGTATGTATGACAAAAATCACTGCTATTTGGAAAATACTGTAGAGAAGCAAGGGTAGAAGCAGAGACTTCTCAATCATGTGGGTAGAAGAGGACTGTGGCTTAGCTTAGAGAGGAAAGGAGAGGTGGGCAGATTTGGGATCTTCTGTTTAAGGTAGAGTCAACAGAATTTGTTGGATGCTTGGATGCAGGGTCTGACCTAAAAAGAGAAGTCAAGAGTAATTTCCTAGAATTCCAGCCTACTTGAATGGCAGTAACTGAGGCAGCTTGATATATTGAGGGGAAACAGAGGGAGGACTTGACGGATGTGGTGTCAGGAGTTCTGTCTGTCCATACTAAATTTAAATGCCTATCAGATTTCCAAGTGGAGATGCTGAGTAAGCAGATGAATATACACATCTGGAGCTCAGAAGAGAAGTAAAGCTAGAAATAAAATTTTGGAAGTCATCAAATTATAGATGTTATTTATAGCCAAGGAATATGGCTTGGGATAGAAATTGCCTTGAGACACAGTACGGCCAATAACTGAACTCTGTGGCACACTGACATTTAGTGATGGAGAGGCCTGGCGACACAATGAAGCGAAATGAAATGCAGGAGAATGTGGTAACCTGGAAGCCAATTGAAGGAGAAAGAATATTAGTGAAGAACATTAATGAAGAAGAGAGAATATTAAGGAGGAGGGAGTGATCAAATGCTACTGAGCGGTCAGGAAAAATGAGAACTGTGAACAGACATTGGATTTCGCAGTCATTGGCAATGTCAGGACCATGTAGGGGTTAATGGGGACAAAAAAACCTCAGATGAGAGCAGGTAGGAAGAAACAGAGGAAATGAAAATAGAGACTTAGAGGCAAATTTTCAAAGAGGATTTTTTGTTTGTTATAAAGAGAAGAAAAGAAGTGGAGCGGGACCTAGAATGGGATGTGTGGTCTAGGGAGGATTAAAGGCAAGAGATTTAACAGCAGATATTTGTTAAATGAATATGTTTTAAGAATACCATAGGGGCCGGACGCGGTGGCTCAAGCCTGTAATCCCAGCACTGTGGGAGGCCGAGGCGGGTGGATCACGAGGTCAAGAGATCGAGACCATCCTGGTCAACATGGTGAAACCCCGTCTCTACTAAAAATACAAAATATTAGCTGGGCATAGTGGCACGTGCCTGTAATCCCAGCGACTCAGGAGGCTGGGGCAGGAGAATTGCCTGAACCCGGGAGGCGGAGGTTGCGGTGAGCCGAGATCGCGCCATTGCACTCCAGCCTGGGTAACAAGAACGAAACTCCACCTAAAAAAAAAAAAAAAAAAAAAAAAGAATACCATAAGGACCAAACGACTCACCAGATAGGTGTACATGATTCAACAGTGTAAACATGGTTTATACTTCAAGTTCCATACTGTAAGACGTACATGTCACATTCACTTTGCTTCAAATGTAGGTGTCAATATCATATACGTGCTTATCTACTTTCTGATTTGAACGCGATATAAAATGGAGTTGTTTAACTCGATTTGTAACCAACCACTTTAAAATATTAAAATGTAAGGACTGATGGGCTGATTGTTGCAGCAAACCACCATGGCACACGTTTATCTACGTAACAAAACTGCACGTCCTACATATGTATCCCAGGACATCAAATCAAATCAAATCACATCATAATAAAAGAAATAAAGATTCTGGAAATCGAGATTACCAAATTAAAACTTTCAGAGGTAGGGGGTATGCGTTTTAAACAAAAGTCCCAAATGCGTCTTACCATCAGGCTTGTTTTTAGTATTCCTTACTAATCTAAGGAATAATAAACACTTGGAAAAAGACAAGTTCTCCTACTTTGTAGATGTGCAATATGGGTTCAGGGGCTGACAGTTCAAGTCTATATTATGGTGTATTTTTACCTCCAGATCATGTAGCCTTTCTCACCCTTGTTTCCCAAAATTGAAAGGATAATTTAAAAAAATGGTAAATGTAAGAATATTTTAAAATACTTTCTTTAAAAAAAAAATTACTACTGTGGAAAACTGGAGAGGTCCTAATATACTGAAAACTAGCTCACAGCTGCCAGTCCAAATTA
This sequence comes from Sapajus apella, assembly GCF_009761245.1. NCBI lineage: Eukaryota > Metazoa > Chordata > Mammalia > Primates > Cebidae > Sapajus > Sapajus apella. The sequence goes on along the minus strand of NW_022436941.1, from coordinate 25,142,271 downwards.
TTTTTATTTAATTAGCTTTGGACAAAAAAAACAAGTAGGAAACCCCATGCAGAAGCCTCCAGCATTGGCTCGGCATGCCTGACAGGGGCTCACGCAGACTCTTTAGAGCATTTAAGACTCTGGGCTATTTGCTTATGGTTCTGAGGTGTCTTTTCAAAAATGGGTTTGCTAGTCAAAATGAAACAAAAAGGCAGCAAGCTGTGTGGATTTTCCCTTCGGAGAAAGCCAAGTGATGGAAAGGCCGGGCCGGCCCCCCAGCGACAGCGGCGCCTGCACCCCCGCCATCGGCTCGGATGGGAGGTAGTGCGAGCGGCCTGGCCCCCAGCCCACCCCGCGCCCCGACCGGGGAGCCCGGCACTTGCCTGCTGGTGAGCGCGCGGCTCCTGCGTCTTCCCTTCCGGCGGAGCGCGACCAGGCGGTTGGCGTCTTGCGCCGGGCGTTGAGAGGCTGGGGCGCCTCCTACGCGGCGGGCAGCAACCCCGTCCCCGCTGCCACCGCAGCCTGCACCCCTTCGCGCTCGCGGAGCAGTTCGCTCGTGAGTCGGCGGCCCCACGCCTTTGCAGACGCGCTGCCTCAGCCCTTGGAGGTCTTCGCTCACCAGGCCTGACTGCCGTCGGCACCTGCCCCGCCGCTCTCGAGGGGTCGCTCGAGGGCGGGCTGCTGCATTGCCAAGGCAGGCCCCACCCGGGACGTGGCGCTGAGGGCCGGGGCAGTACAGCTACGAGTCAGGGGTTAACGTGGCGGGAACACTCGGTAGAAGGAAGGAGCTCGCAAAGAAGGGTGGAGGAGGGGAAACCGCAATGGGGAACTGTCACCAAGGCTAGTGGACTCTCCCTGCTTTTTTTTTTCTTTGGCATGTACCCCCCAAAGCCGGACGTCAAGGGCCAGAAAAGTCTGGAAAGGAATTCCACCGTGTTTGCCCCTTACAGACCAGACAAACCCCTAGACCCTTCGGAGGTACAGAGACTCTCCTGGTTCCCTAAGACAGTCTCTTGACTTTTCCTGTCCCTTTACAGCTCTCTCACTTGACTACCGCAGCCAACCCTACCCCTGACTAGGGTGTGCAGCACATCAGCCCCTGCCCCCAAAAACTACCCTGGGAAAGATCCCTTTTTTCAAGTTCGTTCTCCACAGCCGAACAGATTGGAACGCCACTGAGTATCAAGAGAGAACAAAAAAGCAATTAGGTAAATAAAGCGTAAGAAGCCTTATAAAGCCCCAAACACCCAATCCTAGTCATAATCTAAGAGCCCCAGTTCAGAAATCTCCCTCCCCTTTTAATTCTCAGGCAATCTCTACTCCCTGTCAAAGGAGACCCAGTTACTGAATCTCAGATGAGACCATGGATAATAAATTCGGAGTGAAGGTCCATACCTGAGTCTCAGAAACACAGTACAGGTAAAGCTAAGAATTATTTCCTCCCTTTCCCCATCCAACAACAGGACGGCTTATTGAAGGTAGGCACTTCAGGTAGTAGTTACTTGGTGTGCTGCAATGTAGTCAGAAATGCCCTATTATGTACCATGTCAACACAATTCATTATCCAACAGTTGATTCTCCAACTGCTCCACCTCCCAACAATTCTACCTAAACTCTTTGGGTAAACAGTGGCTTCCTAAATCCAACTGATACTTTTGTTGCCCTCATTTTCCCTGGGAGTCTCTCTTTGGGGATTGACAAAGTTGACTGTTGTCTTCCAACACTGTTTCCTTGATGTTGACAGCCCCACTTTGCCTTTATGCTCATCCTGCTTGTTAACATTCTTTCAGTTTCCTCTGCCTGTTCCTCTTTCTCTGGCAACCCTGCAAAATCAATGCTTTTTAAGCTTTTCCACTGAAATACCACCCATGACAGATTCCATAACCATGTACTTCCCTATTCACCACTTAAGAACCTGAAGTCACTAGTGTCAAGGGCACATTTACTTGAAGTGTTCCATCTTCTTTTAAATTGCTCGAAATTTTGCATTCTTCTTCATAATATTGTCACATGTACTAAAAAATAAATTGGTTACAAGTTTAATTGCTTAACATTTTCTCTCCAAATGTTCAAGAAAATGCATCAGTCACTTATGCCACATATATTTAGATTACATTCTATGTGCTAGGCATTAGGGATATTGTGTGAACAGCAGGCACAGTCCTAGTTCTCAAGGAGATTTTATTGTCCAATCTGGGAGACAGATACATAAAGAAGTGAGACAATTTCTTTTTCTTTTTTTTTTTTTTTTTTTTTTACTTTTTCTAAATTTTAGTCTATCCAGTCCAGGAACACACGTAGTATTGATTTTCATGTCCCTTTACCTTTTTCAGTCTGAAGCAGTTCTTCTAATCTTTCTTTGCCACTCACGACCTTGGCATTTTTGAAAAGTATGGGACATTTATTTGGGAGAATGTTACTCAATTTGAGTTTCTCTGATGTTTTCCCTTGATCAGATTTAGGTTATGCATTAGAATAGCATAGAAAGGATGCTTTGTACTTCTAAGCATATCATGTCACGAAGTACATGATACTGATTTGTCCTTTTACTGGTGAGGTGAACATTGATCATTTGATCAAGGGGTTGGCAGCCAGGTTTCTTCAATGTAAAGTTACTATTTTTCTGTGTTATTTATAAGCAATTTATGAGGAGATACTGTGAGACCATGTAAGAATTCTGTTCAGCACACTTTCACCCACTAAGTTTTACATCCATCAATGATTCTTGCGTGGATCAGCTAGTATTGTGATGATTGGCAGGTGGTAATTTTTTAGCTCCATCAATCCTTCTACATTTAGAGGTGAGACAATTTCTGATCCGTGCATTGATATGGGGACAGGGAATCTTCCTGGTGGGCAATTTCTAGCTATAAACTTGGTTATTCCCATTCAAGAAAGGAGGGGATGACCTGACAAACTGATAAATATACTGACTTATAGGCAGTGTCTAATAGATCATGCAGCTTTTAGGTTCTTGGAAAAATGAAATGGAAAATTTGTAAAAGATCTGTTGGTTAGACTTAAAGATAAGCCTCTTGGAGTAGTGAGATCATGTTAAGATATTCATGTCCCACATAAGTGCCTAACAGGATGCATCAGGTGGAGATTTGCAATAAGGGGAACAAGATGAATTGTCTGGTGGATGTCAGTCTTTTTCTCCAGCCAACCCAGGGCTTGGTTAATGGGCCCATTTACCAAGTGGCCATCACAGCAGTGACTATTCAGTTGACTCTGACTTTATCAAAAGGGAGATTATCCCAGGTGATTCTGACCTAACCAAGTGAACCCTTTCTGGCCTTCTCTGAAACAGATTCTAGTCAGAAGTTTTGCTGACTTTAGAAAGGCAAACAGTCATGTTGTGCACTGCTTATATAGAAGAGCAGCCCTAAGTAGCTGAAGACCTCAGTTCTACAGCTTCTAGGAACTAAATTTTATCAACAACCTGATTAAGTTAGAAGAGAACTGTGAGCTCTAGATGACAATGCAGTTCAGCTGACTTCACTGCAGTCTTATGAGACCCGAAGCAGAAGACCCAGTTAAGCCATGCGGAGACTCTTAACCCCAAGAAATTGTAAGATAATAAAATTATGCTGTTATAAACCAGTAAATCTATGGTAATTTGTTACTCAGCATAGAAAACTAAAACAAGAGATAAAATAGCACTTGGATGGAAATCTATAGCTTTAAATATGTAAATGAGAATAGAAAGTCGAAAATTTGAGGAGCTAACCATCCACTACAATATGGCAAATTAACATGGAAAGAAAAAGCTGAAATCACTAAAACAGAAAAGAATACAACAAAGAAGAAACAAAAATACTGGCTTTAAAAAAAACTTGTAATAAATGTGATAAACCTCTGGCAAGACTAGTCAAGGAAAAAAGATACAAGGAATACAAAGGGTACCATCCTTACAGATCTGGCATATGTTAAGTATACAAGAAAAACACAGTACTAATAAATTTGAAAGTGTAGACGAAATGGAAAGATTCATAGGAATATGCAATTTACCAATATTACATAAGAAACAGAAAAGCTCAACCTTATTAATAAAAAGAAATTGAATCAGCATCCTATAAAGAAGACACCAGACCCCAAGCACACTTTACCTACAATTTCTAATAAACAGTCAAGGAAGAAGTAAATATTATATACAAGCTTTCCCAGAAAACAGGAAAAGAAAGCCACTTTCCAACTCACTTTATGAGGCTAAGCCAGGCTTGATATTAAGCAAAAATCTTAAAAGAAATCCAGCTATTAAAAATAAACCACATCATGCCAGGTTGTTTTTACCCTAGGAAGAAAAGGCTGGCTTAACAACAGGAATCCAGTTCATGTAACTGACCACATTCAGAGAATAAAGGCAGAAAAATCATGATTTTCTCAATAGAGCTTTTTAATAAAATTCAAAATTTTCTATCATTTATGATTATAAAAAACTCTAAGCAAACTAAAGATAGGTGGAGTATTTCTAAATTTAATAAAAATACCATAAAATGCTTACAGGATACTTTGAAAGCATTCCCAGAAAACAGAAACAAAACAAGAATGCCTACACATAACCTATTCAACATTATACTGGAGGTCCCTGCAAATGTAATTAGGCAAGAAAAAGTAAAGAAAGGGAGAATAGAATGACAGACAAATCTATCATTACTTATAGAAAGTGCAAAAGAATGTATAAATTACTAGACTTAACAGAAGATTTTTGCAAGTTTGCTGAATGGAAAAATTAAAGTTTTTCCACATACCAACAAAAAATTAAAAACTTAAAAGATATCATTTATAATGATAGCATCAAAAACATAAAGATACAAGAAAGTAAAATTAACGAAGTATATGTATACAGTATTTCTATGAAGACAATTATGATTTTATTCAAAGATACAATGGAAAGAAATTAACTCACCAAAAAATGCCCTATTATAAAGAATTTGTTCACAGGTAAAATACAATCCCAATCAAAATCCCAACAATTTTGTTTTGTTGAAATTCCAAAATTTGTATAAAAATTCAAAGAACTGATTACAGCCAAAATCTTGAAGAATAAGGTATAAAAAGACTTATTTTACCAAATATCAAGACTTAAAAGCTGCAACAGTGTGTTACTGATATATGGGCAAACTGATCAATGTAATAAAAGAGAGCCCAAAAACAGACTCATGTAAATATGAGCATTTCACAGATGACAGAAATGGCATGTTCAACCAATTGAGAAAGATGGTTTTTCAAGAAATGAAGGGGGGAAAAAAAGAACCTGGATACCTACCTCACCCACAAAATAAAATTCAATTTAAGTAGAAGACAAAACTACACATATTTTAGAACACAGTATAGAAGATATTCATGACCTAAGGGAAGTATTTTTTTAAACAAGACAAACACACCAAAAATATAGAAAAACATGGATAAATTTCACTAGGAGCAGAAAGATAAACTGTGAGAAGACATTTGAAACAGTTATAACCAAATGATTAAGTATTCTTGGTACATGAAGGAATTTTATTAACTTAAAAAAGTCAAATTTTAAAAAATGGACAAATGATTTAAACAGCAACTTAGCAAAAAGGGGAAATCCAAATAGTAAATTTGAACAAAAAAATAATTAACCTCATGGAAATGCAAATTAAGCAACAATGAGGTACCATTACAAGCCCAGATTTTCCAAAGTTTTACAAATGTGGAACCTTCTAATGCTGCTGGTGAAAGCACTGATTAATTACTTTGGAAAAGTTAGGTATTACCTAGTAAATTTCAAGATACATATATGACTCACCAATTTCATTGCTAGATGTATTCTCAAGAGATCATACACATGTACAACCTGACATATATACAGGGATGTTCATAGTGGCTTTGTTCGAAATAGCAAAAAAGGCAGAATGATCCAAATGCCTTCATGGAAGAGATACATAACGGTGGTATATTAATGATAAAACAAAAACTATAGCGATATGCATCATCATGGATGATGCTAAATGTTCAGCAAGTCACAGAAAAGTGACATTTCTATTTATTAAATATAATTTAATACTTTATTAAATTTTATTAATGTTTACTTCTATCTGATTGTTAGACTACTTTTAAGGAATGCAGACATCCGTACTACTCGAAATGTGGTCCCATACTGATCCTATACTGATCACCTGTCATTGGTTGATGGAGAGAGAAGCACATAAAGTGAGTAAACATGCATAAACTTTAGAAATGCTGACAGTAATCTGACAGTGCCAGTACATTCAAGTACATGATTGTGTATTTACAAAAATATCAGTTTATGATAATTTCGCAATTAAAAAAAAATGTGAGAACTAGTATACTTAACTGGTAAAAATACGAAGAAAAGATTATTTGCATTACAAGCAGAACATTGGTTATCATGTCTCTTGAGGTGATTCAGGAAACTGACCAGGAAAGGATACATAGGAGCTTTCTAAGGTATTCACAATGTTATATTTCTTTACCTGAGCATTGGATATATGAGTATCTGTTTTATAACTTTTCTTCTCATTAAATTGTACATCCCGAATGTGGTCTTCTATATAATTTCACAAATGTAAAAGTGTAAAAATTTGTTATGGACAGTACAATACCAATTTCTTTAAAAAATACAAAAATATCTATAAAAACTGAAATACACCAAAAAGAATGATGGAATTATGGGCAGACTTTGGTATCTGAACAATTACTTATCAAATTCTTACGCTGTTGCCTTTTCAAGATAGTAGTGATCATGAGGAATCCTCCAGCACTAAAAACAGAGTATGCCAGACCAGTGTCACTTTTGTATCTAAATTTCAGCAAGGAAACTGCTTCCTAATGATAAAAATAGGATAACATCCTTGTATTTTCCTCCAGAATTTGGAAATTCCTGAGATGGAAAAGTTAGTCAGGAGATCAAATATCACTTTTACTGTTAACAAAATTAAAGAACGTGTTTTTCAATCTGTAGCAAGAGGGACTGGTTAATACCCATATCCATAAACTGGAGATAAACCGCTCAATTACTGGCATAGTCACATAACCAGGGCTTCTGCTGTGGGGAGATGATGTAAAACTCCCTAAGGAATAAGTCTTCTGACCTTCATATTCTCTTATTCCTTTAGTACTCTGTAAATATTGTAGACCCTTAGAGTCCATTCTGCTCCATTACCTGTGTAACATTAGTTGCTCATACAGCTATCCCATGTACGCCAACTAGGTTATGTTCCTGGTGGTCAGACTGTCTTATTCATTTTTTTTTTTTTTTCCAGACCAAGTCCTGCTCTGTAGCCCAGGCTGGACTGCAGTGGTGCAATCCTGGCTCACTGCAACCTCCGCCTCCTGGGTTCATGTAATTCTCTTGCCTCAGCCTCCCGAATAGCTGGAATTACAGGCAGGCGCCACCGTGCCCCGCTAATTTTTGTGAATTGTAGAGACAGGGTTTCACCATGTTGGCCAGGCCGGTCTCAAACGCCTGACCTCAGGTGCTCTATCTCGGCCTCCCACGGTGCTTGGATTACAGGCATGAGCCACCGCGCCCAGCCTGTCTTATTAATTTTTGAAAATTCTAGCAGACCATTATGTACATGACAGACATTCAAACACTTTCATAGTTGTGTCATGTATTGTTCATATAGGAGCCACATAAATAGAAGTCATAGTAAGGACTTTAGGAACTAAAAAAAGACCAAGAGACCAGAATTAGACTAATGATAAAAACAGAATTACTAAGTGCTTGTATATGCTAGGCACTGATCCTCAGTGTTTCATAAACATTTCATTCTCCTTACACCAGATGGCAACACCTTAGCAGCAGATGGAAAACAGAAATATATGGTTAATCAAATCCAAAGTCACACAACCATGACTTGAATTGGGCTGTGACTCCAAAGCCAAAGCACTGAACCACTGCTGAGCTATAGTGAAATCAAGATAGCTAAGCCTTCAGAGATCTATCCTTAATTGTCTTTTTGTAAGGCAGTATTACACAGTGCTTGAGAAAGAGGGCTCTGGAGCCAGACTGCTATGGTTCATATTCAAACTCTGCTAATTACTGTGTGAGATGAGATTTCTGAACCCCTCTATGCCTCAGTTTCCTCATCTATAAAATGGGAGTAATATCTTTATTGCATGGAATCATTGCAAAGATTAAATATGTCAATACAAATACTCAGCACAGCACCTAGCACAAGGTAAGCATTCAATAAATGTTAACCTATATTTATAGTTATTTCCCTGTTGTTTTTGGAGAATTGTGCCCAGGAACCAGACTGTCCCCTCTGACCACATTATTAAGAAAATCACTGATACAACTGGGTATTACACAACCTAAAGTTAATTTACTTAAAAATTAAGACCTCTTTGGAGCAACTGTTGATTTAAATGCCTTTGAACTACACAACCTTTCAGTAAGGAATGCAAAGAGGAGGTTAAAAATTAGGCAGTATAGACGTGGTATTTCTCTTTCACTTTCTTTTTTGGACAGTCCCTCAGATATTTTTTAATAAAATACCAAATAAATAATCACTCGCATTATAGAACTGTACTCCAGGATTTAAGTTTCTAAGGAGCTTTAGAAAGATTTAAATCCTGACAGAAATGAGTGAAGTCAGTTTGTTGAAAGATTTTTTTTTTATTCTACAAGAAATTGGTAGGTGCAATCCTGTTAAAGAAATTTCTTGTTTTCAAAAGTAAATGAAAAACCCCTCTGAATTATTCATATATTAATTTAATTTTTGAAAACAATAGTCATAGGGCCTGCTTCGTCCTATTTAACTATAAATGTTACACATTTACAAACTAAAACAAAAACGCATCGTACAGAGATTTAAATGAAATTTAAAAGAATAAATTTGCTTTTCAGTCCACTGTATTTTCAAAGTTACTACCAAGCTTGGATGAAAGTTGTGAACCACAAACCATTTGTTTAATAGAAAAAAAAAATGTGTAGATTATTAGCAAAGTAATACCTTAAAATGTATCTTCACACAGTTGCAATTTTAGTATAAACTTATGTATCAAGTTGCTTTCCATTATTTATTCTACTTTAAAAATATATACAACTATGATGTTCAAATATGTATTCTGAGCCATTACGTCCAAACATAAATATTTGGGAAATTCAAACTGCTGCAACACATTAGGAAAGGATTAAGGAAAAATGATGAGCTACAAATTATGCAGTTGGAGGAAGAAAAAAACATTACTTAGCATTTATGTCTGGATAGGTATGTATTTTCTAATTTACATATACATATCCAGTTGAGCATAAACAACCATCAAAATTTAACCAGTTACATAGAAACTAGACTCAGCCTACACTATTTTGTATAACAGGTTAACAGTAGTGATTTCAAAAATTTTAATATATCTCAATAGTTTCACCAAAAATTATTTGTGGTAATATTCTAGTATTACGAAGTTTTGAGAGGTACAGATTAAATGAGTGCACTATCTATGCCAAACTCAGTAAGATCTATACCTTACTGCTTAATTATGGTGTAAGTATCTGAACACAATAGCACAGAGGCGCAACCAGAAAAGGACATTTTACATATGCCCATGCTGATCAATCACATTAACATTAGTGCTTACAACTCTCAAATTTAAATAGACAGGGACACTTATAAAGCTGCAGGACAACTTCAATACAATAACCAAAATTGATAAATCTGCAAAATCTTAAACTTTACTTCTTAATCCATTGATAAATATTATTTAAAGAGTAATTATTTGGTCTTCAAAAATCTTAAAAAATTAAAGGGTTGAAAACATGTTCACTCTGCTATACTGTGGCATCTGAAATTACCAAGCATGACAACTTGAATTTGTTTTGTTCTTACATGCAAGAAGTGTATATATGCATTTTAAGATAGCTTAGAATTAAGAGTTAAACTTTAGTCAGTAACGGTAAGTGAGTAGGATGGCTATCCAATCTGTATTCTATGGTATCACATATCAAAGTCTCTACGACATGACAATCTTGTTCAGAACTCATCACCTTTGGGTAGAGAAGAGAGGCATGGCAGAAAAGCAGTTGCAATTAAAAAAAAAAAAAAAACAGCAGAAAAGCTTTAAATATCTATACAATTTTGAATCATCTTGTATTCTATCAGATAATACTCAGAACAAAATCTTATTTCAGTCAGCTCAATCTACACAAGTTATAAGATGCAAACACAATGTAAACTCTATAGTGTACAGAATATGCACTATTTAATACTAATTAAATAAAGAACAGTCAATGAAGATTACCAAATAGGAAACACGTAGCATTCTAAATTTTTAAATCACTTTAAGGTAGCTAACCAGAAACTACAGAAATAAAATATGCAAGACAAAAAAAAAAAAAAAAAACAGAAAAAAAGGAAAGCAACTAACTTTTCAGTGCATCACACCTATGAGGATAGAATGTATGGCACTTATGTGATACTAATATTAACAATTGTTCATTTAAGCTGGGAATGACTCACAGACATTAAAGTCATATAAGGGCAAGAGCCACAGAATTAAAATGTGAAAATTAAACATATCTCCTTTTTTCTTTGTGAAAGCACTGCAAATGTAACGAGTACAGGTAACTCAACAAAAATTTTCGTATTTCATTTGCCCCCATTGTAGTGTCTTAAATTATTCTGTAATATTTCTACCTGTTATAAACAGTCTTATTTTTAAGGCCTGTATAAACTCTATTATGCTACTCAAACATACTGTTTTCTGTGTGCTACAAATGCCTTTATGAAAAAATAGCATAACTGGTTATAAATCATAGAATAAACCCAAAAAACAAAAGTTTGACATTTTCTAAGCTAGTGAGAAATAAATTATACCATGATGTACCAATATTAACTAGCATTCCTATGGTAGATTTTTTTTTCCTCCATAAAATTGAACAGTGCAGACAGAATAGGGCTTGGGCTACAGTTCATCACATTTGGTTTTCTTATAAACAATTAAAAGGCAATTTTGTTCCTCCATAACACATGTAGACATTAAATCTAAGGTTTTTAAAATATCAACTACCTATAAGAAAAGTAGTTTTAAATGGTTAAAAGGAATCAAAATACCAAAGTTTAGTGTGCCAAGAGTAGATATAAACAACCAAGAACAGAGTAGATCATTGGTATTGATTATTTAACATGAATAGCCCAAAATGAGTTCCAAAGTTTTTCCACCTTTACAAATAAAAAAAGGTGTCCTTTCCACAGTTTGGGGATATGCATTGTACATCCCTCCCAACAAGTATGAGTAAGGTTTTAAAAATGTTGTCAATATTAAGTTCTTCAGTACCTAAATTAGAGGACAGCAATTACAGTGGCAATGGTGCATCAATTCTCAAAACGTAGTTATGATCCAACACGAGTTGTGGTGGTTCTTTTATCTGAGAAAAAGCTTTTCAAAAGAAATACCTGCCCTATGCTAACCACCAGAAGAATGAGGGCTTCTCCTACTGACCAATAGGCCACTCTTGTATTTAGATCCTCTGCTCGGCTTCGGCCTTGAGCTTCTCTTAAACGGAAATGAGTCTGATAATCGATGACAGACTTCAGAGCTTCGTGAATTGAAACACAGGCAGATTCCATCTAAAGAGAAATATTTCAGTCAGTATGTGCGACACTTTGTGTAGACTTCATCTATCATACTCAGCTTTTTGTTCCAATTTGATCTCAATTCCTCTTTTGATTAGCATGCTACTAATCTGGCATTCATTCAATACATTTATGCCAGTTGTCCTTGCAGTGAAACCCTCCTACTCATTTTCACTAGGACAACTGTTAAGGCTAGAGATCTCATGAAGCAGCTGTTTTCCCCAACTGAGATATCACAGCCATGACATCAGTAAGGTGGCAGATGGAACACTAAGCTAACAATAGCAGAAATACTTATCAGCTAAGGTTGGTGACTACAGAATTTCCACCCCAAGTTCTTTAAAGAAGAATTAGAAGGAAGAGAATGACAGTAAGTTCACCAATAATGAGAATATAAATCAAAACCCAAATACCTATTAAAAAAAAACAAAACTTGGTACAAAAATAAAAGACTGAATTAGTCAAAGTTCTTTGAACTATGTTTAAAACAACCACAACATCAAAATCGTTAGGTAACTTTTAAATCTGAAAGGGATATATCAGAATAGGAATAACTTTTTAAAAATATTTATCGATTTGCTAAATCAGCCTTTTCCCTCCTGCCAGTCAACTAAACCAATATGTATGTTTCCAACAGGATGCAAGTTTCAGTTTCACTGTGTAATCAGTTTGTGAGCCTTTAGCTGATAACAGCTTGCCTTTTTATACATTTATTATACCATCTGTTTTGAGAAAGGTTAAGTGACTAATTTTTTTGTATACTATGTTTAATATTTTTCTATTGCTGCAAACTTAATCCTAGTGGTAAAATATATGTTTTATTATTATTTTATGCAGCAAACCATGTATTAAGTTTTTACAACAAATCTAAGTTTGTCTTAATTTTAGTTAAGGAAAACAGACATTAGAAAATAACATTTAATAAAGTTCTGCTAAAGTATGAAAGGAATAATTATTAAAATACTCTATTAAAACTGCTTTTTAAAAATGTAAGAAATTAGGAGGCAAACAAACTGCATTAACCTATTAGAAGAGTCAAATGTTTTTGTTGTCCTTGCTTTGTTTGGGTCCCTAGGAATGAAAACTTTGCAAAACTGTGCTAAAATGATTTCTAATTTGTGATAAGGAACTACAGAGAGATGTGCCTCTAGCATTTCTTTGCTTTCTCTGTATTCTCAAAATGACATGTTGCCCAGGGATTCTTCACCTGCAAAGTAAACATAAAAGCAAGCAGTTGATGCAAATGCAGAATGTTTAGGAACTCCTTCAAGCCTGTCCATGGGGTATGGGTTAAGAACTACTTGATTAGAGAAAATTACAGAAATTAAATTACATGCATCCATACAACTTTTGAGATGTGATTTTTAAAGAAACTTTTATAGTGAAAACTTCCATATATATCCAAAAGTAATGAGAAAGTACAATGATCCCCTACCATGTCAATAACAATTAGGACATGGCTAATCATCTACATTCCCCACGAATTTTCCCCAATTATTTTTAAAGCAAATCCCAGATTTTTTATCACTGCAGCTACAAATACTTTTATACTTTATTTCTAAAAGATAACACTTTTTGAAAACATAACCCCAATAGTATTATAACACATAAAATAAAATAATTTAAAACAGTTACTTAAAGTCAGGAAATACTGTTCAAATTTCCCCTATTGTCTCAAAATTTGTTTTCAAATTAGAATCCAAGTAAGGTTAACACAATCATCTGGCTAAGTCTTCGTTAATCTTTAGGCTTTCTTCCTTGTTTTTTTCTTTCTTCCTTGCCACCTATTTACTGAAGAAAGTTGGGGGAAAGAGGACCCCTATCCTGTGGCATTTCTCACTTTCTGGATTTTGCTGACTACATTCCCATGCTGTTCCTTTATCCTCTGTATGTCTTGTAAATTGGCATTTGGAGCTAGAGACTTGATGGAATTCAGGTGCAATGTTCTGGGTGGGAACGCCTAGTAGTCAGTGTTGTGTACTTATACTGCATATTATCACAAGACACATAATGTCTAGTTATGTCTCCATTTGTGAATGATCATTCAGTCTGATCCACTCACTAAAAAGTTCCCCACAAGCCTTTTACTTAATGGTTTTAGTAATGACTGGTGATTATTGCCTACTCTAAATCCATCATTATATCAATGGGTAAAAAATGGTGAGAGTAAAACTCTCATCATTTGTTCTGCGTTACTAGCCAGTAATTTTATTCTGAACTTACTAGCTGGTAATTTTCAATTTTAAAGTATGAAAAGTTGCTTTATAAATATCCCTATTATACGAGACATTAGCTTTTTGGAAGTAGGAAAATGAGACTAAGAAAAATAAAAAATGTAGTATGGATAAAGAAGGGTGTGATACTAACTGCTTTATTACCATTCATTTCTTATATTTATCCACTTAGGTTTTCAGAATAAGCCGCCTTATATAAGTTAAAATTCATGAAGGAATGGACACAGGTTAAGGTACTGACCCCAAAGAAACATCATTTTACAAAGCAAAATATCTTTCACACAGGACTTTAAAATAAAGAGAACATTTCTAAAATTAAGAGTATTTGAATACATCTTGCTGATTCTTACAGGTTTACGAATCAAGGCTTTTACACATTCTTAAAACTGCCTCTTTCGCCATGACTTTGGCCAAGAGACTAAATAGAACCTGGGAACACTAAAATACCAGTTTAAGGTTTTAACGAATAGGTGGTAAATAATTCCTTTTCATGCCTAATTGAGTACTTTTAGATATGATCTAAGCCCACACAGGTTGAGTATTCCTTATCCAAAATGTTTGGGACCAGAAATGTTTTGAATTTCAGATTTTTTCTGATTTTGGAATGTCTACATATACATAATGAGATATCTTTGTGATGGGACCCAGGTCTAGACATGAAATTCAATTATGTTTCATATACACCTAATACATATAGCCTTAAGGCAACTGTATATGATATTCTCAACAATGTGTCATGAGGTCAGATGTATAATTTTCCACTTGTGGCGTCAGGTTGGAGCTAAAAAAAAGTTTTGCATTTTGAAGCATTTTGGATTTTGCTGTATTTGAACTAGAAATAAAACAGTCCTCATCACCTAAGCAATAGCTGATCATTGGGTTTAAATTTTTTACACTATCTTCCTCTATTTCTCCAAAACAAAACTGAATTTAGCTTTTATAACTTTTTGTGAAATGACTTGCCATTAATCTTCACTATTCCACCTAAAGTTACAGCACAAGTTACTGTTAACAGCAGCTTGAGTAACACTAAGTAATGGTATAAAGGCTATCATGTGGTACTATTTATCTACTAATTTAGGCATTATTTTGCTTCCACTTACACCAGCCTAATGAGTATGATAGCAACGTTCCTTCAGGGATTAAAGAAAATGCTTCAGAAGATTGGAACATTGCTCAGCCTTCCCAAACTTCTTTTACTATTGATGTTTCTACCTTAGTGACTTCCTCGTATTTTAATGCTTCTTTCTCTCTTTACACTTAAAAGTTCATAAGAGCTTTCACATTATTTTTCACTATAATTGTTATCTGTGAAATGCCTACTATGTAACAAATAAGATATATTTTAAAGATTGTTAGTCGCAAAATTCCATGCTCATCAGTTAGTGCATGATATTAAATTATGCTTTTTTCCTCCTTTTAAATATACCAACATTATATTGATTTTTTATTTACCTGGGTAAGGGCACTGACTCGGTTCTCACTAGGAAACAAAGGTGGGTCTTCTCCAACTTGAAAATCAAAATATACAGTTTTATGTGTAAAAGTAGAAAATTCATTGCTGAAGCAAAATTTGTATGTCCCATTTTTGGAGGCTGTGAAGGTAAAACTATCATACTGTTTCTTCATCTCTTTGTATAACACTTTACCATCAGGATCTTCTAATCGACAGTCTACATCATAGTGACCACCAGTAATCACCTATAAGATATTAAAAAAAAAAAAAGTCACTGCGAAAAGTTTGAAAATTAATCAGATTTAATCAGATTTCCTGTGAAAATGGCAATAAAGTAATGAGCAAAGGACTTACTATCACGGACAATTTTACATTTTTTGATTTTCACCAGTAGATGGAACTAGGGAGGAGATTTTACTTCAAATAAACTTTATAGAAACTACAACTGTGCTAATTAATGTAGGTCTATTGTATCACTTAATTCTCCCAGCAACCCTACCAGAGAGTTTTCTTCCTTCCATTTGACAGATTGAAAAACTGATGTTAAATAAGCGACCTATTCAAGACTATTTATCTAGTAAGAAGCACAGGCAGAACTTGAACTCCAAAGTCATATTCTTAACCTCTATTTTTACTGCCTGCAATATTTTCCTTCTGAAAATTTTCTCACCCACTTTCCTATTAGCATCATCCAAGCACACACAGACAGTGAAGTAATAAGGTAGATCAATCTTTAGGATTACACTCCATGCATACGTCTATCATAGAACTTAGGCTCATTTTACTGCCAAATTACATGTAGGTTGTGTTTCTTAAGTTCTTTTATAGTCAAATATATGGACTTTGATACATATTTTGTTTTGAACTACACTATGAGATGAGTAATGGAGTGGGCTATTCTAAAAGTATATAATCATTTACAACCTTGTTTTCAGGAGACACAAAACTGATTAAACAAAATATTGTTGAAACACTTGTGATTAAAGTAAAAACAAAAAAAACATAAAGGCAAACAAGTCTGTTTATCTGGAAAGCCTGTATTAAGGGGAAACATACTGAAAGGAAGGCTGGAGGTAGGTGACATGAGTCTGAACAGAACTGTAGAACTATTTTTCAAGGGCTTATACTTAATCAGTTACAATTCCAGCCATTTGGGCTGTATAAACAGAGGAGGGAGAGACTTTTCCTGTGGTCACAGGATAATATTGTAAGAGACAAAAGGGGGAAAGGATTAAAGAGAAAGGCTTCCTTACATGAGAAAGAACTGAGTAGGAAGAAAGAGGGAGTGGAGAGAGGTGAAGAAACAGAGTGAGAGTATAGTGAGAGTATCCACTTGTGAAAGACATGATTAGGAAGAGACATTGGGTTGAAGGTTTCCCAACCACCATGTGATTGGGTAGCACAAGATTATTTTCAACCTTGAACCCTCTTGGTTAGCATACTGACATTCTAGGTCTGTAGAATGGAGTTTTCAAACTTTGGACTTAAAAGAAGGATCTGTGACCTGTGTGGCCTTTTCCCACTTCAGAGAGAAGATGACTAGCTGAACTATGTTACAGATCATTTTGATAATCAAATGAAAATAATTATGCACTTAGGAAACTGTAAAAATATGTAAATGTTAGTATAAAGATAAAATGTTTTGATATAACTGTCTTATTAATTGGGCATTTACCAATCCCCATCCTCACCAAAATGGACAGGGATTCACTTTTTATCCAGGTGAAAATAATAATTTCATTTTGCTGTACTCAGTTATTCATACTTGGCCATTGTATTCTGAATCATCAAACACATATATACAAACTGAATAAGACCAGAACTTATCATCACCCTACTTCTCTTCCATCAAACATTAAAACAAGTAATCTCACTTAATAGTATCCCTTTAAACCTGTCTAATCACCTACTATTGAAACTGAGGATCATCCCAAACTAAGTGTTCCTGTCTATCCATATGACCACACAAATCTCTCAATCTTTTTGCCCCTCTCAAATTCACTGCATTCCTAAACCACAATCCAGACAGGACTACTGCCAAAACTTCCTAAAAGGTCTTCCCACTACCCAATCTCTTCTGCCTAACTCAGGGTTTCTCAACCTTAGCATTATTCCCATTTTGAGCAGACTAATTCTGTATTGTAGGAGCCTGTACTGTCCTGTGCACTGTGGGACATTTAGCAGCATATGTGGTCTTTACCCACTAGATGCAGGTAGCTACCCTTCTCCCAACATGATGCCAAATGTCTCCTGGGAAGGAGGGGTGCCAATCTCCTCATCTTTCCTCATTCCCCATTGAGGAATCACTTAAAACCTTTTGATAATTACCTGTGGCCTGCAGAAAAATCTAAACCTGTTAACAATGACACACTATTCACCTGTTCTTCCTCCCAGGTAGCTTTAGAACCTCTTTTATTCACACCGTTACTCGTTCTATGTTCCTAAAATACCAGATTATCAGAAATTCTCTGAAGAAGTCTTTGCTTTACATCTGCACTGACAGTGGCAATTCAATGGGTTTGCTAAACAATCACAGGACTCAAAGTGACAGTTTTTGCAAATCTACAGTTTATTACAAGAAAATAACATAAAACATCACAGCCAAAAGCTGTCTCACAGCAAGAGGTCTGAAAAGGTCAGGCGTGGGCTCCTTTGTTCCCCTCTGTTAGTTCTGAGGCCAGACACATACCCTCTCAGATCCGGAGCCACCCAGGTGTGGAAAGAAAACACCTTGGAACCAGGGAACCCAAAATGGAGTCAGGACTGCATTTTTAAATACGTTGTTGGTCACATAGGCATATTCCTGCTATGTAGCCAGTCTCAACAGCAGAACTCTAGGTTGGGAGTGCAGTCTCACAGAGACCAGGAGCAAATCATCAATCTGACTGTTATCAATAAATAATGTTGACAAACTGCCCCCAAAGCCCTTGAACTCACAGTCACAAGGCTATTATTATAACAGCTTTATATTAAAGCTAGTAATAGTTTTGTGACTATTAATATATATAACTACAGTCACAAAACTATTATTATTCAATGTATTTCAATGCCATGCACAAACGTTAGCAATAGAACTCAGGCTAATTTCAGGTCTGCTGGAACTGTCATGAACATGACTGCCAGGGCCCTTTCTTCTCTCCACTGCTGCCTTATAGAGAAACTCCTATTTATCTTTCAGATTCAGCGCTAACATCAGCTCCTCAGCTGAATTTCCCCTGAAGATCCTTCTGTCTTCTGCCAGCACTATACCTAGTGTATACCTTTATTGTTGCATTTAATGTTATATGACTATATACGTTTATGTAAGCTCTCTGAGGTCAAAGTCAGTCTCTGGAAGGTAGTATAATAAAGTTAAGAATTTAACTTGGGACTGCATTACTGATTCAGCAACTTCTAAGTTTTGTGCCCTTGGATCTATCCAAGGTTAGCCTATCTAAACCTGTTTCATCAGTAAAAAAGGAATAAGAACTATATCAATTTCATATCGAGCTTCCCTGAGAATACACTTGAAATGCTTAGCATACTGTCTACACATAAGAGATGCTAATTTGTTAGTCGTTGTAGTAGTATCCTTATCACTAATCACTGAGTCTGCACACATAAAAATCCAGGAAATGCTTATTAAATTCAAACAAAGAAAATATTGGCTTATACTTTTTATCACAGTTCCTGCTATCTTCTTTTCTGTTCCCTGGTGCTAATCCATGAAGGTAAGTAAGCCTAAGGGTCATCCTTGGCCTCCCCTCCCTGGCCCACTATAGCCATATAATCACCAAGTCCTGTCGATTCTGCCTACTACATTCTCTCCAATCCTTTCACTTTTCACTTACCCCACTTTTATCACCCTACTCTAAGCCACTATTTTCGTGTCTGGACCACCACAATAGCCTCCTAATCAGCCTTCCACATCCACTCTGCAACATCTTACCACCACTTCTCTACCTGCACAAGTTATTATTAATGTAGCTACCAAGAATACTCTGGTCATATCACTAAACTGCTTATAAACTCTCTGATGGCTTCCCATGCTTTCATGAAAAACAAATCCTTAACATGGTCTGCAAAACGCTATCTGGCCTGCCCCTGCCGACCTCTTGCTCTGGCTCCTTATTCCCAACCATACTGAACCTTTCTCTATGGCCCTCAAATTCTGTGTTCACTACTACCACAGGCTATTCCCCCTCCTCCCTTACCAAGGGATTTACAGCCCATTCTTTAAAGTTCAACTTAAAATAATTTTCCAAAGGAAGCCTTCATGGATCCTATTTACTGCTCTTAAGGCACAGTTCTGATGAATGAGCAGGTAACGGGTAAGAAGAGTAGGATGAGAGGGAAATCATGAATGATGGCAGTGACCCTGTCTGTTTCGACCACTTCTGTATTACTAGCACCTAGTATTCAATAGCTACTCAAATGTTAAATGTGCCAAGCAACCAAAACTGGAACTCAGTAAAGACGGTTCTAACCAACTGAAGAAACCACATTCTGTTAAGTTTCTTTTTTATATAATCCCAGAGATCAGAAGGGGACTCTCACTTATCACAGAAATTCTTTCTACAACATCCTTGGCAAATGGCCGTTCAACCTGTAATGGAGCTCTTCCAATGACAGGGACCGCATTAACCAATAGTCCCAATACTGGCAAAACCGAAAAGCAATGAAGTTAGACACTGGCAGCACTTCAAATCCAATTAAATTGGAGGTGCGGATTATAGAGTAGGGGATTGACACTGGGAACTACAGAGTAGAAATAATTTTCTTTAAAGGAATCTTTTAAGGGAGAAATTTCAATAGGCCTTAAAAACGAGAATGCAAAGAAAGGCTAGAAGCAGCATTTCTGAAATTCATCCATTTTACATCTGGACTTAACATCTCTCGCTCAAGGTTTGGAAGAGGAAAGTCAAATTCTGGGCATCCGCTACCTAGAAGCGATTTTTAGCCCCATAACCGGGAAACACGGACAGGAAAGGGCCATCCCCTCAAGTTACAGCCCCAACCCTGGAGCCGCGAGTTGGGGCCCAGGAACTGCTAGGCCCCTGATACCTGGAACTCCAGGGTGCACTTGGTGCCCTGAGCGATGTCCTCGTAGAAGCACTGCTTGGCGTTGTCAGGAAGCTCGAAGGTGATCTCAGAGGCGCCGCCGGGTCCCGGCACCAGCAGCAGCAGCACAAGCAGCCTGCAGCCCCAACTGCCCGCGGCGGCAGCCCAGCGCAACGCGGACCCCGGCCGCTGCATCCCGAGAAGGCGGCGGCGGCCTCAACCGAGCTGCGAGACTCGAGGTCAGGTCTGCGCGGACTTACCGCGCGCGGCAGGCCTCAGCGCAGGACGCCCAGCAAAGATACACCGCAGAGCAGGTCCGCCCCTCGGGGAGATTCGGGATCAGAGCGAGCCGCCGGCTTCCTGCGAGGGGCTCAGAGGGGCGCACCTGAGGAGGGGAAAGAGAAGCGGAAAAGGCCCGAGATCGTCGGAAGTGGGGATTAGCCCTTGTTGGGGAGGGGGAAGGGGCGGAGCCTGAGATACCGGCTCTAGTGACCCGGATGTGTTCTCCTCCGGGGCGAGGCGTTTGGAGTGCGTACGTGGAAGCCCGGGAAGCGTTGGTTCGGTCTCTGCGGCTTCCTGTGACGAGAGGCGTGGGCGGAGAGGGGCGAGGCGAAGAGAGGGGGCGTGGCGGCCGCGGTGGGTACTGGCGGTTGGCGGAGGTAACTACGCTCCACTTACTTTTTGTTTTTGTTTGTTTGAGACAGATCTCATCCTGTCTCCCAGGCTGGAGTGCAGTGGCGCGATCTTGGCTCACTGCAACGTCCACTGGGAACTTAGGGCTTGGGGAACATCGAGGGAGTGGTAAAGGCCTCATTTTGCCCTAGGGTGCTAATCTTTGGTGGTAGAGCGTTTTGCAATTTGCGGAGTTTTCTCATAAACAATAATAACTATTTGGTGGAAGCCACCGGGCAAGGAGCGCGAATTCTAAGAGCAAACGGCAGGAGTGCTTAATCCCTGCTTTGCCACGTACTGGCTGTGTGACTACCGGCCACGTGCTTAAACTCTCTGCCTCAGTCTGTATTTGTAGAATGGAGATAATAATAACACCTACTACAGAGAATTATTCCAAAGTTCCAGTATTTGCAAATACCTAGAAGTGGTTAGTATATAGCAAGTTCTACATGAACTTTTGTTAAATAAATTAAACATCTTAGAGTACGCCTTATCACCAAGCACTGTGCTAAGCACATTGCACATATTATGTCATTCCATGCTTCAGACAACCTCATAAGGTAGATATTGTCATGCTTATTTCACTGATGAGAAAATTGAGGATCAAAAACATTGAGTAACTGCCTATAATCACACCACTGGTTTGTATTGAAGTGCTTAAGAAATAATTGTATTAGTAGGTAATCAGGTGGTGATTCTTATGGTGCATTATACACTTTCTCATGCACTATAAACACGAATTAGATATTCTTTTTTAAATAAATGATTGGATGAGGCTTTAGTCAGTAGAGGGTTTTATGAAAAGGAAATAGAGGCAAATAGGAAGCAGGCAGAGGAGTGAAGAGGGTGAGAGGAGGGTGGATGAGTAGTGGTGTATGAAGGGAGGGAGATGCAGGGCTGCTGTGCATTCCTCCAGCCGCCTGTAGTGCCCAAAGCCTCCACAGTGGAGAAATAAAAGGAGAAGATTTGTAGCCAAATTCCTTAGTTATTGGGAGGGGATCTGGGGGAGGTTGAGCCTTCCTGAGAATTGGGTTAGAAACAGGAGCATTAT
Organism: Sapajus apella; assembly: GCF_009761245.1. Lineage (NCBI taxonomy): Eukaryota > Metazoa > Chordata > Mammalia > Primates > Cebidae > Sapajus > Sapajus apella. Next base: position 25,120,269 of record NW_022436941.1, on the reverse strand, counting down.
TTGTGTTAGTGAGGGGTAAGAAGGCTGAATGCGAAAATAGAAACATGGGTTCTGTTTACTAATTCTGTGACCTGGGACAAGAAACATTGGTCTTTTAAATAAGCCTTAGTTTCTTCATACATAAAGTGGCTGTACAAACAAAAAAAAGAATGAATAAAATTACAATGCAATACATTACATACCACTAGACAGGCAAAAATTTTAAGAGTAACAATAACAGATATTGATCAAATTATAGAGCAACAAAACCTCTTATACACTGCTAATGTAAATTGACCAATCAAGTTGGAAAACAATGTGACATTATCTAATAAAAGTAGAATATATGTACACACACAGAACACACACGTATATACAGTGTGTGTATATATATATGTGTGTGTGTGTGTGTAGCCTGGAATATAGCCATAACCTGCAAACTCCACTTTACATATACTTATAGAGTGTATGTTTAGAGCAGTGGTTCTCAATTGTTGCCCTGAAGACCCTGAGAGGCCTCTTGAAACCCTTTCAGAGGGAATGTAATGATCTATGTGAAGCTGGATTTTCATTATGTATTTCAACCAAACAACATAACAGATTGAGTATCAAAGGAAATGAGCACTCAGCTTCTTCTACAAATCTAGATATGAAAGATTTATTTAAAAATTTCTTGCTGAATTTTTATTTGGAAAATGTTTTTATTAAAAGATGTATTTATGTAAATGTGTGCAGTGAATTGAATTGTGTCCCCCTAAAAAATATATGTCCAAGTCTCAAACCCTCCACCCCTGTGAATATGATTTTATTTGGAAATAGAGCTTTTGCAGATGTAATTAAGTTAAGGACCTCAAGATGAGGTCTTCCTGGGATTTACAGTGGGCCCCAAATCTAAAGACTGGTATCCTTATGGTATGATTTGGCTGTGTCTCCACCTGAATCTCATCTTGTAGTTCTTATCACCAGGTGTAATGGGGATAAGACCTGGTGGGAAGTAATGGAATCCTTGGGGCAGGTTTTTCGCATGCTGTTCTCATGATAGTGAATAAGTCTTATGAGATCTGATGCTTTTAATGTAGTTCCCGTAATCCCATGTATCATGAGAGGTACCAGGTAGGAGATCATTGAATCATGGGGGCAGGTTTTCCCCATTCATTTGTGTTTCACGTAAAACATTGTTAGTGTTCATAATGCATGAGAAAATGTATATAATGCACTATAAGAGAGACTACCTGTTAGCTGCAGGAAATCTGATGGTTTTGTAAAGGGCAGTTCCCCTGAACACGCTCTCTTGCCTGCTGACATGTAAGATGTGCTTTTGTTCCTACTTCACCTTCCACCATGATTGTGAGGCCTCCCCAGACACATGGAACTGTGAACTCGTTTAACTTATTTTTCTTTATGTGTTACCTAGTCTTGAGTATTTCTTCATAGCAATATGAACATGGACTAATACACATTATAAGAGAAAGGAGGGCAGATTTGAGATGCACAGACACAGAGATACAGGGGACAAGGTGGGGGAAGGGGAATGGCATATATGGCATATTGAAGACAAAGACACAGATTGGAATGATAATGTTCGCAAGTCAAGGAACACCAAAGTTTGCCCATAGCTATGGGAAACTAGGAGAATGGCTTGGAACAGCTTCTCCTTCAGAGCTTCCAGAAGGAATCAATCTTGGCAATATCTTACTTGCAGACTTCTGGGCTCTACAGCTCTAAGAGAAAAAAATTTATGTTGTTTCAAGCCATCATATTTGTGCTAATTTGTAATGAGATCCTCAGGAAACTAATGCAATGTGTAATAGGATTATTGTTTACTTTAAATGAATTATCAAATATTTAAAAATGTGTCAGATCTCCATAACCTTTACTGGAAATTTTTTAACTTTAAAACTTTTATTTAATCTTCAATTTTTATGATTCTGAGGCCCAGCTGAGCATGGTGGCTGACGCCTATAATCGTAGCACTTTAGGAGGCTGAGGTGGGAAGATCCCTTGAGCACAGGCATTTAAGACCAGCCTGGGACACATAGTGATACCTTGTCTCTATAATAAGTTTTAAAAATTAGCTGGCCATGGTGGCACATGCCTGTAGTCACAGCTACTTGCAAGGCTAAGGCAGGAGGATCGCCTGAACCTAGGAGTTTGAGGCTATAGTGAGCTATGATCACACCACTGCACTTCAGTATGGGTGACAAAACCAGATCCTGTCTTTAAAACATTTTTTTAAAAAAAGCTTCTGAGTCTAAAAAGTGTGAGAATCACTGCTTTCAAGAAATTCATGCACAGGTATACCAGAATACATATACAAGGATAGTAAAAGCCAAAGCAGTAGCAGTGCCAACTGGAAATACCCCAGATATCTATAAATGTAGGTATATGTAGGTATATTCATAAAATGGAACACAACATTGCAATGAGAATGAACATATTGTAGCTACAGAGCACAACATTGGAGAATCTTACAAACATGTGTTGTACCAGAGCGGGCATAGAAAGTCAACAACAAGAAAAAAGTATGCCAAATTGCAGGGTCTTTATTGCTCGCAGCCACGGAGGACTCAGGTCTTTCCAACCCATGGCCCCGAAAGGAGGCTGTCAAGACCTTTTATGCCTGTAAACCACCTCCTAGGCAGGGGTAGGAGTGAGGGGCTTTGGACATTCCAAGGGCCAGTGGACTTTGGACATTCTGTAAACCACCTCCTGGCGGGGGTGAGGGTGAGGGGCTTTGGACATTCCGATTATTATTTAAGTGGTTCACAGAAGTCAAGATAAGTTTTAGTTTACACACTGCCTGGGTAGGGTGGAAATTACAGACCTTAGTTACTTACTACAAGTCGCAGGGGCCAAGATGGCGTGGGTTTGGACTGCCTGCCTGTCACATCAGGGTTACTGAGGTATGGTTGAGGTATGCAGTTTTATGGGGCTTTTACCATGTCACACACGATGCAAAAGAAGGTAGGCAGAAAAAAAAATCATAGCACAGAAAGGCTGACAACAAGCAAAACTGAACAATTCCATTTTCCTTATATGTGGTGAAGCTATGCAAAAAAGCAAGAGAACGATTGATGATCTCAATAGTCAGGAGAGCAGGGAAGGATGGAGTAATAAGTGACAGGCAACACAGGGTAGGGAAAGTCGGGGGCTTCTTCGGTGCTGGTGATGCTCTTTTTCTTGACATCGGTGGTGGTTACGTGTATGGTCACTTTATATTTACTTGTTAAGCTTACATAATGGTTTATGTACTTTTCAGCACTTACGTTATATTTCATAGCAAAAGAAGGAAAATTTAATGTACTGGATGCATCAGTAGTTAGTTAGTACTGTGAGAAAAACACATCAACACTTGTAGCTTAAAACAATCTGCATTTAGAGTTTACTGCACATTAGAGCCCAGTTCAGCTGGGTGGGTCTAGTTACCCTTGGTGGTCCTGGGCTCACTTATCCTTGGTGGTCCACTGGGGATTGGACAGACAGCTTTGCTGATCTTTGCTGGGCTCATTCATATTTTGACAGGACAACTGGCTATAGGCTGGTCTAGGATGGTATTGGCTGAGACAACTGAACTCTTCTCCATGTAGGAGTCTCTCATCCTCTAATGGGCTAGCCTGGGATTATTCATATGATGATCCCAGAATATTGGGAGAGAGATATGTGAAAGACCTCTTGAGGCCTAGGCTCAGTACTGGGCCCTGTCACTTCTGCCTCGTTCTATTAACCAAAAGTCACAAGGTCAGCTCAGATTCCAGGGATAAGGAAGAGTTTTGTTTGTCAGGGTTTCACTAGAGAGGCAGAATCACCGGAGGGCTAAATAAATAAATAAACAAGTACATAGATATCTTTGTGTATACATATATTACCTAGCTGATTAAACAGTATATGGGAAGCTGTTGCTTCTGTGTCTGGTGCTAGAGCCTGAAGTCTGAAGAGATGACCATAATCAAGAAGGAAAGATGAAGGTGAAGTGGAAAAATAAAGAGAAACTGGAGCCTGTGAGAATGGGCCACATGTACAGCCATTTCTCACTGACTCCACCCCCACCTTCAATGACAGGTAAACTGCAGGAAAAGCTGTCTTTCTTCTTCATGGAACTAAACATGTACCTGGCCTGGGGGGTCAGAAGACTTCAGGCATAAAAAAGAATATGCTGCTGCTTCCTCACTTCAGATACACTGACCTTTATCTATGAAAGAAATAGAATTCTAGGAAACAGTAGCTCCAAATTAGCTAATTTAATACAACACAAATCCACCACAGATACTTTGCAAAAGTGGGTGTGGGGCTAGGGAAGAATTTTGTTCATTTTTGTACTCAATTCACTCCCCCAGATAAAGACAGAAAATGAACTAAACAAGATTCTTGCCTTTGGAGGGTTCATAATCTAGAGAATATGAATTTAATTTTGATCCAGATTTTTAGTTTTTTTCCTTTACTTCCCTGGATTATTTTAAGGATCGGAAAGAACATATATGTGAGAAACCTTTATAAAATACACAAACTAATATAATCTTTATGTCAGGTACACACTTTTACTAAGGACCACAAAGTATTACAAGAAAAAAAACCTCATAGTTTGGTTGGTTTACAGTGAAAACACAGCAATGGGAATTTTGACCCAAATGTAATCTTTAAGACTAGATAGTCTCATATTCTCTACTAATATGTAGCCTTGGGCAAATTACCTAACCTTTCTAATACAGATTCTTAATCTATAGAACAGAAATAATTGTAGGTGGCTGAGAGGATTGAATGAGATAATGAGAAAATATACAGCACACAGCAGTGCTTGAAATACAACAGGACTCTATATAATTATTCCACAAAAGGTCATTATTGAAACAAAAACTATCATTTTATTCCTATAGATAGGGAGTCTCCTCTTATTTCTGTATGTTAGAATATTAAGTTAGGTTAAGTAATATAACTAACATAAATGTAAGATTAGAGAAGTTTCAAAGGACAAGGTTTAGATGGAGGAAAGGAACATAGTCATGACCTCCTTGGTGTCAGCATCAGATACACATAAGGGAAACTCGGAGATAAAGCATTTGCCACTTTTGGGCAGCTCCTGACATAAGGGAGCGAAGACTAGAAATGTCAGCACCTTCACTGTTATATCTAGAGCCTACATTCATAATTATCTGAATCTGAGCTATTCCTGAAAACATTTTGGATAACAATTTTGGGAAGAGTTAGCCTGTATTCTATTTCCTATTGTTTAAATAGGAAAAATCATCTATTCCGTATTCATCAAAAAAATCAAACCAATTGTTCTAAATATCACCAGCAATACTCTTCAACTTATCTAACAACTCATCAAGTGTATCTTCATTATATAGTCATGTGCAGCATAACTACACTTCAGTCAACAACAGACTGAATATATGACAGTGATTCATTCCTTAAGATTATTTTTTCAGGTTTCTAAAATAACCTTTATTTTTTAAAAGTTAATGTGTGTGTTATACGAAACCAAAAACACAAGAAGCAAAGAACAAAGTCATCCACAATAACAAGCAGTTTTCTACGATTATAATACTATATATATATGGAGTCTCACTCTGTCCCCTAGTCTGGAGTGCGGTGGCAAGATCTCAGCCCACTGCAACCTCCACCTCCCAGGTTCAAGCAATTCTCTCAGTCTTCCGAGTAGCTGGGATTACAGGCATGTGCCACCACACTGGCTAATTTTTGTCTTTTTAGTAGAGATGGCGTTTCATCATTTTGGCCAGGCTGGTCTTGAACTCCTGACCTCGTGATCCACCTGCCTTGACTTCCCAAAAGTGCTGGGATTACAGGTATGAGCCACTGCTCATACAATAAACAAATAATACTGTGTTTTTATTGTACCTTTTCTATGCTTAAATACACAAATACTTGTTATTGTGTTACAGCTGCCTGCAGTATTCAATGCAGTCACATGCTGTACAAGTTGGTAGTTTAGGAGCAATAGGCTATACCATGTAGCCTAGGTGTGTAGTAGGCTATACCATCTGGGTTTGTGTAAGTATATGATGTTCACACAACTTGAAATTGCCTACAAACACGTTTTTAAAAATGTGTCCATCATTAAGCAATGCATGACAGTATAAGCATTTAAAGCATGAATTATCCAATTTCTTCAACACTTAATGAACTCATTAATGGTATGTTTATATGCAGCACTCAGGGATACTCTACAGTATCATATATAAATTATGTTTCCTTCTACACTGCAAAGAACATGCACTGTAATGTAAATAAACAAGGACACACTATGTTAAAGATACATCATACCAAAATAACTTGATAAAACAAGGCAATTAAGAAATACTTGTTTGGGACCAGCCTGGGCAACATGGTGAATGCCCCTCTCTTCAAATAATACAAAACATTAGCCAGACGTGGTGGCACATTCCTGTAGCCCCAGCTACTCAGAAGGCTAAGGGGGGAGGATCACTTGAGCCTAGGAGGTGGGGGTTGCAGCAGTGAGCGGAGATTGCACCGCCGCACTCAAGCCTGAGTGACAGAGTGAGACCTTGTCTCAAAAAAAAAAAAAAAGGAAGGAAGGAAGAAAAGGAAAGAAGGAAGGGAAGGAAGGAGGGAAGGAAAGAAGGAAGGATGGAAGGAAGGAAAGAAAAAGGAAGAAAAGGGAAGCAAGAAAAGGAGAGAAGTAAAGAAAGGAAGGGTTACTTTCCAATTGCCCAGGTGAGATTTGGTAGTGGGAAGAGAGAAAGGTTGTAATCTTGGTAGCAGTTTGGTGACGGGTGAAGTTTGAGGAAGAATGAGCAAATGAAGGAGTTAAGTTATGCAGTACATGCCAGAAGTTTGTCCAGGTCTAAATCTGAGGAGATAAAACAGTCATCTCACTTTGGCACTCAACGGTCAATGACTAAGAAGCGTGGCCTGCAGCAATAGGATAAACCCCAAGTGCCTATTGTTGAACAGGTAATCCTTCAAGATAGACAGCATTCCCTTAGCTTGCAGTTATAATGTTCCTAATAATAAGATTGTACCTGTAAATATATATTTGGAGCAGAGTGTGATACTTCTGCTCATGTCGTAATCATTGCCATTTATGACATCAATTCTTTCCTGTGCATGCTCTAAAATATCTTTTAAACGTTGGGCATTGAATATTCAGGGTTGCTTTTCTTTTTCTTCCTCTTCTGCTGACCAACAGTGATTATTCAGTTGAACAAATTTCAGTTTCCTTAACTATAGACACGCACACACACAATATATAAATCTTGGCAACTTCTGTGATTTTTTATTTTGAAATTATCACTCACTGCCTCCAAAACATTGTTAGTCAGCAGCTGATTGCAGAATGGATTTTCTAGAAGATATTTTTATTTAATAATGTGGAGAAGATGATATCTATAACATACAACCCATTTAAATAATGAAAGCAGGGACTTATCCACTCGGGAAAAGGTTGGAACTAGGTCTGCAGTGTAGTCTGCATCCTCTCCTCTAGATATCAAAGATAATGCACATGTTTTGGCTGACAAATGCATGGCAGATTCATTACAGCAGGCTTTGATTCAGAGTAAATTTGCAGAGAAATTGTTTGCAATCTTCAGATGATGAAAATTCAGAAAGTACCTGTATTTTTGCCCAGCCCCCACAGATTACTCCATAGGAAAGACTTGCCTGGTGTCCCTGATATTTAAAAGAAAGCCAAATAGACATGTCAATGCATTACTTTTCACAGTTCCTTAATCCATTTGAAGAGATGGTCACAAAGATATACACAAAGGACACATTTTCAGACCTTTGTGAATTCCCAAATCTGTAAGTATTTATTTCTACAGGATATGGTTTTTCTACAGTGGGCAATGCATTTGAGGCTTAAAAATTAATGTGACATTTTCAGAGCCTTACTAAGAGTGATTGCCTACTTGATAGTATATTGCACAGAAAGCAAAACCACAAAGAAACCCTGATGTTGGCCAGTCACACAAATCATATTGGTGTGTCAAGAAAAAAACAGATTGTCAGAAGCCACTGGTCCTCAAAAGCCACTTATCAATGGCTGAAACTGAAAACATGAAATCTCTGGAAGCCAGGAATCCAGTCTACTAGATTGTCAGCTCCTCAGAAACCTCTGTAGTTGGACCATGTTGCTCACCTTCCTGCAGAAATTCTTCAACATTGTAAAGATTTCAGATTATAAGCATAATATTATGGGGCAATATTTTAAATAAACATCTAACATGGAAGTTGAAGACAGTTGCAAACACACCACTTTCCTTAAGAAAACCAGTTTTGCATTCTCCAAAATGCAAGGAGCAACAGAGGAAGAAGTTTCTCTTGTAAATGGCCAGTGAACCTGAAACCTCTCTGTGGGCTTTCATATTCATTGACTCCCTTTCAGCTCTCCCTCCTACCCCACTGACACCACACCGGCCACTAGGGGGTGCTGCTCCCATTCTAATATTTCTGCCCAAGAACTAATAATGGATTGTTCCTTTTTCAGCTGAGATTTATAGTAGCACAGCTACTTTATTCTTTGAAAATATAAAATATTTTAAAAATAAATACTGAAAATATTTAAAATATTTTATAAATATATAAAATATCTTAATATATGTAATTATTAAATATGCATTTAATAACATTTTATAGCCAAATATTTAAAATATATCCAACAATATATTAATTATTAATATTAAACATTAATTAAATATATTAATAATATATTTATACATATTTTATAAATATATATTTAAAATATTTCATAAAATATTTTGAAAATAAAAATATTGTTTGAAATATTTGAGCAAAATCTTGCTAAAAGCACCAGGATAAAAGAAATAGAAGTGAGAATAAAATGTTATCAGTGAATGGATCACAAAATTACACTGACAACTAGTTCTGAAAGGCCATGTTGTAGGAAATTTGGGTGTTTTCCTAGGGCAGTGCAGAACCATGGAAGAGTGTTAACCATGCAATAACCTAACTCCTATTGTCAAAAGAGCATTCTGGCTGCCATGTGAAGACTAACTTAGAGAGGTGCACCACTTCTCCATCTCTCTGACATCAACTGGGTGTCCAATAATTCCATTCAATTCTGATGCTATCTACCCGGAGTTATAGTCAGTTCCCACAGGTTAAAGAGCTCAGTCTCACAAGACTATCCCCACATCAGACACCAACACAAGTTCTGGGCCACTTGTACTTCAGATTGACCATCTATAAATTGGAGATTCCCACAACTCCCTGCTCATATTTGACTAGAATAGCTCGTATCACTTAGAAAGGTACTTTACTTACCATTACTGGTTTATTATAAAGGATGAAACTCAGGAGCAACCACATGTAAGAGATGCATAGGGCAAAGAAGGGAAGGGGATCCAGAGCGGTTATCCCCCTCTGGGCACACAAACCTCCTGGCATACTGCCCTCCCGCTACCTTGAGACGTTCACCTACATGAAAGCTTCCTGAACTTTCTCATTTGGTGTTTTCATTATGTAGGAGTGCTGGATTACATCTTTGGTCACTGGGGATTAACTTTTTCATCACTGGGGATAACTCTAGCCTCTCTGCCCTCTCAGGAGATTTGGGGGTGGGCTGAAAGTTCCAAGCTTCTAATTAAGACTTAATCTTTCTGGTGACCATTGCCAATCTTGAAGCTATGTAGGGGCCCACCAAGAGTTACCTTACTAGAACAAAAGATACCACTGTCTCCCCTATCACTCAGGAAATTCCAAGGGTTTTAGGAACTCTGCATCAGGAACCAGGGACAAAGACCAAATATTTTTCTCTGGCACTACAGCCACTGTGAACTTGTGCTCTGATTGATGAATCATAGTGATCTTTGGGGTTCCAAGGATTGGTGTTAGCTAGTCAGTAAATAATAATCTTCAAAATTAAAGTTATTCCTCCAGTGCACAGTTTTTTAGGTAAAGGGGGAAAAATCCCTTGGGGGAAGGCTAGCAGTATGATCGTGGAAAGGGCCTTTCTCAAGAATATCCAACATCTTTTTATTCAAAACATTCTAGGTGTGGAAACTGACTCAGGTCTAGAATTGCATGGACTGGGACTTTCTAATGTGGAGGTTAAGAGCAGATTTCTGTTAGCCTTCACTTTACTTGGAGTTCTGTGATTGTATAAATCAAGGACTTTCGTAGGTTGCTTATCAGTTTTATTCCTGCAGACCCCATGAATTAGCCACGACAAGAAATCTCTGCATATTATCCCCTTCTTTAGATTTAATTAACAAACCCACTCTGCCGCCTTTGCAAATTAGCAGAACCACACTCTTTTGGGCACTGTTCTGGGGGATCCTCTTTATTCCCCTGAGTTCAGAGAGCCCATTTTTATTCAGCTTTTCCCTCAAGCTCTTCCAGCTTACTAAGGACAGACAATAAAGCATTTTTTAATGATTCGAGTGCACTCCTCACCAATCTAATTATCACGGCAAGAGTGAAAGGAGAGTCTTCAGGGCTGCAGAGTGGTGAAGGTGGATTGGAGGGATGCTCATCATATTCAGTTCAATGTGGATGTTCTCTGAAATCTTCAAATTTCTTTCTCAACCTCATGAAAAGGAATTTGCTGCCTTGTAATGTCACTTAATGAGCCATTCATTGCAGGCTTGTATTTGCTGGTTCAGCCAGCACACTTTTAGAATCACAGTTGATTGCCTGAGCCAGCTCAATGAATGGCAACACCTGCATCAAAACATAAGCTATCTGAAAAATTTCCTTCCAAAGCAAGAACCTTCAAAATCAATTTTTATTAATATTCTGTAGATTTTTGATGGCACAAATTAGTAAATGCCTGCAATTCCTTGTGAATGGAACTCTTATTTTTTTTTTTTCTACTCTGTTCTGTACTTTCTTTGTTTTGAATTCTGGTTACTAGCCAAGCTACAATAAGACAGGGCATGATTCTTAGCTTTCCTCTGCAAGGGAGGTGAGCTACCATGGCAAAGGCAAGCAGTGGTGAGTATTTCAGAAGATTTTCAGGGCTCTGAGTGTGCCCAGTGTTGCTCTTCTAATTGTCAGGATCCTAAATTTTCTTGATGATTGTCCTAATTTACCCACGAGATATAGTGAACTTTTGAATTCAATCAACATTGTAATAAGGTAGCCCAACAATAATGTCTGGGTTTGGTTTTCAGGAACCTCAGGCTCTAGCAATCATTGGAAAGGCTCTGAGTATTGTGCTATGCTTTGGGGGAAGAATTTTAAGGTTTGAGAGTGCCTTTCTTTCACTTTATTAGCTACTGCCTTCAAGAACAATTCTCCTGCCCCATACATCAGAGATTTGCACAGGACACAAATCATCAGAGATGAGCCATCTCATCATTACCTACCATGGATGGTCAGCTTCACATCCTGGAATCTGCACATAAGTTTCACTGCTTTTTGTCTCATTGCAGCTTCCTCCACCAGCTTTTCCAAGTTATTAAGGACAGTCAGTGAAGCACACTTTAGTGATTCGAGTGCTCCTGTCACACCAATCTAATTATCATGGCAAGAGAAAAGGGAGAGGCTTCTGAACTCTGTTGTGATAGTAGAGGGTGGGTGGCAGGAATACTTATAGATCCAATCCAACATGACTGTCCTCTGGAAATCTGGGAATTTCTTCCTTAACCTGAAGAAAAGGAATGATATTTTTTAAAAAATATCATTTAATACAATCATTCCTTTTAAAAACACCATGTTTCCCAGGGCACTATTGCCTCCCACTAACTCTTTGGTATCAGTAGCTGGATTAGTCAGAGTTCCTTGGCTGCAAGCAATAGAAATCAGCTTTGGCTCACGTAAGCTGAACAGGGTATTTGCTGAAAGAATACTGAGTCAAAGCACTACTCGATTTCAGGAAGGACCAGAATTGGGGAAGCCCCACTTAATTCTGCAGATGTCTAAGTATTCCCATTGGATGACTCAGGTCCAACAGTCTTCAATTCTTATGTCCCTACTCAAGATTCAGATTCTCCAGAGCATATGATAAGTCTAGCTTGGAGCATCCACTCTTGTGGCAGGGTAAAGGAGGGGAATGTCTCATGACTGGTGCATTTCAGAATCACAAGCCAAAGATGTTCCCTGAAGTGACTTGTACAGTCAAGGTGGCACATACATGTGAACATACACACACTCCCACATGCATGCAGACACAATAGTGACCTTTTAACTTTCCATTTTAAATGCAAAGATTATAACACACATCATGTACTTTCTGTTACATGGTCAATCCAAACTAATTTTTGGAAAATATTTTACAAAGACAAAGGATTGAAATGTATTTTTACCTTATACTTCACTTCTTTGATCATCTAATTTACTATTACCTCTTGGGCAATGGTACAAAGAGGGCAGCCAATCTCTGACTTGTCCAGGTGCTAGAAGTTTAGCCAATAACTGCTATATCTCCACTCAACTTGCCTGCTAGAATGTTACATGCTGAGACTGACCAATGAGCTTAGCACAGTGGCATATTGAGCAGCCTCCTCCCAGTTCTGTGAAAGGTAGCACTGACTTAAACAAAGGAACTGACAGCAGGACAAGTCTGGCTAAGGGACTCTGTGAGGCTATGATCTGCTCAGCCCAGATACAGGGGTTCCTGAGTTCCCTGGCTTGGTTCAGCTCCTGGGTCTGTAAGGCTAGACTTGCAATGATTGTTCAGTGGATTTCGAAAAAGAAGGGGTTGCCAATTCTACCATATCCCCTATGTAGCCCTTGAGACTACCCTGACAGTCTGAAAAGGCCTCTAAAACTGGGCCCCACCTGTGCTTGATGCAGTTGATATTCCTGTAGTCACGGGGGGATTCTTAGTGGACATAAATCTGTAATAATTTAAGTGGTGGAGGATCAGGATTGTGTTGCTTTTAGCAAATCTTTAATTTTAATTTTTCAGTTCTTGTTGCAAATCTTTAGAGAGGAAAAGTGAATTTCCAGTATCTGGATGGGCAAAAGCAAGTCATGTTAAGATTGGGACCCAATTTTAACCAGCAGGAGTTAGGCAAGAAGGCTTCTGAGTAGAGACTGCTTCAGATAGATAACATGAATTAATGAATGGAGCTCCCCTGTTTCACTCTCTGCTAATCCCGATACTTTCCCCTGAGCACATGGTCTTGAGCACAATCACAACTGATTAATTGTTTCTCAGCTTATTGGACTTATGCCAGTCTAACATATTCTAGCTGGCAAGCCCATAGGAGTTGGGACTTTTCTACATTTACTTACCATTGTATCCCCAGCACTCACCTAGTGCCTGTCACTGGATTTAAATGTGCAGAATTGCTGCATTTTCTGAAACTGTTCTGCTCTGGCCTTCCTTGTGTACCCCCTCATTCTCTTGGGTAATACCTTATCTAGGATATGAGGATACCTTAGATGTGCCAGTTGAGAGATGATGCTGGGCATGGTGGCTCATGCCTGTAATTTCAGCATTTTAGGAGGCCGAGGAGGGTGGATCACTTGAGGCCAGGAGTTCAAGATCAGCCTGGCCAACATGATGAAACCCCATCTCTACTAAAAATACAAAAATTAGCTGGGCATGGTGGCACATGCCTGTAGTCCCAGCTACTTGGGAGGCTGAGGCACAAGAATCGCCTGAACCTGAGAGGTAGAGGCTGCAGTGAGCTGAGATCACACCACTGCACTCCAGCCTGGGTGACAGAGTGAGACTCGGCCTCAAAAAAAAAAAAAAAAAAAAAAAAAGAAAAGAAAAGAAAGGAAAGATATTTCAGTTTCTTTTAAATAGTATAAGCAGATCATCAGAGCTGTTTATATAGTCTCCGTGTCTGTGTGCATGCATGCATGTATGCCATCCTCTTTAGGTAAATGCTTAGTCTTCCTGAGCATTTTGTTTCTTTCCTGTGACCTCTAAAATTACGTGTGGGTGTGGGACCAGCTGCTTTAGCAGAAGGAGGAAATCACTGAATCCAGGAAGTGTCCTCCAGAGTGAGCTCTGGTGTCCTCAGTGGTGTCTCTTGAGTGCTGGCTACATCCTGTCCTTCTGGCATGAGTGGCTGACGCCTGGGGCTGGTGGAACTGTTTGTGATCCACTGGTCCAGATCTTCTAGTTGTGTCAGGGCCTGGCATTGCCTCTGCTGCAGCCTCACCTGGGCTCTTGCCAGTGCTTGTGGACCTTCTGAATCTCTGCCACATGCCTCATCCAGACCTTGATCTAAGAGGTCTACTGCACAGCCTCTGAAGCAGGATGGCTTCTTTCCTCCCCATGCCAACACCCTCTAGGGCTGTCTGCTCTCAACATAGCCTTCTTCACAGGGTCCCCTGTGTTATACAGGAATCTATGGGTCCTACCAGCTGGGAACTAATAGAGAATTGGGAAAATTAATCCCAGCCCTCCCTCTGTCTAATGAGGCTACACAATGGAACAATAGATTAGCAAACCTCCCTGTTGGTAAGGGGCAAACAGAGAGATAATTGCCTCTTTCATGCTCCAAACATGACTTGAACGAGCATCTGCCCCTTAATTCATCTACCATGCTTCCAGCTAAAGCTTATAGAGGAGAACTGGGGCTCCCTGCCTTTTTCATTCTCTTCCCATAATTTCCCAGGTCTATAGCTTTGGGCTGTCTACTCTTAATGCCATATTTTCCTGCAACTTGACTGCAGCCTCATAGCTAAAATAAAATGGCACTCAGCATGCTGTAGAGAAAAAAGTGCTCAAGCTACAGATGAGGAATTTTAAATTGGGAAAGAGTAAAAAATTATATATTTTGTAAATAGATGGTTCCCTTCAGGCTTTCACTAATATTACAGTTTAAACTTTATTTTGATATAAGATGCAAAATAGATGCTATGAGAGCATCTAACATGGAAGTGAGTTATTGACCTAGTCAGGGTGGTCAGAGAAGGCTTCCAGGAGGAAATGAAAAACAAGCTAAGGACTATAGATCGTGCTAAAAAAAAAAAAATAGGGAAAGGTATTCCCTGTGGAAGAAACGGCACTTCTAGGTGTCCTGTGGTCAGAAGGTGCCCATTACTATTCATTTTACCTTCAGTGATGGTTGATCGTCAGTTTAACATATCAGAAGGATAAAGTCTGACCATAGGCTGAGCTAAGGCTAATGTGGACAAATAGTTATGAAGATGTTTTCTAATTACAATCTCCTGTGTAGTTCCAGTCTAATGGAGAATGATTTGTTAAATTAGTAGAGCTTGGTATCTTTTTGTTAAATGATTCTCTGAAAATATTAACTTTTCTCTTCTGCAAACTAGAAAATAGAAAATTATTTTACTTATTTTTAAGACAATAATGATTTCAAGGAGGCAATATTGCTTAAAGAAATATTTTTAAATTCATAATAGGAATATAAACCTGACCTTAAAAAATTTTTTATAGTGCTAAAATTCTATTTTCCTCTTTAGAGACATTGACTCAGTTTGATATTTACAAAACATGTATGAAACACAATGTAATAATCATTTAGATTAAAGAGGCTTGTGATTAAAACAAATGGATAAAATGTTTTATTATTGGGCATTTTGGTATTTATGCTAACTAAATATTAGTCTTAAATGTGTCTCTAAAGATCCCAAAAAAATGATGACAGACCATCCTTTGTGAAAATTCAGCCCATCAGATAGTGTGAGAACATGAACTCAGAGTTTCATCTGGTAATTGCCCACCTTAATTCATTTTACAATATGATACACATAGGTGGAAAAAACAAAACAAAACAAAACCCGATGACTAATGACTCATTCTTTTGTTGTCTTTAGCTTTACTCTCACAATAGCTTTTTGAAATTCTGATTCTGTATGGTATAGAATCTGATCCCATTTAGAAAGGCACCGAAAGATTACGTAACATATGTTAATCACCATCAGAATATCAATATGATTAGACAGCTGCACACTGACCTTTCTGAAGAGATAAAATAAAATTTGGTATGCTAGGGTGCAGAGAATAATCTCACATGAGCTTTCTTCATACTTGGGAATAAAACATAACAACATGTTGTTCTTATATAACTCTGGTCTAGCCAATGGTATGTCATCTGTATATGGTACTACATAAAACTGTGTGTTCTCTAAACTCAAACATGATACTTTCTACTGATTTATAAAAAGAAAGTATATTCCCATGAACTAAATGAAAGAATAAACACTGCAGTAGGTATACAAGCTCAGGGGGCAGAAGTCGAACAATGAAGCTCTTTTTGAGGATCTGTGGTCACAAGTCCTGCCACAGTACACGACTAGAGCTGCAAACAGTTGAGAAAACTGAGAATCTTGGGGGAAGGTGGTATGCAGAGTAAAGCTTGGGTATGGGAGGTAAACCAAAGGACATATGTGAGGGGCAACTGTAAAGTGATAAGCGAGATTTAACTCATGTGCCAAAAGTAAGCGTGGTCCTCTCTGCCCTCAGCGTTGTATACTAAGAAACCAATGGGCCAGGGAACAAAAGATTCTCTTGACCTCCTCCTTGGTTATTACTCATAGCACATTGTTTTGAATATTCTGGGTGTGAACATTTTTTAGATTTAGGGAGACAGATGATTTTAAGGAATTGCCAAATGCCATTGGATGGTGAGTAATTTGGCTTTTTTTTTTATTTTATAGTATTGCTATTTTTTTTTCTTTTTAGAGAAAGAAGGGGAAAGAGAAAGCAGCTTATTGCAAAATAATGAGGCATTGTCTTGCATATCTCTGGTAAATTTATTATAAAATATTATATAGCTCATATATATGTATGTTCCTATTTATAAAGCATGTCTATTCAAAAATTTATAATTATGTAACATTACCAAGTTGTTCTTAAAACAAGGAACGTAGCTAATTTTTATCTGGACTACAGGTCTTTTGTGATTCGTTCATAGGGAATATGTTCATAGTGCCCATGTCAAGTCTGGGGATGGATAAAAATAGGAAACCAAAATACGTGGACAAAGCATAAATCTTGGTGTCAATATACATAACAAGTGAAAGCTTTAATTGCATCGAAAAATAAATATAGTTTAGATGTAAGGAGCTGGCACAAACTCAGCATGCAATATGTGTGAACTGTCAGAGGACAGAGCTGCCGCAGAAGCTGCCGCTTGGCCTGCTGCTGTGTGGTTTAATGGTTGACAAGAAAAAGCACCTGGAAGAGACACTGTGTGTAGAATGCCTTCCAATTCCAAGAGTCACAACCCTGCCATCTGTTGGCCAGCAGTTGGCTAGGTCTGGTGTTGCTGAACATCAGACTACAGCCCAAACTTATAGAGCAGCTGCAAGGACAAGGGGAAAAATGCATTTTCAGCCATAATGGCCTACTTTAGTAGATATTTTGGAGCTCATGCAAAAGGACATCTTCAAGGGGCCTCTGCCTCCTTGCAACAGGGAGATAGTGATGTCAGCCATCCCTGAGGTCTGGTCCTGGTCTTGCTCATTCCTGTCTGACTTTGGCCTTGAAAGTCAGGGTGTGAAGTGGAGACAATTCTTCCTTCAAAGGGTGGTACCTGGTAGGTTCTTGGGAACTGAATTAGGTTTCCCTTCCTGAGAGTGGGTCTCTGTAGACAGGCACATACATCCTTGTGAAATCATCTGTTGCTATCTCTGTCTCTGTTGGAGGTGCTTCCAGTGATTGTGACTGTGTCTTACTTATCTCAGTATCCCTGCCCAGCATGGGGTCTTAAGTAACATACATGGGCAGTCAGTCAGTGTTAGGACTGGCTGGGTTTTAGGCTGGAAGACAGTGGAACTATACAAGCAAAGGCACAGTGTTTTGAATTTACACTTGGCCTGCAGCAGTTTTCAAATGAAAGGAGCCCCTGCTTAGGAGGGCCTTTTGAATTGGGCCCCTTATATAGTTTATAGTGGGCCTGAGGGTGATGGCTAGACTGTTGGGGAGTGCTCTTTAAGTGCAGAAGAAGACTTGGTAAAAACATAAAAGCATGGAAGAAAAGGAGGGAGACAGTCAAGTCCAAAAAATGATTCATGTGGTTTGGGCAGAATCTGAAATGAGAGAGTCCTTCGAGATTGACTAAATGTCTCTTCATAAAGAATGCAAATTCAGCTGGCCTCAGTAGCTCATGCCTGTAACCACAGCACTTTGGGAGGCCAAGGTGGGCAGATCACCTGGGGTCAGGAGTTGAAGACCAGCCTGGCTGACATGGCGAAACCCCGTCTCTACTAAAAATGCAAAAATTAGCCAGATTTGGGTGGGGGCACCTTAATCCCAGCTACTCTGGAGGCTGATGCAGGAGAATCGCTTGAACCCAGGAGATGGAGGTTGCAGTGAGCTGAGACTGCACCACTGCACCCCAGCCTGTGCTACAGAGCAAGACTCTGTCTCAAAAAAACAAAACAAAAAGAATGGAAGTTCAACTAAGAATTAAGTGCCAGGGACTGTGCTAGAAGCCGTCTTGTGAGTTGCTTCATTTTACTGTCCCAGTACCACTGGAAGGTCCGTGTCCCCTGTCCCCTTTCACAGCTGTGAAAACTGCAGCCATGGAGATGAAGTCCTTTGTCCAGGGGCTCTGTCCAGCGACAGAGCCAGGTTATGAACCAGTAGGTGCCCCTCATCATTAAGGACACTCTGTTGTTTTGGGTGGCCAGGAGCAGGCCCTTCCCTATGGCAGCTCTTCCCCAGGACAGCTCTGGGAGCTGATGGTCTCTGCATAGGCACAGGCACTGGCACTGCCACCGCCTGCTGGTCTGTGCTCAGGAAATGGGATGACAACCAGTAGCCAGAAAACAAAGGCACAGAATGAAGCAAAGGAAGGAAATGGGCTACGAGAAGCTTCACCCCTGTCTACCCAGGAGCTTTGCCCATTATGGCCAAGCTGAGGTGGGGGTGGGGGGTGCTGGATTTGGCAACCAGGTGGGTTCTGAGGGGCTTGCAGTGGGCCAGCCCCATTGTTCATTCGTTGGATGACCTTAGGTGGGTTATTTCACTGCCCTTGCTTCTGATATCCATAGAAAGGGGATGACGTGGTGTCAGAGAGGTTAAATAATTCACCCACATGGCTGGTAGCTGGAATCCAGTGCTTAAAAGTTCACTTTAGTGGCTCACACCTGTAATCCCAGCACTTTGGGAGGCTGAGGCGGGAGGATCAGCTGAGGTCAGGAGTTCGAGACCAGCCTGGCTAACATGGTGAAACCCCATTTCTACTGAAAATACAAAAACATTATCCAGGTGTGGTGGCGCATGCTACTGGAGAGGCCGAGACAGGAGAATGGCTTGAACCCAGGAGGCAGAGGTTGCAGTGAGCCGAGACTGCACCATTGCACTCCAGCTTAGGCAACAAGAGCAAAACTCCATCCAAAAATGAAAAAGAAACCACAAAACTTCACTTTATTGGCCTTTCTGTGGCCAAGCAACAGCTGGGTTCCAGGCTCTGGGGATACATGAGGTGAACGAGACACATGGTTGCTCCCTGTGTGCCGTGGTGACTCAGACCTCCCATTCCTCCTTATCGTTCCTGTTTAAGCCTGAGAAAGTCCTGTGCTTTTAAGAACTTATGTGGTTAGATTGGGCTCACCTGAGTTTCCAGGCCAATCTCTCCATCTCAAACCACTCTTTAATCCTATCTGCAAAGACCCTTTTGCTACATTCAGAGGTTCTGGGGATTTAGGGCATGGACATTGTTGTGTGAGGAGGGACAGTCTGCCTACCTAGTCAGCCCTCTAGACCCCGAAGATGTGTGTTCATCCCAAATACAAAATACATTCACCCTGCCCCAAGGCCTCATCCCATTATAACATCAACTCAAGATTCCAAAATCTGCTCTAAATCTCGTCACCTAAATCACCTCAATCTGGCGTAGGGGAGACTCTGCGGATGACCCATCCTGAGCAGTTCCTCTCCCTCTGTGAACCTGGAACTCACTAAACCAGTTATCTGGTCCTAAGGTATAGTGAGCGGCCACCCAGAGGGGTACAATCTAGTTCTGTCCCTGATCCAAGGGACCTGAGATGTGATATGGGCAAGAAAGATAAGGAAGAAACAAAGAGGCTGTACACGCAGAAATACTAGACCACTAAGCCTCCTTTACTCCTGGTCATACAGGACAGG
Source organism: Sapajus apella (assembly GCF_009761245.1). Taxonomy (NCBI): domain Eukaryota; kingdom Metazoa; phylum Chordata; class Mammalia; order Primates; family Cebidae; genus Sapajus; species Sapajus apella. The sequence continues at coordinate 25,100,321 of NW_022436941.1, read as the reverse complement.
AAAGGAGTTTTTCCAAAGGGTCTGTTGGCACCTAATTCCACCTCCTGTGAGCTTGGGAGAAGGCCGAGCTAGACACTTTCCTTCTGCAGGTACTGCTCATTTAAAAAGTGAGTCAGGCCACGCGCGGTGGCTCACACCTGTCATCCCAGCACTTTGGGTGGCCGAGGTGGGCAATCTCCTGAAGCCAGGAGTTCGTGATCAGCCTGTCCAACATGGCAAAACCTTGTCTCTACTAAAAATACAAAAATTAGCCAGGCATGGTGGTATACACCTGTGGTCCCAGCTACTCATGAGGCTGAAGCAGGAGAATCTCTTGAAGATGGAGCTTGCAGTGAGCCGAGATTGTGACCCTGCACTCCAGCTTCGACCACAGAGTGAGACTGTCTCAAAAAAGAAAAGAAAGTCGGAGTCAGGGCCTGCCCTTGATCTTCCATCGGACAACTGTGCATTACTTGCAGGTGAAAATTTTCCCAGAGCACAGCTAAGCCTGGTTGTCCTTTGTGTAGGACTCCTGCACGTAGTTAATTATCAGCTCCAACTGAGCTGTTTTTAACCCAGTCCCTACCCATATCTTTAATTACGATCCACGTGCTAGTGGCTCAAGAAAGTCTAAGCTTTTAGAAAGCTCTCTGGTGAGTCTCATTATCAACCAGGTTTGGCAGCCACAGATCTACTGTTTTCTGACGCAGAGACACCTGGGGCACAGGAGAGGTCAGAGCTTCCTGTGACACTGGCTGTGAACTGGTGAAGGTTCCCTCGAGTGGAGACCCTGGAGCCCGGAGGACCAGGACCAAGGGTTCCCACATGCCTCAGTCTTCTGAGGAGGAGAAGAAAGAAAGGCTGGAGAAAGCCCATGTAGAGGAATAGAGCTGCTCTACCTCTTGGACGTCCAGGGCCATCCTTGGTACTGGGCCATTGCAAGGTACTGATATCAAGTTTCCTTCTTAAAAAAAACTCTGTGATTGGGTGCAGTGGCTCACACCTATAATCTCAGCACTTTGGGAGGCCAAAGTGGGCGGATCACCTGAGGTCAGGTGTCCAAGACCAGCCTGGCCAACATGGTGAAAACCTGTCTCTACTAAAAATACAAAAATTAGCCAGGTGTGGTGGTGTGCACCTGTAATCGCAGCTACTCGGGAGGCTAAGGCAGAAGAGTCGCTTGAACCTGGGAGGCGGAGGTTGCAGTGAGCTGAAATCACTCCATTGCACTCCAACCTGGGTGACAGAGTGATTCCATAAAAAAAAAAAAAAGGCTTTTTACAGAAAACTGTTAAGTAAACAATAGTACAGTGGTACCTGAGTGACTGGTGTGTGGGTACTTGCTTTTCCTTGATGTTTTAGAGTAGAGCTGCACTGTCTAATGTGATTGTTGGCAGCCTCACGGAGCTATGGAGTACTTGGAACGAGCTGGTGTGACAGGCAGAGTTGCCAAACTCGGTAAATAAAAGTTGAGGATGCCTCTTCCATCAGTGTGGGCTGTGCACATTGACTTCTTCCTGAATGGAAAGGGGAATAAAGGAGTAACTTCACAGTGGCAAAACCTGACAGACTGCCCCAGCCAGCCAAGGTTAACGTCAAGCGATACATCACATTAATAGCACACCTGGGTAAGACATCTGAGGCCCTGGGGGCCAGGACTTAGAAGCTTCAAATTCCACAGCCACTCCTCTTCTTACTGCCCTCATGTGGCTCCTGCCACGGACAGTGGAGTAGTGACAGTGCCCTAAGGGGCCTTTGGGAGCCTGATGGGACCACGGTAGGTCTCTTGGAGGCATGAAGAGGCATGTGAGGACTTGGCGTTTTCCATAGGAATGACTGCCGGAGTTGGTGCTTGAGACCTCTGGTCAGAGCTGGAAACACTGCTTACTAAATTGCCACAAACTCAGTTGCTTAAAAAATCAAGTATTTTGGCTGGGCACAGTGGCTCAAGCCTGTAATCCCAGCACTTTGGGAAGCCAAGGCAGGCGGATCAACTGAGGTCGGGAGTTCGAGACCAGCCTGACCAACATGGAGAAATTCCGTCTCTACTAAAAATACAAAAAATTAGCCAGGTGTGGTGGGGTATGCCTATAATCCCAGCTACTTAAGAGGCTGAGGAAGGAGAATCGCTTGAACCTAGGAGACAGAGGTTGCAGTGAGCTGAGATCGCACCACTGCCCTTCAGCCTGGGTGACAAAGCAAGACTTCATCACAAAAAAAACAACAGCTTTGTTAAATTCCTCCCATGTGTTGATGCACTGGCTGTAATATTTATTACTGCTATTATGAGTCACCTGCTCCCAGGGCTGCCCTGCCCATTGTGAGACCTCTTTTGTCTTCCTAGGTGTGAGACCGCGTTTTCCCTGCCTTTACCACATTCTCCGCCTCTCTGGCTGGTGTCATGGTCCTTGAAGGAAAGTGAGCACATTGGCTCTGGGATCCTGGTCTCCCCAGTTTGGCAGCAGGCCCTGACTTGGCATGAGAAATAAATGTCAGTGGGAATTTTTTTTTTTTTTTGAGATGGAGTCTCGCTTTGTTGCCAGGCTGGAGTGCAGTGGCATGATCCTGGCTCACTACAACCTCTGCCTCCTGGGTTCAAGCGATTCTCCTGCCTCAGCTTCCCAAGTAGCTGGGACTACAGTCACGTACCACCATGCCCAGCTAATTTCTGTATTTTTTAGTAGAGATGGGTTTCACCATGTTGGGCAAGTTGGTATTGATCTCTTGACCTTGTGATCTGCCCCCCTCGGCCTCCCAGAGTGCTGGGATTACAGGCATGAGCCACTGCACCCAGCCAGGAAAAATCTTTTTAAAGATGCAAGTATATAGTAAAATGCATACCCCAACACAAACATCGTTGCACCTGTTGATGTGTATCTTAAGCCTGAGGTAGGGAAGTTTGGTGGGTGGAAGTTACTTGCCATCTCCTTTCTCATAGCATGGCACATGCAAGAGGAGATTTTGGCTTTAGCATTTCGCTGTGAGTGTCCTGTTTATTCCATGGTCATGGGCCTTTAGTACTAAATTGACTTGAAAACCTTGTGAAATTATTTATGCAGAAAGAAAGAATGAGGAATCTTGGGTAATGGGAAAGAAACTGGCCAGTTTTGCAAAAACTCCAACATGGGTGGTTTATAACTAATTGGAAAAACATGTCTTGTCTCAGTTGATTTAATCCCTTTTGCAGTGCTGGGGGTCTTAAGTGTTCCCAGAAGGTTTAAGGAGCATAATCAGCTCCCAAAGTGGTCAGCACAGTGACAAAAAAGGACAAAGGGCCTCTGAGGGGCCTTCAGTCATGACCAGCTGTGTCTAGGGGAGCAAAGACCCTGTCTGTCCTCAGCCTTCCTGGCTATGGCAGGGGCAATGGGGCTGAGAGAGCAGAGTGTGGGACCTTGTTCTGGCTGGAAACTTAGCCTTTGAAACAAGGTTCTAGAGGCAGAGTTTGAGACTCAAACAGGAAAAGGAGGTGGCCCAAGTTGATGCTCTCAGAGCCGAGGGGTCCCGAACTGTTTGTTTATAAGTGCAGTGTTGAGGCCTTATGTGGTTTTATGAAGTTATTTTCAGAGACACGGCAGTCAGTGGACCCACTTTATCTTCCTCATTGGAGTTCTCTGGAAAAGGGTATTCCCAGGGACAGAAGATCTGACGGGGCCACGGCCACATCAGTGTCCTTAAGAGGGAAAGCTTTGTCAGCAGAGGGAATCTCAGCCCCAGCTGATCACACAGGCTACACTAGGCCAGGATCTGCAAACACCAACAGCCTGCCCTAAGGCTCCCAAGTCAGAGAGGCTGGGTAGGTCCCAGTCCGGGCTTTGCTAGCCAGTGTCAGCCGCAGGCTTCGTCTCTCATGGGGGGATGTGGGGGCTGATGTGATGTTATTTGTGAGATGGAGCAAATGATGGCATTGCTCCTACCCCCACCAGAGTGGCTTCAGGATGAAATTTAACACAGGAATCACCCTCCCCCTGCCCCCGTGGACCAAGAGGTGATTCTACTAGAGTTATGTGGGTTTGTGGTTTCCCCTTACTGTTTCCATTTCCTTCCTGAAACCCCGCAAGAGGCTTTGCGGGAAAGGAAGGGTCTTTCACATGCCTGAGTGCAGCTGGGAATGGCTGTCCCCAGTTAGCCAGGCTGGTTGTCTGGATTGTGGCTTTGAACCACCAGAGCCACTGAGTCACAGGTGGCCTGCTGCCAAGTGTTACCAACCATCCTGCAATGCCACCATTGCTCATGCCTGGGAGACGTTCCAGCATTGACCAAAAGGGTTGCTGGGTCTTGTCGTGCTCAAAACAGGCTGCTCTAGAGTGATCTATAGTCATACTCTAAGGACAGATCTGGGTCCTGTGTCTCCCAGGGACCCCAAACACAGAATGCCCATAACAGGACCCCAGCACATGGGCACGGCCCCTCTTGTTAGTATTAATTATGTAGTTATGTGAAATGCACCTGCTGTTGAAGAGGGGAACAGCCAGTGATTAAAACAGTTGAGGGCAGGTCACCAGACGGTTTCAGGCTCCATTAGGGAATGGTTCTGAGAGGGTTACTTTAGAGCAAGGGAAAGGTCTCCCTGTTGGAGGGGCTCTGTGCCTGGCCAGCCCCTTACTTTAAACTCTGGCCTACTCCAGCCACCCAAGAACCTTCATTATGTGGCTCTGAAGTAGGAATGGCTACTTAATTTGCAGGGATCAGCATAAAATAAAAATAATTTTCAAAAATTAAGATTCAAGTGGGCCGGGTACAGTGGGTCCTGCCTGTAATCCCAGCACTTTGGGAGGCCAAGGCAGGTGGATCACGAAGTCATGAGCTCAGGACCAGCCTGGCCAACATGGTGAAATCCTGTCTCTACTAAAAATAAAAAAATTAGCTGGTCGTGATGGTGGGCTCCTGTAATCCCAGCTTCTTGGGAGGCTGAGGCAGGAGAATCACTTGAACCCAGGAGGTGGAGGTTGCAGTGAGCCGAGATCTCACCATTGCACTCCAGCCTGGGCGACAGTGTGAGACTATGTCTCAAAACAAAGGAAAAAAAAGATTCAAGCAGCAGAGCATTCAAGCAAGCATTAGGGACCCTTCTGAGCGTGGGGCCCTGGCTGTGTAGTTTGCACACTGGCCCAGGTCTGGAAAGAGTACAAGGCAGGCAGCTGGCCTGCACCATGTAGGTGAACTGAGTCACCCTGCCCTTTGCGGGGGTTGATGGGGATCTTTTCTAGGCTGTTGGCCTGGGCAGGGCTGATGACATGAGGGGAGATTGCCCTGGTCTGGGCTGAATATGATACGCTGGGACAAGTTGAAGGGAGGGGGATTGGAGCAGGGTGTTCCAGGGAGCATCATCTCTGTACAACAAGAGGTCCCTGACCTGGGACACATGACTTAATCATCTGTCACAAGGTTCAAAGTAAAGCCCAGATGGCCAGGCAATGATGCATTGAAACTGCCACTACCCAAGTTAGCATTTTCCAGTATCATTAAAAAATGTTGTATAGGTATGAGATCTCGCTGTGGTGGCCAGGATGGTCTCGAACTCTTGATCTCAAGTGATCCTCCTGCCTCGGCCTGCCAAGGTGTTGGGATTACACTCATGAGCCTCTGTGCCTGGCTTCCAACACTGTTTTAAAATTTTTGATATATCTGTGATTTTGGATTATACCTGTTTTGTACTTCCATTAGAGAAAATTGACCTGGCCTGGCAAGGTGGCTCATGCCTATAATCCCAGCACTTATGTATGCCATTTGTGTTCTTTTTTTTCCTTTTATCTTTTTGAGACAGTCTTGCTCTGTCACCCCGGCTGGAGTGCAGTGGCGTGATCTCAGCTCACTGCAACCTCCGCCTCCCAGATTCAAGCGATTCTCCTGCCTCAGCCTCCCAAGTAGCTGGGATTACATGTGTATGCCACCGTGCCTGGCTGATTTTTTTTTTTTTTTTTTTTTTTGTATTTTTAGTAGTGAGCCAGTGCACCTGGCCTATTTCTCTCTTGTTTTTTGTTCCTCCTTTCTTGCCTTCTTTTGGATAAATGGAGCGATTCTTCATGGATCCTTTCATCTCTAGTGGCTTTTTGGCTGTATCTTTTTGCTCTATGTTTTTGGCTATATATGCTTTCTTTAGCAATTGTTCTAGGGATTACAGCACACACTCTAACTTTTCACAGTTCACTTACAGAGCTTATGACACCACTTGGGCAATAAGGCAGTGAAAAGGAATGAAGCACAGACATGGGCCAAATGTGGCTGAGCCTCACACTTTATGCCAAGTCCAAACAGCCAGTCACCAAAGGCCACATATTGTATGATCCCATTTATATGAAATGTCCAGAATGGGAAAATCCAGAGAGATAGGGAGCAGATTACTGGTTACCTAGTGCTGGGGGTGGAAGGAAGAATTGGGAGGGGTGATGACTAAGGATAACCGGGTTCCTTGTTGGGGAAATGAAAATGTTCTAAAATTGATTGTGGTGATGGTTGCACTGTTCTGTGAGTATACAAAAAGCCACTGATGTTGACACTTTATTTATTTATTTGTTTGGAGACAGTCTCACTCAGTTGCCCAAGCTGGAGTGCAGTGGCATGATCTTGACTCACTGCAACCTACACCTCCCAGGCTTAAGTGATTCTTCCACCTCGGCCACCCAAGTAGCTGGGATTACAGGCATGCACCACCACACCTAACTAATTTTTTTTGCTTGTTTTTTGAGACAGAGTCTCACTCTGTCACCCAGGCTGGAGTGTAGTGGTGTGATCTCGGCTCACTGTAACCTCTGCCTTCCAGTTTCAAGCGATTCTCCTGCTTCAGTCTCCCAGGTAGCTGGGATTACAGGCACCCACCACCACATTGGTCTATTTTTTTTTTGTATTTTTAGAAGGGATGGGGTTTCACCATGTTGGCCAAGCTTGGTCTCTAACTCCTGACTTCAGATGATCTACCCACCCTGACCTCCCAAAATGCTGGGATTACAGGCCTCAGCCACTGCATCCGGCTATGTAAGGTAAATTTACATTTACCTTTTAAGAAACTGCCAAACTGTCTTTTGCAATGGCCATGCCATCTTATGTTCCCCCAGCATGTGTGAAGGCTCCACTTCCACACGCCCCCACTTGATACTGATAGTGACATCATTTTTTTTGTTTGTTGTCTGAGATGGAGTCTCACTCTGTCACCCAGGCTGAAGTGCAGTAGTGCAAGCTCGGCTCACTGCAATCTCTGCTGGGTTGAAGCAATTCTCCTGCCTCAGCCTCTTGAGTAGCTGGGACTACAGATGCATTCCACCATGCCCGGATAATTTTTTTGTATTTTTAGTAGAGACAGGTTTTGTCATGCTGCTCAGGCTGATCTCAAACTCTTGACCTCATGATCCATCCACCTCGGCCTTCCAAAGTGCTGGGATTACAGGTGTGAGCCACCACATCTGGCCGTGGCATCTTTTTAAGGTTGAATGTTTCTCGATAACATGTGCAGCATGGCTTTCTTTGCATTCAAATGGTTTCATGAAAAATTTCTTCATATGGATTGTGTGTGCATAGTTTAACACATTTATTTCTGAGGGTTTTGTTTTTTTGGGGTGTGCTGTTGCAAGTGGGATATTTTCTTCTCTTTTCTAACTGCTTGTCTGTACATAGAAAGACTGTCTGAGGCCAGGCTTGGTGACTCAGGCCTGTAATCCTAGCACTTTGGGAGACTGAGGCAGAAGGATTGCTTGAGCCCAGGAGTTTGAGACCAGCCTGGGCAGCAAAGTAAGATCCCGTCTCTTTTTTTGTTTTGTTTCTTTTTTTGAAACAGGGTCTTGCTCTGTCACCCAGGCTGGAGTGCAGTAGTGCAGTCCTGGCTCACTGCAACCTCCACCTCCTAGGTTCAAGCAATTCTCATGCCTCAGCCTCCCAAGTACCTGGTATGACAGGTGCGTGTCACCACACCTGGCTAATTTTTGTATTATTAGTAGAGTCAGGGTTTTGCCATGTTGGCCAGGCTGATATCGAACTTCTGGCCTCAAGCAATCTGCCTGCCTTGGTCTCCTAAAGTGCTCAAATTACAGGCATGAGCTGTGCCCAGCTCCATCTCTATAGTTTAAAAATTTAAAAAAAGGAAGGCTGTTTAGTATGTTACTTTTGTATCTAACTTCTTAGCAAAATCTGTCTGCCTCATTTTTCAGAGTAAATATAATTATTTCACCTCCTGCCTTTTTCTTTAATGTCTTACTTTCCTCCTTGCCTAGTTTCATCAGCTAGAACCTCCAAAATAATAGTGGTAACAGAGGGCATTCTTTTGTTCGGAAGGTTGATGGAAGTTTCTATTGCTTCCATCCCTTTCAAATGATGCTGGGCTTTGGCTTGATAGGTGTGTGTCTGGGTGTAATTTCCTTTATTGTGTGTAATTTAAGGAGGTATCCCTGTTTCTAATTTGATGTGGTTCTTTTATAAATTTTGTAGTAAATTTAGTCAAATGCCTTTTCAACATCTATGATGATTACGATTTTTAACATATTAATATAAATGAAATGAAAAGATATTCTAAGTTCGAGCCATCCTTTTCACATTGTACAAGTCTTACTTCATTTAGTTAACTTTTATTTTTTTCTGCTTTGCCTAATTTTAATTTTTGGAAAGTCCACTGCATTTAAAAAATAATGAATTTGCTTCCGTTAAAGCTAGATTAGTGGAACAATTAGGCAGCTGCTGCTGGTCAGTTTCCTTTCTGGTGGGTCTCAGGAAATGGACAGTTTTCTTCAGCTCCACTGTGCGGAGCTGCAGCTGCAATGCTGAGGGTGTGTTGTGTGTGCTCTGTGGTAGGCAAAGCAACCTCAGGCTTAAAAAGTTGAGGGATCCAACAGGGGCTTATCACCATTCCCTGCTGAAGAAGGGAGGTTGTCACTACAGTTCTGTCACCCACAACCTTAGACTTTATTTTTAGAGACTGGTTTCACCATATTGGTCAGGCTTGTCTCAAACTCCTGACCTCGGGATCCACACACTTCAGCTGCCCAAAGTGCTGGGATTACAGGCATGAGCCACTGCGCCTGGCCCATAACCTTAGACTTTATGGTCCCAACTCGATCCTCAAACGACTTGAAGGTTGCAGAGTTCCTCATTGTCTCTAAGCTTCCTGCTGATGGCAGAGCCCACTGTGGACAGGGCAGCTGAAGTCTTCTGTCCTGCCTGTGAAAGAGTTTCCTGAGTCTTCTTGTAGGTGTTAGAGATGTGCACATCATGGCAGTTCCTGGACAGGTTCTGTTTCAACCCCCCCAGAGTGGAGAGGCCCAGCCTCCCCTGAGCTCTCTGCAGTGCCTCTCCTTCGCTGCCAGGACCTGGCATAGAGTGACAATTTCCTCTTCCATGTTGGTCAGCTCAGACCTGAGCTCCTCCTCAGCCTCTGTCAGACCCTCAACAGCAGGGATCTGGGCAGCCACACCTGTGTCAACAGGGACACCGGTCATGGAGTCAGACAGCAGACCTTTGTTAAGAGAATTCAAGTTGATATTTTGGCTGGCGGAGTCCATGTTCAGGCGGCATCTGGGCCACTGTCATGGGCACTAAGGGAGCTGAGTGGGTGGCGTTGGGACTGGCTCACCGCATACACATTCACCAGTGGAACTGCTTTGGCCCCACAACGTTATGTAATCGATGACCTAGGTAACTTTTTTTAAGCCTCAGTGGGGTTTATTTGCTAATATTTTATTTTGGATTTTCATACATTGATTTTTATGTAAATGTCTTAGCTTGTTTTGTTTAGAGATAGGGCCTTGCTCTGATGCCCAGACTGGAGTGCAGTGATGTGATCATACTTTATTGTAATTTTAAACTGGGCTCAAGTGACCCTCCCTCCTCAGACTCTTGGGTAGGTGACACTATAGGCACATGCCACTGTAAGATTTACTGCTGAGGTAAAATGAGGAAACTGAGGCAAGTATAAGAAAATAAGAAGCTAATTTATTCAGCTCCCGGGTGAGGTTCTGTGGTACAGGGAGTGGCCAAAGAAGTCCGGCTGTTTAGGTAATGGGGTTTTATGGGGAGGGAAGGAGATTGATTGGCTATTGGAGAAACAAAGCAAAGGCAATTTTATTGGCTGTCAGGAAGCAGGAAATACCTGGAGCTAGTGGTCATGGGTAGGCAGGTGGGACCTTGGGTAAGTGGGCCTTGATTGACTGTTGGGGAAACAAAGTGAAGAAAATCTTATTGGCTGTTAAGAAGCAGGAAATACCTGGAGCTAGTGGTCATGGGTAGGTGGGCCTTCTGGGGGCATACAGAGCAGACTGCTACTGGGCAGGGTCTGATGGGGCTTCTTTAAAAAATTTTCCTGCAGGGTTTATCAACAGCGGGCTGGGGGTTGAATGCATAATTTAGTGCTGAATGTGGGCTTGGTCTGGTATGTGGAGGCAGATGCGGGGAAGCCGTGCGGCAAGGCCAGATAACGAGCTTGGGTGATGACGTTATCAGACGCGGAGAGAGATGGATGTGTCTGTTTAACCCTCTGCGAGGCAGCTGGCCTTGCATTCCAACCTTTTGTATGAGATGGGACACCGCTTTTTTCTGGCTACTTCCTGCTGAACAGGAGTGGGGGGGGTGTCAGTTGGCCAGTGCCTCAGTTGTGAGTCAGACGTAGGGGTGAAGCAGCATTTGATTTACAGCTACCCTGGAAATTTCCCTCATAAGAGCTTGTAAAAACCTGAGAAAGAAAGGGGCTAGCATTAGCAAAAGACAAATTATGATAATGGGAATGATGATAGGGGTTAGCCAGGTAAGTATGGGGGACTGCCACCAGTTAAGAGGCTGGTATGCTTTGTCTTCTTTGGAGGTCTTCTTGAAGACAATAGAGAGTGTTGACATTTTTCTCCCCTAGACTGGTTTCATTAATGTAATAACAACATTGTTTCTGGAGAAATAAGCAGATACCTCCTTCTTCTGGTGTTAACAAGTTTAGGGCCCGCTGATTTTGGAGAGTTATCCGAGCCAGTGACGTGATTTGTTGTTGGAGGGATGCCAGAGAGGTGGCTGATGCTTTAATGGCTACCTGGAGTTTGTCTTCCAGTTGAGGGACTGAAGTGACACTGTAACTTAGACCGCCACTCCCTACTCTTACGGCTGGTAGAGAGGAAGCTAGGGAGAAGTTGACCATTATTGGGAGGAAGATTAAGCCCTCCCGAGGTTTAGTAAGTGTGTTTATGAGTTTAGGACAGGAATGGGCTGAGGAGGGAGAGTGGGGTAGAAGAGGAAGCAGAGTAGCCGGGTTGAGTGGAGAAGTAGGATGGAGGTTGACTGAAGGATTTTTAATAAAGAGTAGATGAAACTTTTGTAGACGAGAGGGTCCTAGGTGAGTGAGAGATTTGTGTGAGAGAAGGCTGGTTAGCTGATGAGGTGAGAACACTGAAATGGACTGGCCTAAGGTAAGTTTTAGGGTTTTTTTTGTTAATTGTGTTGTTGCTTTTAGGGCTTGTAGGCAAGGCTGCCACCCCCTGACTGTGGGGTTAAACTGGACAAATAGGCTACAGGATGATATGTGGAGCCCAGAGGTTGGGTTAAGACCCTGACCGCTTTTTTGTTTGTTTGTTTGTTTTTTATTAGTGAACAAGTGGAAGGGGCTGTTAAGATTTGGCAATTGAAGTGGGGGTGCCGTGGACAAGGCAGTTTGTAGGGTTTTAAAAGCTTGTTTTACAACCCCTGGGTGGGAGAGGGGTGAAGGAGTGAGAGAATGGGTGCCCCTCGAGTTTACAGGCTAAGGAAGGAGCCTGGTTGGGGGGCAGGAGGGCTTTCCATTAATTCCCATAACTGACACCTGGGAAGGTATGCTAGGTCATGAGTAGGAAGGCAATACAGAACAGGTAGCCCCCATATTTACCAAGAAGTAAATGGACTTACCTGCTACTTGTAGCATTACTTTGGGCTTGGCAAGGGTGATAGGGGCCTCCGAGTCTGGGCCACATTAGTCATCCAGGAGGCTGAGGAGTTCAAACAAAGGGACCGCATCCTTTGGACTGGCTTGCCCCTCACATGGAGGTGTGGGGCGTGAGCCTGTAGTCCGGAACAGGCAGTCTACCTTCCAGTGTCCGGTCTGTTTGTAGGTAGGGCAGAGTCCAGGGGCCAGTCATGGACAGGGGCACTGTCGGGCCCAGTGTCCCTCCTGGCCATATTTGAAACAGGGCCTGGGCGGGACCTTTGAAGGAGTCTGGGTGGGTCCAAAGGGTCCTGAGGGACCCTCTTGGAGGGGCTTTGATAGGCCCTTTGCACCAGATGCTTGGTGAGTTGCCAGCCTCAGAGCTGCTACAAGAGCTTGGGTTTGGAGGCTTACCTGTTGCTGTAAATGGGCCTGGCGGGTGGCCTCAGCCTTTTCCTCTCAGCCATTAAAGACTTTAAATGCCAGGTTTACCAGGTCTCGTCTGGGAGTTTGGGGGCCCTCCTCTGCCTTCTTTAGTTTTTTCCTAATATCTGGTGCTGACTGGGAGATAAAATGGGCTGCTAGGAGGGTAGCCCCAGCTAAAGAGTCTGGACCTACTCGGGTATGAAGGACCATAGCGTTAGTTAGTTGGTCTAGGAAGGCAGCTGGATTTTCAGTAGGACCCTGAGTTATTTCCTGCAGTTTATCATAATTAAGTACCTTCTGGGCTGCGTTTTCCATGTCTGCTAGGAGGCACTGCAGCATCTAGTCTCGGTGGCGACTGCCATTTTGGCCAGTTTGATAGTCCCAGTTAGGATCAGCCTCAGGGACCACCACCGCACCCACTGGCATCTGAGGATCAGTGAGATGTACCTGATCAGCGTGTGCCTTGGCTGCCACAAGGATGCGGTTACGCTCATCAAGAGTAAGGGTAGAGGATAGGATTACATAAGTGTCATGCCAGGTAAGGTCATATGCCTGAGTGAGATAATGAAATTCCTTGATGTAAGCAGTAGGATTGGCGGAGAATGACCCTAAGCATTTTTCAATGGTGGACAGATCAGTAAGGGAGAAAGGAATGTGCACTTGGACCACACCCTCTGCTCCGGCTACCTCGCGGAGAGGACAAAGGAGGGAGTTTTTGTTACTGGGAGTGCTGCGCCAGCAAGTGTGAGCACTAACAGGAGAGTCCATGTCAGAACTTGGAAGAGGAGGAGCAGGAGGGGGTTGGGGGTCTGCGTATGGCAGGGGATTAGTGGATTGAGTGGGTGGTAGGGAGAGTTCTTCAGGCAGATTGGGGTCAGAAAAAGAAGAGGAGGAGGTCAGCGAAGGGGTTGAGGGCAGTGTGGGGATGTTTTTGGCCAGGAGTACTTGGGCAGTACTGCAGGATGAGCAGAGGCTGGGGTGGGAGCAGAGATGCCAGAAAGCTTGAATATAGGGAAACTCCGTCCACTTTCCGTTCTTCTGGCAAAAGTTGTCTAAATCTGTTAAAATGTTAAAGTCAAGGGTGTCCCTAGGAGGCCACTTGGACTGGTTGTCTAGGGGATACTGTGGCCAGGCTACAGAGGAGAGGAAGAGTAACTTTTTTATAGAAAGACCCAGTTTGGGTAGATTTTGGACCAGGTATCCTAGTGGTGACTTGGGGTCTGGGCGGGATTTCTGACTACCCTTATGTTATCTTTTACAGTGGCCTAAAGGTGAGAAGTGGACACGGAAAGAAATTATACCCAGCATGGGCAGAAAAGCTCTTTTCCTGGAGGGGGTGGCTGAGAGAACCTACAGGCTGCAATGACAACAATGAGGAAGAAAATAAAAAGGGACAGGGCTAGAGCAATTTGCCACATGGCAGAATTAGAGAAAGTGAAAGGAGCGGAACTGGGAAGTGGGGTTTCAGTGGTAGAAGAAGAGTAGAAGGAAAAAGGAGAACAGAGTTATTTTTAGAGGCAGGAACTTAATGAAGGTTCCCTGAAGCCAGTGGTCTGTTACCCACTGTAGAATATCTGTTACCTCAAGGGAAGCAGGCCTGAACCACTGTATATTGGCTAGTAAGAGCCTAACAAAGCTGGCAAATTTACAGTAGAGACAAGACCACATATAGGATTGACAGACAAAGGGTAGGTGCCCCCCCAGGTGGGAGACCAGTCTGATGCCTTCCCGGCCACATCCCTGAATGGATGTTTCAGGGGTGTCTTGGCTAAGGTGTACCTGTATAACCCCTAGGCCTGGTCACCTCAGAACTGTTAGCCCTGAGGTGAATCACCGTTATGCCTTACAACATCCCGGTGGAACTGTGGGTGGAGGCCCACACAAGCCCCATAGCCATTAAGCCGTGGGACTACACATAAACTCACTCACCCACACACTCTCTTGGGAATAGAGAGAGAGAAAGAGAGAGAGAGAGAGAGAAACCAAATGCACCTAGGTGGAAGCTGGCCTGCCAAAGGGCGAGTTTGAGATTGAGAGCCAGAGGTCTGGTTTTAGTCCTGGGCAGAGCCCAGGCTTGTGAACAGGGCTTCTGATTACCCAAACCTTAGCCACTGCTGCAGAGATGATTGGCAGGGTGGCTCAGCATCCCGGGCCATCCCCCCGAACACCGGAGACTATGAGAGGGTTCAGGAAGGTGGGGACGTCTCCTTCAGATTCCTGGCCCTGAGAGACCCCTTAAGGGGAGAAGGCAAGAGTGTAGGGACGTCTCCACTACACTCAAGTCCTCAGAACAAGGCCGGGGCCCTGGGCCCACGGCGAGAGATGAGAAGGAGTCCCCGATGTGGTCGTGATTATGAGCAGGGAGTCCACAGAGCAGGCAGCGGGAAAAGTTATAGGCAACAGAAGTCTTACCTCATGGCGGAGAGGCTCCTGGTCCAGCCTCTGGTGGAGGAGTCAGTTTCCCCCCTGGGGGGGGGGTCTCACAACTCCTCCCGGGTTTCGGCACCAAATGTAAGATTTATTGCCAAGGTAAAATGAAGAAACTGAGGCAAGTATAAGAAAATAAGAAGCTAATTTATTCAGCTCCTGGGCGAGGTTCTGTGGTCCAGGGCAGGGCCAAAGAAGTCACCCCCGGATGTTTAGGTCATGAGGTTTTATGGGGAGGAAAGGCGATTGATTGGCTATTGGGGAAACAAAGCAAAGGCAATTTTATTGGCTGTCAGGAAGCAGGAAATACCTGGAACTAGTTGCCATTGGTAGGTGGGCAGGACTTTGGGTAAGTGGGCCTTGATTGGCTGTTGGGGAAACAAAGTGACAGCAATCTTATTGGCTATTAAGAAGCAGAAAATACCTGGAGCTAGTGGTCATGGGTAGTTGGATGGGACCTTGGGTAAGTGGGCCTTCTGGGGGCATACAGAGCAGACTGCTACCGGGCAGGGCCTGATGGGGCTTCTTTAAAAATTTTTCCTGCAGGATTTATCAACAGTGGGCTGGAGGTTGAATGCATAATTTAGTGCTGAATGTGGGCTTGGGTCTGGTATGCGGAGGCGGGTGTGGGGAAGCCATGCAGCAAGGCCAAATAACGAGCTTGGGTGATGACATAGTTACCAGATGCAGAGAGAGATGGATGTGTCTGTTTAACCCTCTGCGAGGCAGCTGACCTTACAGCCACCTCACCCGGCTAATTTTTAAATTTTTTGTCGAGACAGAGCCTTGGTATGTTGCCTAGGCTGCAGTTCAGTGTACATTGTAGACGTGAATATTTATTGGTCTTTCTGCTGGAATCATTTCATCTCTCATCTGTTTGTCTTTAAATTCTGGGCATGCACACACACTCCACCCGCACCCTCCAACTGCAAAATATTGATGTTGGCCAACCTGCCTTGAGAAGGGAGAACTGTTTTTCCCTCTTTGTGTCTCACTGGTGTTCAGTCCACTACTGTGTTTTTGGTAAATATTTGACCCACAGAGTGTGGGAGGCAGGAAGGGAAGGCTTATGCATTTCCTCTGTGGCCCTGACATCATGGATCCATTAAGCATATTGGGAAACCAGCAGGTCAGATGGCTGCACACTCTAGTTGCATCTGACTCTGAATTGCTCAGGTACCCTGCATGCCAGTGATTTGCTTTGCTTTGTGAGTTGTCTCTTCACTCATATTCCTAGGCTGAGTTCCCCAAAACAAGCCTAGCACAGCACCTGTAACAGTTGTGGGTGCATTTCTGACCCTGAATCACCTGATTTACAGGGTATTTTGAACAAGAGCTACCTATTATGGCTTGGGATATGGCTAAAGTTTACTTGACTTTCTTTCGTAAAGTAACTGGTAGAATATGTGGCATAAGACTATTATTGCAAAAGCAGAAGTGTTGGGGGGTGATTGAGCTTGGGCAGCCTTGGGAGGCAGACAGGCCCGCATCAGCACCATCCTGGCCATTTGTAGGTTATATGACCTTGGGGGAATCCCCTCAGCCCTCTGAACCTTTGTTTCTTCTCTCATTAAGGAGATCATCCATTCCTCATTGGACTATTGTAAAGCTTAAGATCAAACATCTTTCAAGGCACTTGGAGCAGTGCCTGGGCTCCAGGGTCTTTAGGCTGTAACCATAGCAAACACTCAGATCCCAGCTGCCCTCCCTTCTCTTCCTTCCAGTGTGGGAATATGGAGGACCAACCTTCTCGTTCCCATTTACCCTGGAGTTCTTTCTTTTAAAATTCATCTAGTACCTGCTGTGCACCAGGGATTCATGGGTGGGGAGGCCAGGGACAGCTGAGTGTGGCATCGGGCCCTCAGCTTGCTTCAGTCCCCATGGCTGACACCTGGCCCTTTGCTCTAGAATCTGGACACTACAATCTCCTACCAAAGGCTCAGCCCAAAGAGGGCTTGAGGGCAACCCCTATCTGTGAGAAGATTCTGTAGCTGCCCACGTCTCCCCATCTTTTGAGTGGATGATCAGCCCCAGCAATCCAGAGACACATTCTTGGGTTCTGCCAGCTTTATTTTTCAGTTGAAAACTCAAAGGAAAAGGTTATGTTCCAAAAGAAAGTAAAAAACTCTGAATGCTGTAGCCTGGAGGCTTGTGTTCACAGGTGCCCCTACCAAAACAGAGGCCCTCCAAAGCATTCAGTCCCAGTATCTACCCCCAAAGAGAGCAGCTCTCTACCTGGGCTTCTGAAGGGCTATCAGTTCCCCTCAAAGAACCTCCTGCCTGAGGAGACCCCTGGATCAGGCAGGGAAAGCCAGGACCAGGCAGCTAAGAACCCGGCTTTTTGTCCCCCTCTGTGTAGTCAGCGTTTTGAAGTGGTGGCTTCCCACATGGCTGTTGAATAAGTGAATAAATACCTGGGGCATGAACAGGAGCCAGGTAGAGCACTCTCTGCAGGGCTGGGACTCACTGGCCGCACTGTCTCCTGGTTTACCGTGGAGATGTGGAAGAAGGGGGAAAATTACCCAGACCAGTGGGAGAGTTTTATGTCCTCCGAAGTATTTTGAGTACAATGGTAAGCAGCTCTTCTTCCCTGCATTTGCAGCATGTGAGATTCTGAGTTTCCCAGCATTCCATGCTAGTTATTCTGTCCCAGCCAAGAATCTTGCCCTTGTCAAGGAGCTGGAAGTAGAGTAGAAGGTGAAGGAGTTTGAAGTCTTTGGCAGGCTAGTGCTGGTTTAGACGAAATCTCAAACTGTAAAGACGAGAGAAGAGAAGTAAGGCCAGGCTATGGGCCCCAGAGGAGAGGGGCCCCTGCTGTTTGCTGAAATAGATTATGCTGGGACCCCTATTACATCTCCTGGCCCTCATTGTTAAAAGGACAACTCTTCATCCACTCCCACCCATCTCCCTCTCCCCTTTCTGTAAGAGCAGCAGGCATGGGTCGTTGAGTCCTTATACCTGCCAGGCCTTTGCAGGCAGTGGTGTTAGGCCCAGCCTGCTGAGTTCCTAGGAAATTGAACAAGCGTCTATGGAGTACTCACTCCATGTCAGGCTCTGCCACCAGCACCTTGGAGACAGAGAAAACCAAGACAGTTCCCAGCCAAGGAGAGGGTGGAACTGTAGCACACAGTGCTTTGAGAGCTCAGGATTCATCCAACCCAAAGTGCAGGCTAAAGGGAACTCTCACTGTCTGGGTGGGATCTTCAGTACAGCTTGCAGTGCAGGCTGCTCTACTGTTTCCCCATCAAGTGTGGTGGGCAAGAGCACAGACTGTACACTCAGAGCTACCAGGGGAAGGAAGCGCTCTTCTATCCCTCATCTGCTAAGAGAACTGTGTAAAAGTGGGCCTTACTTAATTTTTTTGAGATAGTCTCCCTCTGTCACCTAGGCTGGAGTGCAGTGGCTCACTGCAACTTCTGCCTCCCAGCATTGAGAAATTCTCCTGCCTCAGCCTCCTGAGTAGCTGAGATTACAGATGCCTGCCACCGCACCCAGCTAATTTTTAATTTTTAGTAGAGACGAGGTGTGGCCAGGCTGGTCTCCAATTCTTGACCTCAAGTGAGCTCCCACTTCAGCCTCCCAAAGTGCTAGGATTACAGGCATGAGCCACCACACCCTGCTGTTTATTTTTTTGATATGGAGTCTTGCTCTGTTGCCCAGGCTGGAGCGCAGTGATGTGATATCGGCTCACTGCAACCTCTGCCTCCTGGGTTCAAGTGATTCCCCTGCCTCAGCCTCCTGAGTAGCTGGGATTACAGGCATGAGCCACCACACCTGGCCAGGAAGTACCCTTCTATCCCTCATCTGCTAAGAAAACTGTCTAAAAGATGGGCTTAGGTGGCCTTTTCTGCCATTTCTTTCTACTACGTTCTGGTTATTTTTCAGTATGTAATTTTCAATAATTAGTAAATTAGCTGATTGGCTAAATTACTAAACTACAAATTTAGTGATTATTAATTTTAATAATTTCTAGTTCCCTGCTGAAATCTAATAATCTGTGTCTAATAAGCCCACTGTCTGAGTTCTGTGGGTCTGTGTCTATTATTGTCTATCTATGCTAGTTTTTACACTTAGAATTTTATCTCCCTAAGAGTGTTTTTTATAAAACTATGGTGTTCATAATCATATCATCATGCCTAGCATGGAGGTGCTCAGTAACTATACATTTCCAATGTAAAAAATGTGAAATATGGTAAATCACATATAAAATTTACGATAACCATTTTAAAGTACACAATTCAGTGGAAGTACATTCATATTTTTGTGCAGCCAAACTCTGAAACTCACTAAATCCTGCCAAACTGAAACTCTTTCCCCATTAAATAAGCCATTACGGTTCTCTCCTAGCTCCTGGCAGCCACCATTCTACTTTCTGTCTCTATGAATCTGATTACTCTAGGTCCTACACATAATGAATCATACAGTATTTCTCTTTTTCTGACTGGCTTACTTCACTTTGCATAACATCCTCAAGGTTCATCCATGTGTTAGCATGTGTCAGAATTTCCTTCCTTTTTAAGGCTGAATAATGTTTGACAGTATGGAAAGACCACTTTTGTTTATCTGTCAGTGGACACTCGGGTTGCTGCTGTTTTTCGGCTGCTGTGAATAACACTGTGCTGAGACCAGCTCAGCCGTGGAGACCCCAACCCAGGTGGCACTGAAGGAATTAAGAAACAGACATGTAGGCCAGACGTTGTGGCTCACGCCAGCACTTTGGGAGGCCAAGGCATGGGAGGATCATGAGGTCAGGAGATCGAGACCATCCTGGCCAATGTGGTGAAACCCCATCTCTACTAAAAGTACAAAAATTAGCTGGCTGTGGTGGTGCATGCCTGTAATCCCAGCTTTTCAGGAGGCTGAGGCAGGAGAATCGCTTGAACCAGGGAGTCAGAGGTCGCAGTGAGCCAGGATTGCGCCACTGCACTCCAGCCTGGTGACAGAGCAAGACTGTCTTAAAAAAAAAAAAAGAGACACAGAAATAGAAAGCAAAAGGTGGGTTCAGAGTGGAGCAGCAGAGCTCTCACAGCATTTCCAGCTTAGAGTCCAGAGCAGACTCTGACCTACATATTTATTCTTGACTTTCCAGTGACAAGTTTTACAAGCAGATGCTCTATGTTATTTCACTCGTTAAAGGCAAACTAACCAGGCAGCAAGTGTATGTTTACTATAGGTTAAAGACAAACTAGAAAGTTTGTCTTTAACATGCTCTTTATGAGGGAACAAAGGAAAGGGTCACATAGCCTGTGTTCAAAGAACTAATTCATCTGGCGTGAGACATACTTATATTGGTTACTGTTTTATAATGCTTTGAGCAGTTTTCTGTTGTGGGGGCTGACTAGTTTTTCCTTGCCACTGCTCTCAGTAGGATTTCTCAGCAAACAATAGGATTTCTCACACATGGCAGAATTTGCTCTCAACAACGCTGCTATGAACATCAGTGTATAAATCTGTGTGGCCCTTTCAATTTTAGGGGGTACATACCCAGAAGTGGAAATGCTGGATTATATGATAATTCTTTGTTTTGAGACAGAGTCTCGCTCCGTCCCCCAGGCTGGAATGCAGTGGTGCAATCTTGGCTCATTGCAACCTCTGCCCCCTGAGTTCAAGCGATGCTTATCTCTCAGCCTCCCGAGTAGCTGGGAGTACTGACCTGCACCATCACGCCTCGCTAATTTTTGTAGTTTTAGTAGAGATGGGGTTCACCATGTTGGCCAGGCTGGGCTCAAACTCCTGGCCTCAAGTGATTGGCCCGCCCTGGTCTCGCAAAATGCTGGGATTACAAGTGTGAGCCATAGTGCCTAGACTCTTTTTAACTTTTCGATGAATTGCCATACTGTTTTCCATAGCTGCAGCTCCATTGTAAACTCCCAGTAAGAGTACACAAGGGTTCCAACTGCTCAGCTCCTCACTAACACTTGTTATTTTCTGTATTGATTACAGCCATCCTAATGACTCCGAGGTGGCCTCTCCATGTAGGTTTTCTTTTTCTTTTTCTTTGAGATGGAGTCTCGCTCTGTCACCCAGACTAGAGTGCAGTGGTGCAATCATGGCTCACTGCAACCTCTGCCTCCGGGGTTCAAGCAATTCTCCTGCCTCAGCCTCTCTAGCATCTGGGACTACAGGCATGTGCCACCACACCCGGCTTATTTTTCTATTTTTAGTAGAGACGTGGTGTTACCATGTTGGCCAGGCTGGTCTCAAACTCCTGACCTCAAGTGATCCACCCACCTCAGCCTTTCAGAGTGCTGGGATTACAGGCATGAGCCACCATGCCCAGCCTCTTCACATGGTGTTGGTTTGAGTTTCCCTAATGTATTCCTAATAATTAGTGATGGTGGGCATCTTTTTATGTGCTTATTGGCCATTTGCATCTCTTATATGAAGGACTGTCTATTCACATCCTTTGCACATTTTTGAACTGTGTTAGTTGGCTTTTTGATGTTGCATTGTGAGAGTACTTTATATATTCTGGATGGGAAATCTTTCACATGTAATTTGCACATCTGTTCTGTCATTCTGTAGTTGCCTTTTCACTCTGTTAATAGTATCCTTCAATGCAATCCAATTTGTCTACTTTTCCTTTTGTTGTTTGTGCCTTTGGTATCATATCCAAGAAATCGTTGCCAAAGAAAGCTCTCCTTCTGTGTTTTGAGAGTTGTTGGCTGGGCATGGTGGCTCATGCCTGTAATCCCAGCACTTTGGGAGGCTGAAGCAGGTGAATCAGGAGATCAGGAGTTCAAAACTAGCCTGGCCAAGATGGTAAAACCCCATCTTTATGAAAAATACAAAAATTAGCTGGGTGTGGTGGTGGGCACTTGTAATCCCAGCTATTTGGCAGGCTGAGGCAGAGAATTGCTTGAACCTGGGAGCCGGAGGTTGCAGTGAGCCAACATCACATCACTGCACTCCAGCCTGGGGGACAGAGCAAGACTCCATCTCAGAAAAACAAGAGTTGTATAGTTTTAGATCTTACAGTTAGTTCTTTGATTCATTATTGAGGTTTCCTTTTCTTTTTAAACATGATATGAAGTAAGAGTTTCACTTCATTCTTTGACCTGTGGATATCTAGTTTTCCCATACCATTTGTTGAAAGACTGTCCTTTCCCTGATTGAATAGTCTTGGCCTCCTTATTGAACTCATTTGACTGTAGGTGTAAGGATTTCCCTCTGTACCCTGTATTCCATTCCACTGGTCTCTATGTGTGTCTTTACTGCCATACCACACTTTTGACCACTGTCACTTTTGATAATACATTTTGAAATTGGGAAGTAAAAGATTTCCAACTTTGTTATTCTTTTTCTTTGGCCATTTGGGATCCCTTGAAATTGCATATAAACTTTATGCAATTTATAAGGACGGATTTTTCTATAATTGAAGAAAAATGTCACGGAGATTTTGAGAGCAATTATACTAAACTTGTAGACCACTTTGAGTTGTATTGACATCTTAACAAAACTAAGCCTTATAAACTATAAATATGAGATGGCTTTACATTTGTTACACAACCGGTCTCTGAAACTCTAAATCCTGCCAAAGTGTTTGTTTCCTGGTTAAGTTTATTCCTTTCATTCTTTTTGATGCTATTGTAAACTGACTTTTTTCTTTTCTTTTTTCTTTTCTTTTTTTTTAAACATCTCACTGTGTTGCCCAGGCTGGAGTACAGTGGCTATTCGCAGGCATAATCATTATAAAAACTGACAGCATTGACCTCCCAGGCTCAAGCAATCCTCCTGCCTCAGCCTCCCAAGTAGCTGAGACTACAGGCTTCCACAACCAAGCCCAACAGGAACTGTTTTCTTAATTTCCTTCTTGGATTGTTGACTGTTAGTGTGTAGAAATGCAACTGACTTTTGTATGTTGATTTCGTAATCCTGAAACTTGGACAAATTATTAGTTCTAACAGTTTTTTCATGCAGTCTTCAGGATTTTCTACAAAGATGATCATGTCATTTGTTAACAGAAAATTTTACATCTTCCCATCCAATTTGGATGCCTTTTCTTTTTCCTTTCTTTCTTAAAAGCTCTGGCTAGGATCTGCAGTGTTATGAAAGCAGGCATCACTGTTTTCTTCCTCATCTTGGAAAGCGCTGTCTTCATTGAGAATGATGTTAGCTGGGGGTTGTTCATATGACCTTTATTACATTGAGGTTGTTTCTATTTCTAGTCAGTATGTTTTTAATCCCAAAGTGCTGGGATTACAGGTGTGAGCCACCACCCCCGGCCAGCTTTCTTTAATGTAAGTGTGTACAGCTAGAAATTTCCCTCATAGCACTGCCTTTGCTGCATCTCATAAGATTTGATACATTGTTTTGCCTCAAAACACTTTCTAATTTTCCTTATTTTTCTTTGATCCATTAGTTTTATAGTATGTTGTTTAGTTCCCATAGATTTGTGGATATTCCGGTTTTCCTCCTGCTATTATGATTTCAGTCATTTAAAATGTATTAGATCTTGCTTTGAGGCCTAATATATGATCTTTCCCAGAGAACATTCCACATGTACTTTGAAGAATGTGTATTCTGCTGTTGGGTGAAGTAATCCGTGTATGTCTGGTAGGTCCAATTCATCTATAGTATTGTTCAAGCCCCATTTCCTCCTTGATCTTCTGTCTGGGTATTGTATCCATTATTGAAAGTGAATTATTGGGCTGGGTGCAGTGGCTCATATCTGTAATCTCAGCACTTTGGGAGGCCGAGGGGGCGGATCACTTGAGGTCAGGAGTTCGAGACCAGACTGGCCAATGTGGTGAAACCCTGTCTCTACTAAAAAATAGCTGGGCATGGTGGTGTACACCTGTAATCCCAGCTACTCTGATGCCGAGGCATGGGAATCACTTGAATCCAGGTTGTAGTGACCCATATCACATCACTGCGCTCCATTCTGGGCATCAGAGAGAAATTCTGTCTCAAAAAAAAACAAAAAACAAAAAAAGTGAGATGTTGAAATCTCCTACAATTATCATAGAACTGTCTGTTTCTCCTTTCATTCTGCCCAGGTTTGCTTCATGTATTTAGGAGCTCTGAGGTGCGTTGCATGCACATTTATAACTGTCACATCTTTTTGGTAAATTGACTTTTATTATCTCTTATAACAGCTTTTGATCTTAAATCTATTTAGTCTGATATTAGTCTAGCTCCTCCTCCTTTTTTTTTGGTTACCATTTGCATGGAGTATCTTTTTTCATTCCTTTACTTTCAACTTATGTGTAAGTCTACAGTCTTTTGATTGTGGAATTCATTTGCATTTTTAAAGATTATCATCTGACGAAACTCACTAGCATGGTGGGTGACTGAGCCATGAGGCCCACACCCAGGGACTAAGTGAGCAGTTGCTTTGGGAGGACTCCAATACACCATTTATGGGGCCTCCCGGTGCCACTCTGTGGATTGTTTTCTGCATGGCTTATGGTTTGTTTTCTCTCTCATTTCCTTCCTTCTGCCTTCCTTTGTGTTTAATTGATTTTTTGTGTGACACACTTAGAATCCCTTCTCATTTCCTTTTGTGTACATTCTATAGATATTTTCTTTGTAATTACCATGAGGATTACATAAAACCTCATGAAGTTATAGCAGTTGATTTTAAACTGGTAAGTTCAATCACATACAAATACTCTGCTTCTTGACAGCTCTGCCCCCTCCTATGTTGTTGTTGTCACAAAGTATATCTATTTCCTAGAGACAGGGTCTCACTCTGTCACCCAGGCTGGAGTGCAGTGGCACTGCCATAGCTCATTGTAACCTCAAGGCCCTGGACTCAAGCGATCCTCCATAGCTGAGACTACAAGTGCATGCCACCAGGCCTAATTTTTTTTTTAAATAAATTATATATTTAACATAGGCTTATGGTTACACATCTCTTTTAAATCTAATAAAATAATTAAAATCAGAGATATGAATCAGAATCACAGTAATACGGGCCTTTATACATGGCTTGAAATTTCTACCTTAGAATCCTTCTGTTTTCACTTGAAGGACTCCCTTTAGAATTTCTTGCAGGTCAGGTCCAAATGTAATGAAATCACTCAACTTTTGTTTATCTGAGAATGTCTTAATTTCTCTGGTCAGGTGCGAGGTGGGAGGATCACATGAGGTCAGGAGTTCGAGACCAGCCTGGCCAACGTGGTGAAACCCCATCTCTTTTAAAAATACAAAAACATGGTGTCAGACGCCTGTAATCCCAGCTACTTGAGAGGCTGCACCACTGTACTCCAGCCTGGGGGACACAGCAAGACCCTATCTCAAAAAGATAAAAAGTGTGTTAATTTCCTCCTCTTTTTCTTACTAGAGTTTGTAAGATGCCTTTATTTTGTAACTTATAATCACTTTTTAATTTGTCCTTCAAAAGTTAACTGTAATTGGTGACTGCTTTTCTTAAATACTTCACTTGTGTCCAAGAAAGGGGAAGAATTTAGCCCTTGATTTTAAAAAATAAATAAACCTGGCAGGATACTGGCTCACACCTGTACTCCCAGCATTTTGGGAGGCTGAGGCAGGCAGATCACAAGGTCCAGCATTCAAGACGATCCTGGCCAACATGGTCAAACCCCATCTCCACTAAAAACACACAAAAATTAGCTGAGCATGGTGGCACATGCCTGTAATTCCAGCTCCTCAGGAGGCTGAGGCAGGAGAGTTGTTGGAACCTGGGAGGCGAAGGTTGCAGTGAGCTGAGATTGTGCCACTGCACTCCAGCTTGGGCAACAGAGCAAGACTCTGTCTCAAAAAAATAAACTCTCAGAGGAAGGGAGAGGACCTTAACTGCAAATAATAGTCCATTGTTACCCTGTGGCTATAAATCTTCTGCGTTGCTTGTCCTCCCAGATGTTCTGTTGATGGCTGTAGTAGCTGACAGTTTTGTCTTTACATGTTCAAAACAACGAGTGCTCCTGCTTGATTGACAGATTCTCCAAGCTTCCCGTGGAGCCACATCACCTCCTGTCTTGGCACTTTGTGAGTCCAAGGCTGCTTCCCGAGAGGATCTGGTTGGTAGACCATGACATTGATTCCTGCCTCTAAGCCTAGCTTGATTCTCAGCAGCCACCACCTTTTTTGGTACTAGAATGGTACTTTTTACAGCACACTCATAAGTGGACGCTGAAATCACAACCTGGCCATTTGGATGTTCAACTAATGCTTTATGCTGTGGAGTCCCAGGAACTCACCAACCCGTGCCGGAACTCACTGGAGCTCAAGTATGTAGCGCTACCTTGTTTCTCTATGGCTGGGATTGTGAACATTGTTCATGTGTTTATTTCCCATTTTTTACTTTGGAGGTTTTGTTTTGTGAGACAAGGTCTCACTCTGTCATGCAGCCAGTAGTGTGATCATGGGTCACTGCAGCCTTGATCTCCTAAGGTTCAAGCCAACTCACCTCAGCCTTCCAAAGTGCTAGGAGTACAAGTGTGAGCCACTGCACCTGATCTACTTCTGAGCTTTGAGTTCTTTATACATTCTAGAGATGAGTCTCTGGAGATGAGTCCTTGGTCTGATAGGTGGTTTATAAACATTTTTCCCAATCTGTAGCTTTTCTTTCCATCTTCCTAATATAGTCTTTCAGAGAGCAGAAATATGGTCTTTTGCAAATACTCTGCCGCTGTAGCAGGAAAGCAGACACAGACAGTACATAAATGAACATGTGGATGTATCCCTTGAGTAAGTGTCCATTTGTGGTAAAGATATCTCTAGACAGATCAGTACTGACAGGTTATTTCATTAAGTAATAGTTGAGCTGGATATAAATTCTAACCTCAGGCTTATTTTCTATTATTCTATTGTCTTCTGTTGCTGCTGGTGGGACAGCAATTGTGAGCATGTTCTTCCTTCTTTCCACCCTCCTCAGTTGCTTTTAGGACCTTTTCTTTGTATTTTCTTCAATTTTGTTTTGATGGGTCTAGGTATGGATGGATTTATTGTATTGGGGATTGTGCGTCCTGGGTCCTTCATTCTGGAATTTGTTTTTTGACACAGACTCTCACTCTGTCACCAGGCTGGAATGCAGTGGCAAGATCTTGGCATACTACAACCTCCACCTCCTGGTTTCAAGCATTTCTCCTGCCTCAGCTTCCCGAGTAGCTGGAATTATAGGCACACATCACCATGCCTTGCTAATTTCTGTATTTTTAGTAGAGACAGAGTTTCACTATGTAGGCCAGGCTGGTCTCGAACTCCTGACCTTAGGTGATCTACTCATCTTGGCCTCCGAAAGTTCTGGGATTACAGGGATGAGCCACCACACCTGGCCTGGAATTTCTTTGAAACATATTGGATCTTCTCATTTCATCCTCCGTTTGTCACATTTTCCAATTGATTGTCTCTTCTGCTGTTGAATTCGTTAAGTTTTAAATGTCTGTGAATGGCAGCCACTAATTCTGGCATCTGAAGCTCTTCAAAGTCCACACCTCTTATTGCCACTGACTTATATGCCCTTAGGTGGGGCTTTGGCTATGGCAATCATATGCAGCACTGGCTGAAGAATCTCTCACTATGTGGGCTCTGATGCTATCTCAAGGCAGCTAGTGTTAGAACTGAATTAGAGGGACGCCCTGGTAGTGGGAACAAACCCCCACACATTTGCTCACAGAAGTCATCTTCTGTATTGATGGTGATGTGGTATTGGTATGAGAGCAGAGGGAAAATGGGGGCTGAGCATTTTCCCTAAACAGTGGTGTACATTCAAATCCCTAATGAGGCTGGGCACAGTGGCTCACGCCTGTCATCGCAGCTCTTTGGGAGGCCTAGGCAGGCATATCACCCAAGGTCAGGAATTCATGACCAGCCTGGCCAACACAGTCAAACCTCATCTCTACAAAAATATGTGCGTGGGTTTTTGGGATGCTGAGGCAGGAGTATTGCTGGAACCTGGGAAGTGGAAGTTGCAGTAAGCCGAGATTA
The DNA here is from genome assembly GCF_009761245.1 of Sapajus apella. NCBI lineage: Eukaryota > Metazoa > Chordata > Mammalia > Primates > Cebidae > Sapajus > Sapajus apella. Next base: position 25,072,741 of record NW_022436941.1, on the reverse strand, counting down.
CGCCATTACACTCCAGCCTGGGCAGTTCATAAATAAGATATATGATTAACTCACAGTTCTACAGGCTGCACAAGCACAGCTCCAGCATCTGCTTGGCTTCTGGTGAGGCCTCAGGAAGCTTACAATCATGGCAGAAATGAGAGTGGGTGCAAAGAGAGAGAGGAGGTGCCAGGTTCTTTATAAACAAACTGTTCTCATGTGAACTAGTAGAGCAAGAACTCACACTTCACCAAACGGAGGGTGCTAAGCCATCCAGGAGGGATGCACCCCCTCTAACAAATGTGAGATTTGGAGGGGACACAAATCAAAGCTGTGTCAGGCCGTAAATGTTTTGTTTTGACTCTAAGCTCCTTGAATGACAATTGAGTATTTGCCCTCCCTGGCAAGAGAGAGAGACAGGCTTTCCCTCTGGGCTGGAAGGCAGATGCCAGACAGGGGTCAGAGTGCCAGCCAGCTGGGGCAGCTTACTGCACTGTGGAGGAAGGGCCAGGGGCATGAAACTGCAGGCATATAGGTGGATGTAGGCGGCCACCAGGGTGCAGGCAGTCTGGGGCTCCCAGGTGCCACATGGGTCCTGCACACACAGGCTGAAGAACGGTGCAGGGTCCATCTGAAATCACGGGCACCCAGTCACTGTCCCTACCCTGGGGAGTGGCATGGAGGAGGGGCTGAGGCTAGATTGGGGAAAGAGCTCTCTGTGCCCCACAGGCCAGGCTCACACTCACCACCGGGAAGCAGTTCCCCAAGCTGGAGCAGGGGTCGTGGAAGAAGGCCCGGCAGGTGGGGCTCTGTCCTGGGCAGGCCTGCTGAGTCTTCTCGGTGGCCCTGTAGTCACCATCCACCTGGCAGGACAGACACAAGACTAAGGCCTCCCGCTGGACCATGTGGCTCCCCAACATACATCCTCAGCAGAAGACTCCCCCAAACCCTGGGCCTGCAAAGTCCTCTACAGAGCCAGCAGGCCACCTGCCTCTCAGGGGACTCTACAGCAAGCAACCCTGAAGAGCCTCAGCCGGAGGCTGGGCAGATACACCCACTTACCTGCCAGGCCAGGCTGAGCTCCTCCAGGCTGCGGGTCACAGAGACATCAAGCAACATCAGCTCATTGCCTGCTTCATTGTCTTTGGTGCCCAGAAGGCTGGTGGATATATCTGTGGGGAGGAGGGAAGCTGAGGAGGTCATGAGAGCCCAAGATCCTCCCCCAGGGGACCTGTGTGTGAGATGAGCCTAAGGCACACCAAGAAGAGGTAGAATCCCGCCACCTCCACCCCCGACTTCTAGAGCCCAGGGCCCTGGCTCCAAACCCTCATCAGAGGAGGGAGAGAAAGCACAGGGACAGAGGGCAGCATGTGTCCCCCCGACCTCCGTCCCCTCCCCACATTCTCAGCTCAAGTGGCCAGAATCCAGGCCCTTCCTTTGTGTTCCTTGGCAAAGGGACCACAGAAGGCCCAACTCTACCCTGGAGCCACATATCCCAGGGACAGGGGCAGAAAGCCCTGGGCCTCTGTTCAATCATCTGGACACAAGGTCAGTAGCATGCTGCAGTGCTGGAGACAAGGCCAGCAGAGGCTCTGTATCCACAGTCACCACCTACAGCCTGGGGACCTCTGCACTGGAAGCTGAGAATGGTGCATCCTGAAGAGGCCCTTGTTGGTGGGGCCAACCCTGCTGGGGCCCAGACTTACCATGGTGCCAGAGGCCCAGAGTCAGGCTGCAGAGGCTGGTGGGCATGTCATAGGAGACAGACATTCTGTCCTCACTGGCCAGCTCAATCCTGGGGGCATCCCTCCTTTGTCATGGCAGGACACAGCTGGAGGTCTGGACAGCTCTCCCCCGGCAGGGAGGAGTTGTACAGCCTGTAAGCCTGTGGGCCAGAGGGGATGGGCAGGAGGGCTGAACCACAGCCAGGGGACAAGCTTGAAAGTGCCATCCCCCCAAGCAAACTGCCATAGGCACAGATCTCCGGGAGAAGCCTCGGGCCTCTCCTCACCTGCAGGCTGTGGTAGAAGATGAGGGTCATGTGGTTCAGCTCCACGGTCAGGGCTGTGAGCCCCAAGCCTGTCCGACTGAGCATCAGGGTGAATGTGTTGTGAGCAAAGTTTTGGGCCAGCAGGACGCTGCCGCACTGAGCGCTGAGGTCCCACACCTGGCCGTCGAAGGTCACCACATGCTGGGCCCCGGCCACCAGGGCATGGTCTGGGGAGAAGCAGCCCCAAAGGCAGGGTGAGTGGGGCCAGCTCCACCCACCGCAGTGGGAGCCCAGTGCCTGCTGGGCACCCTGATGCCTAGAGCCCCAGCTTAGCCTGCCCTGAGGCCAGGAGTTCCTCCTCCCCTGGTGCAGCAGCCAGAGGCCCAGCGATCCCCCACCAGCTTCAAGATGACATGAGCTGAAAGTCTATGGCCAATTCAGCCCTAACAAGGAATGGAGTCTTGAGACCTGCTACAAAAATGCTGTGCTAAGTAACAAAGCCTGGCTCACGGGCCACGTGTTCTATGCTTCCGTTTACATCAAATATCCAGAGCAGGCACAGCCATGGACACAGCAGGCAGATTGGAAGCTGCAACATTTCATTTTAGGATGATAAATATGTTTTAAAATCAACTGTGGTGAGGCATGCACAACTCTGAATAAACTCGAAGCCGCTGAATCGTGCACTTGAAATTCACAGATCAGCCAGGCATGGCAGCACTAAGCCATCCCAGCACTTTGCAGGGTTGAGGCAGGAGGATCACTTGAACCCAGGAGGTCAAGGGTGCAGTGAGCCGAGATAGCACCACTGCACTCCAGCCATGACAACAAAGTGAGACCTAGTCTCAAAAAAAAAAAAAAAATCACAGATTATACAAGTCATCCATTTAATCTCAAGGCAGCTACTGTGGGAAAAAACATTGACTGTTTAAGAGGATGGTCAACAGCTCCCTCAAACATGAGAGCAGCGGCCTGCAGACTGGCCCTCATCAGGGAAGGGAAGAGATGGCCCTTGAAGGAGCAGGTCTGACCAGTCTAGCCAGTGCGGCCCCTGAGCTGTGCCTTGGGGGTGCTCATGCCCATGGCGGGGAAGCACCATCTATGGTGCACAGCCAGGCACATGATGGCCAGGGCCAGCATCCTGAGGGAGGCACTACCGCCCCGTGCTCAGCTGTCAGAACTCAGGAGTACAGAGAAGCCTATGGTCACACACACAGAACTTGAAGACCAGGGTGTTTTCTACAACATTGGCGTGCTGCTTAGACATGACTGCACCCACGCTTCTAGGGAGCCCTAGCCGTCTGTGTGAGTCCCACACAGATAAACCACACCTTGCCAAGCCTGGGTACTCTGGCTCCCCCACGGACATGAGGGGCTCCCTCATGCATTAAGAACTGTACATGCTCCTTACCCATGTGAGCGAGCCATGTGGTTACTTACATTTCACAGTGGAGGAAGCTGAGTCTACAGAGGTTAGCAGACTCACCTGAGCCACACGCAAGCTCCCCAGGAGCCCAGAGCCAGGGCTGGTCATCCCAGCACCACTGTTGCTGCAGGTCGCCCCTGACTGGTGAGTCTGAATTCAATTAATGCCCTTCCAGCTGCAACGGGAGATCTGCTTTCTGCTCCAGCAGAGCCCACAGGGAAGGAGCTGGCCTGAAGCCCTAAGCTGCCTGCTATACTCCTCTGCTGGGCCAGGCCTTGTATTCTGGACAAAAGCAGGATGTGCAGCCTCAGCCCCAGTCCCATAGGACCTTGGGAAGTCCAGTAAGCTCTGGGCCTGGCACTGTGATGCCACGAGCCTCTGCAGGCTTGCCTGTGCCCCCACAGTACCTGCTTCTGCATGGCCCTGCTGCTGTGCCCATGGGGAGGAGGGCAGTACAGCCCAGGGCAGGACTCACACTCCCAGGGACCCTGCAGCAGGCGACGTCTGAGCCGGCAGAACTCGGCCAGCACATTAGCCCCGGACAGCTCTTGGAGCAGCCACAGCAGCTTCTCTTCCACCAGGTAGCTGGTCACTTGGGCCACGTCCAGGGGCTCATCCCCCTGAGGCAGCAGTGGCAGCATCACCACCACTGAGTAGTTCCTAGAGGGAACGCACAGGACAAGTCGCTGTGCCTGGCCGAGCCATGCTTTCTTTGGCTGCAGAAAGGGAGCTCACAGGTCTGCAAGAAGAGCTCTGCTGTGGAGAGCATGGGCATGCCTCTCAGAGAGGGGCTGTCCTTGTTCTAGGAAATCCCATAATGCAGTGGAGAAGAACAGAGGCCGGCATGACAGCAGAGGTGGGGGGCAAGGCCAGTACAGAAACAAGCTGCCCTATTTTGAGGACACAGGTGTCTGATGTCATGCCTGCTCTGTCCCCTGGGTCTTGGGCAGCATGGGGTCTACGTGTGGAGATGCCAAAGACAGGAGCTGGAAGGTCTAGGAAATTGCTTTGGTTTGCTTTTTGAGACAGAATCTCATTCTGTTGCCCAGGCTGGAGTATAGTGGTACGATTTTGACTCTGCGACCTCTGCTTCCTGGGTTTAAGTGAGTCTCCTGTCTCAGCCTCTGGAGTAGCTGGAACTACAGGCACTCACTGCCATGCCCAGCTAATTTTTGTATTTTTAGCAGAGTCAGGGTTTCACCATGTTGGCCGGGCTGGTCTCAAACTCCCAGCCTCAAGTGATCTGCCCATCTTGGCCTCCCAAAGTGCTGGGATTACAGGTGTGAACTATTATGCCCGACCAACAGGTCTAGGAAATTTCTACAGTTGAAGGGAAGACTGGAACTTTCTCAATATGTAGAGTAGGGGTCAAGCCTGTGAGATCTGAATGATCAGGGAGATCTCGGCTCACATGGTGGTGAAGTGGGAAGAGGAATGTTGCACACTGTTTCTGATAGGCCAGTGGAGGGGGTGCAGGGGCAGGTGGCCTCACTTACCTTCTGGGGAGCCCCGAGGCTCTGCAGCTGAAGGTGGGAAGCAGCCTGAATGCCCTCCCTGCCAGTTGAATCCATTTTTTGACACCTCCACCAGATCTCACTCACCAGGTAGGCAAATAACCAGGCAGGTGATTCTTCAACCAAGCCAAAGCCCCACCGTGGGAGCTCTTCCCTTCCTCAGCCTACATTCTGACCACAAGCAGCAGGAGCAGGAACTTGTGTTACATGGAGCCTTTTCCCCACGATGTGGGTTTAGTCCCTATTCTACAGCTGGGGAAACTGAGGCACACAGAGCCGATGCAGAGGAATCTTGCCAGCAGCGTGGAAGAAGGGGGCTGCCTCTCTGCCTGGAGCCCAGTTCCTGGTGGGCCACGTGCCTGGGAGGGAAAAGGATACTGGTCCCCAAGCCCCTGCTCTAGACTGGGTTCCCCACTTCTATCCACCACACCCGTGTTCTCAACACAGAACCAAAGGGGCCTTTTGAAGTGAAAGGGTGATCACGTCCTTCCTAGGTCACAGCAGAAGCCAGAGCCCTCCCCCCATCCCCCAGCCTTGGGACATCCCAGTCCCTCCCAGTTGCATCCACTCACCCTTGCTCACATTCTGTTTCAGCCCCGCCAGCTTGCTTTTCAAACAGGCCAGGGCATGCATGGCGGCTCGTGCCGGTAATCCCAGCACTTTGGAAGGCCGAGTGTCTGGAGCCCAGGAGTCTGAGAGCAGCCTGGCTAATACGGTGAAATCCCGCCTCTAGTCAAAATACAAAAATTAGCTGGGTATGATGGCACATGCCTGTTAACCCCAGCTACATGGGAGGCTGAGGCAGGAGAACCACTTGAATTTGAGAGGCAGAGGTTGCAGTGAGCTGAAATCACACCACTGCACTCAAGCCTGGGTGACAGAGAACGAGACTCCATCTTAAAAACAAACAGACCAGACACATCCCTCTCCCAGGCCTCTGTGAGGTGGTGCCCCCACCTACAGCTCTCCTCCCACGCTGGCTGCATGGCTCTTGCTCACACTGTACCTTCTTCTCAAAGCCGGCCATGGCCACACCATAGGATCCTCCTGCCCACCATCTCACCAATGTTCCTTCTCTAGCATTTGCCACCTAATGTATCGTTCATTGGTGATAAATGATGACCAGTGGACCATGCCCAGCCTGTAGCCGGCTTCTGCACAGCCTGCAAGAAAGAAGGGCTTTTGTGTGTTTAAAAGATTACAAAGCAGGCTGGGTGTGGTGGCTCATGCCTGTAATCCCAACACTTTGGAAGGCCAAGGTGGGTGCATCACCTAAGGTCAGGAGTTTGAGCCAGGAGTGGCAAAACCCTCTCTCTACTAAAAATGCAAAAAATTAGCCAGGTGCGGCAGTGCACATGCCTGCAGTCCCAGAAACTCGGAAGGCTGAGGCAGGATAATTGCTTGAACTCAGGAGGCAGAGGTTGCAATGTGCTGAGATCATACCACTGCACTCCAGCCTGGGCAACAGAGCGAGACTCCATCTCAAAAAAAAAAAAAAAAAAAAAATGATTACAAAACGAAAGCAAGGAAATGTGACAGAGCAGAATGGCCTGCTTAAGAGGTGACCCAGGCTCTCTGCAGGGAGTTGTGCACACCCTGCTGTGGATGATTTTTTGTGTGTCATGTCTGTCTCTGAGTAAAAGTGAGCTTCCTGAAGGCAGGGGTCAGCCTCGCCTGCTGCATTCCTCTGCAGCTCCTAAAATCCTGTCTGCACTGGGACAGTGCTCACGGGGTCTCTATGGAGTAAGGAAGAAAGCACAGCCTCCTCTTCTGTGAAATGGGGAGTGAAGAAGCCTCTGTGCAGGGCGGTCAGAGGAGTCAGTGAGTCAGAGCATGTTGAAGCATTCAGCACTGCACCTGATGTGTGGCAGGAACGCCGAACGCGCCACTCCCAACCCTGCGTTACCTGGCTGCGAGGCTGTACAGGTCTAGCAGGGGTTTGCAGAGCCTCTTCAGTGCCCTTGAGAATGTGGCCTCAGCCCAGGATAGCATCTGTTGGGCCACCTGGAGAGGGAGGGGACAGTGAGAGCTGTCACAGTTGTCCTCAACTGCCACCCACGCCCCATCCTTGCCCTCACTCACCAGCTCCAGGGTACCTTTCACGGCCCCCAGGGCTGCCCTGATGGGCCTGGGACCCCTGTTGCCTGGCATCCCAGGCACCCAGGCCTGCAGCCACCACATGGCCTCCTCTGCCTGCTCCCGCCACACCTCCTCCAGGGCCCGCAGTGTTACCTCCAGGTAGGTGTCCTTCAGTGTGGCCAGGGGCCCTGCAACGGGCAGCCACCACCCACCATGAGGCCTCTGGGCAGCTCGGAGAACAAGCCCAGGCCTCAAGGAGATAGGGCCTGTTCCTGGGATTAAGATGGGGGGAGTGGGGGAAAAGAAATAGAGCAGCAGGCAGTGGTGACTGCAGGCAAGTTGTCACAGCAGACCCGAGCCGCCTCTGCAAGGCCTGCTCATAGGTTGTCTGGGAACTTGGATTGGCGGAGAATCCTAGAAGTGATCCTAGAAGTGATACGAGGCTCTCTGCACATGAACTGTTTGTACAAACGTGGCTTATGCTGGACCACTGCTTGCCTCCTAGAAGTCTGACAGTGTGGTCCATGCCAAGCAGCACCTGCCAATGTGACAGCCCCCACTAAACACCCTGGGTGACATACTGCTGGGATAGCCAAGTGCATCTCATGTGAAGATGCTGGGACTGGGAGAGGACACTGGGTGCTGGCCCTGGTTCCCCTGGACTCGGCCCTGGCCCCCTTCCCTGTGCTGACACTCCTGCCTCCTCCCACTGTAGTCAATCACAGCTGTGAACAGCACCATGTGGCGTCCTGGAGCACTCCTCCCAGGTCACTGCCCTGTGGGTAGCCATGGGACTCTGGCACAGCAGAGAGGATAAGGAGGTGACATTCAACAACCCATCAGAGGGATGCCCACCCTGGCACTGGGCAGGGTCTTGGGGCTCTGTGCTGGGCCAGGCATTAGGCACGGATGGTGGAGAGGCCAGAATTTCCTAGTCCTGCCAGGAGGGCAGTTGGGGTAATAGCTGTGAGTGTTTAAAGACCACACAGCCACAGAGAGCTCATTGTGGAACCAGAAAGAGACCCCGTGGCAGTGAGCTTCACAGAAAAAAGGCGGAAGAAAGCAGGCGGAAGACTGAAGAAACCTAGGCAGCAGGCACAAGAGATATTAGCTTGGACACCCTGAGACAGCAGTCCACGAAAAAATGAAGGTTGGGCCGGGTGTAGTGGCTCACACCTGTAATCCCAGCACTTTGGAAGGCTAAGGCAGGCAGATCACGAGGTCAAGAGATCAAGACCATCCTGGCCAACATAGTGAAACCCCATTTCTACTAAAAATACAAAAATTAGTTGGGCATGGTGGTGAGAGCCTGTAGTCCCAGCTACCTGGGAGGCTGAGACAGGGGAATCGCTTGCACCTGGAAGGTGGAGGTTGCAGTGAGCCAAATTTGTGCCATAGCACTCCAGCTTGGGCAACACAGCGAGACTCTCCACTCATAACCACAAAAAAAAAAGAAAAAAAAAACCTCAAGGCTGTAGGTCTGTAAGAGATAAGGCGGGGTGGGGAGGTGGTCTCAACACAGCTGGGCTGCAGGCCTGTGGGAAGCAAGGCCACCGTCTGATTGAAACAGTGACATAGGCCAATGTGAGGGCTTAGGGCCCCAGACTGGGCAGGGATTTTGGTACAGGGTTGAGCCCTCCCTCCCACACTCACATTCCAGTTCATTCCACAGCTGCTCCAGCCCCACCTGCAGCTGGTCCAGGTAAAGAGGTGCTGGGTCAGTGCCTGCCTTACCTGGCTCTGGCCCCACAAGGTGGCGACCGCCTGACCACTCGCCTGCACCGCCTCCAGCCCTCCCTGGGACAGCTGTAGGAGGAGGCCTGCCACACCATCCAGGGTGCCTGCTGGCTGTACCTGGTCAGGGAAACTGAGGCAGAATTGGGGTGAGGTCTGGGGCAGAGAAAGCCCCAGACCCTCCTGCCCAGGGTGGGATGCCTGGCCAGTAAGGGCTACAAGCCAGGACAGAGGGGGAGCTCTCCACCCAACCCTTCCCCGCTGTGCTACCCACCAGGTGATGGAACCTTCTCACAGATGCACTCAAGCCTTGAACCCTCTCTTCCAGCTGGGCTTGCACTTGGGAGGCAGCCACTGCATCCTGGACCATGAGGACAGAGAAGAGGCTGGGACTACTTCGGGGCCACGTAAGAGTGAAATAGACAAAAGGTCTCGGTGCTAGTGGCAGGTGGAGGCCTCACCCTGGGGCTGTCTACTGTGGCTTCTGGGCACAGATGGACCCAAAGGGCTCAGGGCCCTTGGCACTGTGGCCTCTGCCCAGGGAGAGAACGGTAACCCCTTCCCTGTGTCCCAGCCTAGGCCCTCTCACCTCCACGTGGCCCAGCAGGCACTCCTGGCAGCCGTGCGCAGCCAGCAGGAGGCTTTGGCTGGCAGCCTGCAGGGTCAGGTGTCCCAGGGGCTGGAAGGGCTGCCTGCTATCCCAGAACAGGACCTCTGCCTCCGCTGTCCACCCATGGGCATGTGCCCACAGAACCCCTCTCTCTTCTCTGCCCCCTGGAGCCAGAAGGGGACCTGCTGGTGTACTCATGATGTTTCCAGCTGCCCACTCCTCCTCCACCACTTTTTGTAGCTCCCCGCTGCCGCAGGCCAAGCCTCAAAGCCCTAAGACTTGAGAACCTGGAGCTGTCCCACCTCCATCAACCTGTTGAGCCACCCGAAGCCCCCTCTTCTGTACCCTTCCCAGCAGCCTCACCCAACATGGCAGTCAGGGAGGGATGTCATACAGTCCTGACAGGGTTTCCTGAGTTTTCTTTGAGACAGGGTCTCACTGTCACTGAGGCAGGAGTGCAGTGCCACCATCACAGCTTGCTCCCAGCAGCTGGGACACAGGAGCGCACCACCCCGCCAGGCCTTTAAGTAGAGACAGGGGTCTCACTGTGTTGCCCAGCCTGGTCTCAAACTCCTGAACTCAAGCAATCCTCCTGTCTTGGCCTCCCAAAGTGCTGGGATTATAGGTGTGAGCCCCTGTGCCCAGCCCTGACTTCTGAGATCTTAATGTCCAGACCCATCTCCTTTCTTGAGCCAACGGGGGCCATGACCCAGTGAGCAGAGCTGGGATCCAGCTGCCACTCACCCTCCTCATGGGCCACAGAGTCCTGGAGACAGCTTGGGGCTGTCTCCCGAGACACAGATAGCCTCACTTTCTCCTCCCCATTGTCCACATTTCCCTCCAACTGGACCAGGCTTTGAGAAGCCAAGGTGGAGATGTGGCCCAGTAGGCCGACCCACTGAGCCTTAGAGCTGCAAAGCTGGGAAGGGGAGGGCAGAGGCCTGAATGGAGCCTAGCCCAGGCCCTGCCCCTGGTCTCTGTCCCCTGCCAGCCCCAGGCTCAGGAACGGGCTGGCTGGGGAAGCTGCGGTCGGACCTATAGGAAACCAAGGGAAGGTACAATACACATGCCCGATCTCCAGGGCACCAGGTTCCCCACGCCACATCCCTCTCCAAGGATCCCAGTGCCTCATCACAGAAAGCACCTATGAAAATCCTCAGGGCCGGGCGCAGTGGCTCACTCCTGTAGTCCCAGCACTTTAGAAGGCCAAGGTGGGCAGATCACTTGAGCCCAGGAGTTTAAGACCAGCCTAGGCAACATGGCAAAACCCTGTCTCCACCAAAAATACAAAAATTAGCCAGTCTCACAACAAATAGATTTATAAATTTTTAAAAATATTCAATTAGGCTGAGCGCGGTGGCTCACACCTGTAATCCCAGCACTTTGGGAGGCCAAGGCAGGTGGAGCATGAGGTCAGGAGATCGAGACCGTCCCGGCTAACACAGTAAAACCCTGTCTCTACTAAAAATACAAAAAAATTAGCCAGGCATAGTGGCACACACCTGTGGTCCCAGCTACTTGGGAGGCTGAGGCAGAAGAATCACTTGAGCTGGGAGGTGGAGGTTACAGTGAGCCAAGATGGCACCACTGCACTCCAGCCTGGGCGACAGAGCGAGACTGTCTAAAAAACAAAACAAGACAAAACTCAACACCCATCTAGGAGCCCACCAACCCAGTAGCAGCCGCCACAGGGTAACTTAGCAATGACTGCTTCCCAGGCCCCGCCCAGACAGTCTGATTTAATTGGTTTGAGAGGGGCCCAGGCACTTGAGTTTCTAACATTCCCAGTGCCCTGGTGTTTCTGCCGACAGCTCAGGCTTTCTGAGTTTGCATGGGAACCACTGCAAAGTCTAAGCAAGTTCAAGGAGACGTGGGTAACACCCCAGGCACGGAGCAGTTTACCTCAATCCCTGCAGGCACCCAGCCTTGGGAGCACAGTGGGGACCAGGACCAGGACAGGTGAGTCTAGAATGGGGCTGGGGAGAGGCACAGAGGCCCCAAGAGAACACAAGCCTGGAGGAGGCCCTGCAGAGGAAGGAGCCTCAGCTACCCTGTATTCTAGTCCAGACGCTGCAGCTAACAAGCTGTGCACCCTTCAGTAAGGGCGGCACCCTCTCTGGGCCTCAGCTCCAAGGTCTGTAAAACATACAGAACAATGGCTCACAAAACTTGGCAGGACTTAAGAGTGTGTGTGTGTGTGTGCGTGTACACGCACACATATGTGTCTGTTATGGGTTGAATTTTGTTCCTCAGATATGTTGAAGTCCTAACCCCACATACCCACGAACGTGGTGTTATTTAGAAATAAGTTTTTTGCAAAAATGTAATCAAGTTAAGATGAGGCCACAGTGAATGAAGGCAGGTCACACACCCAGTGAATGCTGTCCCTGGGAGAAACCCACCACATGGGACAGAGGCAGAGACTGGCACGATGCCACCACAGCCAAGGGTTGCCAGCAGCCACCAGAAGCCAGGGGTGGTACGGAGGATCTTCCCTAGGGCTTTCAGAGGGAGTGTGGCCCTGCTGACAACTTGATTTTGGACCTCTGGCCTCTAGAACTGTGAGACCAGACATGTCTGTTGCATTAAGCCTTCCGGTTGGCATTTTAATACAGTAGCTCTTGGAATTGAATGCAGGGTGCTTCCCATACATGCAGAAGCATGTCGCTCTCCGAGGAGACCCAAGTTGGTAGGAGGGGACAGCCCCAGACTCCTGTGGAATTCCACATAGCACAGTGTGATCCTGCCAGGCAGGTGGGGGCAGAGGACAGTGTGCAGACAACACAGAGTCAGCCCTGCACGGCTCCCCGTGATTAAGCTCAGCCCCTCACTGGCTATCGGTGAAGAGTGACGGCCCCACCTGCCTCTGTGCAGTCTGGGCAAGTGCCTGACCTCCCTGAATCTGTCCTGGGGCCACTGGGTTGCGGGGAAGAAGAAACAAGGCTGGGAAAGCCTCTGGCCACTCCACAGACCCCAGAATGGAACGAGTGAGAAGGAACCAGAACGGCTGTCCCAAATAAATCGGGGACAGAGAAGCAAGAGGACAAGCCACTTGCTGAGTGTCCACCACAGGCTCATTTCCAGGCATCCGGTTCCTTCGGACATGGTGCTTACAGGTCCGGGAACAGCCAGGAGCCTGGCTGGGAGACAGAGAAGTGACCGTAAGTCCTGGAGAACAAGAACCTTGGAAGGAGAAGCTCCTTTGAAATGGCCATGGCTGCTGAACTGTCAACCCACAAATGCCATCCTCATCCAGCTCCAGACGCCAGGAAGGGAGGGAATTCCCTTCTCACAAGGTTCTACTACGTGCAGATGTTGTTCAAATGTCTGTTTTCCTCCTAACGATTCTACAAGGGAGATGGTAGATGTTCCCATTTGACAGAGGGAAACAGTGAGGCTCAGCAAAGGAAAGTCACAAGGTCAAGTTGACCCGGCCAGGGAGGCAGGAGGTGAATGGAAACACCAAGAGAGCACCTGCCATGTCACGTGCCTTGGCTATGCAGGCAGTGGGAACTGGTATCCAGATCCCCAAAAACCACCCTATGAAATATCTGATCCAAGATGAGGAAACAGATGTTCAGAGAGGTTCCTTGCTGGGATGAAATGGCCAAGTCAGGGCAGAGTAGGCATTGGAGGCAAACTCTGCCCCTTCCTACTTCCCAGGACTGCTGGGAGGCAGGAGGGGGAGGAGAGGGGGCCAATAATGGCTAATGACAGCAAATACTTATGTAATGGCTATTTTCCATCAGGCACTGCTGTAAGCAATCTATGCCTATGAACATATTTAATATTTGCAATATTAACCTCATGGGAGATAGGGCCAGTGCAATTATACCGTTTTACTCAGGAGGAAACTCAGGTGCCAGGAGGCATCTGGGCTCAGATTTAAACTTGGGCAGTCCAGACACTACCTCTCTGTTACAGGAAGGGCTGGGTGTTGGGGCGTGGAGGAGCTGCTTGGTCTCGGCACCAGGGCCAGGCCTGGGGTTCAGCAGGTGTTCACCCTACCCAGAATGATGCTCTGGCCCTATCCAGGGTGCTGGTCTGCAGTTTCTCAGATGGCCACTAGATGGCGGGGCCGCCCAGGCAGTGAGGACCTGCTGACCAGGGAGGAACGGGAGGGAAGTCGGGGCATCTTCCCCAGGGACTGTGAGCTCCATCCTGGCCACCCACCTCCAGCTCCCTGGAGAAGTCAGGTGAATGAGGCCTGCTGTGGTTTCGGAGGGTCAGGCTGAGGTGTAGGCCGTGGGCTGGGGCTGGGCGAGGCCTGGCTGTCAGCGGGAACACAGCAGGAGCCCACCCGGCCCAGGATGTGATCTCTGGAGACCAAGAGGGCCTAGGACCAGAGAATCTGGGTATCAGGCAGGTACGGGGAGGGGGTGGAAGCTTCCTCTCCTCACCATCCCCTGCGCTGGGAATGCAGCAGCAGCTGTCACCTCCCAGCCTCCACGCCTGCCTCTGCCCCAGCTGACCTCTAAGAAATGCAAATCAGGGTCGCACGTGGTGGCTCACACCTGTAAGCGCAGCACTTTGGGAGGCCGAGGTGGGTGTATCACGAGATCAGGAGTTCAGCCTGACCAACCTGGTGAAACCCTGTCTCTACTAAAAATACAAAAATTAGCTGGGCATGGTGGTGCTCACCTATAATCCCAGCTACTCAGGAAGCTGAGGCAGGAGAAATGCTTGAACCCAGGAGGTGGAGGTTGCAGTGAGCTGAGATGGCACCACTGCTCTCCAGCCTGGGTGACAGAGCAAGACTCTTTGTCTCGGGGGAAAGGAAAAAAAACGCAAATCAGATGTTGTCCCCTACACTTAGAAGAGAAGCCAGGCTCTGGTATGGCCTGTGGCCTGTTTAGGTTTCCCAACCTCACCTCCCTCTCTCCCTCCATAAGGGCTGCCCTGTGTTCCTCAAAGCAAAATCCTGCCTCAGGCCCCTTCCCTCTGCAGGACTCACCCTCACCAGTGAGGCCCCTTTTCCAACACCCTGCTCCCTCTCCCTGCTCCCTTCCTGCACAGCATTTACCATACCCTGATCACAGACCATGCAGCTCTAGTTTGCTGTATATTCCTGGTCCTGCTGGAATGCACCACCCAGAAGGCCGGCACCGGGTCTGTCTCTTTCATTACCCAGTCCCTGCACCTAGAGCACAGCCTGGCATAGGTGACACACACACACGTTTTCTGAATGAACAGAGGAATAGATAACAGGTGGGAAACTATGGTTCAGGGCTGAATCTGGCTCACTGCCCACTCTTGTAAATACTTTTACTGGAATACAGTCATATGCATTCACTTACGTATTATCTATAGCTGCTTTCACAAGACAGTGGTGGAGTTGGTAGTTGCAACAGAGACTGGATGGTTCATAAATCCTAAAATATTTATCTTTCCCTTTACAGAAGATTGTGGGCCCCTGGGAAGGATGGATGGGTGGATGCATGGATGAATGGTGGGTGGTTGGATGGGGGATGGATGATGGATAGATGTTGGATGGATGGTGGGTGGATGGACGATGGTGGATGGATTGTTGGATGGTAGATTGATGGATAGATGGTGGATGGTCTGATGGACTGTGGATGGATGGATGGTAGGTGGATGGATGGATGGTGGGAGGATGGATGGATGGTGGGTGGATGGTTGTTGGATGGTAGATGGATGATGGATGGTAGATGTTGATGGATGGTGGAGGGATGGAGGGATGCAAGGGAGTGAGGGTGGGAGGGTTGGAGAGCAGAAATAAGGGGATGGATGGAAGGATGAGTGAATGAATGTATAGATGGGTGGGTGAATAGAAGAACCAATCAACCCCAGGAGGGGAAAGGTGTTGAGGAAAAGGGGCCCCAACACCTCTCTTCTGAGGCAATCATGACAACAGCAACTCTAACTTCTATGCCAGACACCGAGGCTGAGCATTCCTGCATCACATCTCTCTTAACTCTCACCATCACCTACATCCTGGAACCTGCTGCTGCTTCCATTCCTCAGATGAAACACTGGAGGCTGAGAGAGGAGATGCACCCTGTCCAGTCACCCAGCAGGCAAATGGCAGAGCCACCATGCTGGCGTCTGGCTGCCTTGCTCACACCCCTGCACTCTGCAGGTACCACCCACCCTGCTGCCCCCTCATCATGGGTCTCTTGTCCTCCGGCTGCCTGTTTCCCCAGGGCAGACTCACCCTGGGCAGGTCACAGAGCCCCAGGTGGAGGGAGTGCCGCAGCCAGCATGCGTAGTTGGTCTGTACTTCTCCCCGCAAGCTCTGCTGGGCACAAGAGGCCCCGAGGATGTGCTCCAGTGTGGCCTCTACAAAGATCTTGTCTGGCTGAGATGGCCGATGCCTCTGGAATGAGAGGGCTCATGGGTCATGGGCTCATCATGTAAGAGAATGCCCATGGCCAGCCGCAGGTGGAGACCCTCACCTAGCAAGAGCATGTGCCAGGAATCCACCATCAGAACCCTCATCTGCCACAGCACCCCCTTACACTGTGATCAGGACTTTTTTTTTTTCGAGACAGTCTTGCTCTGTAGCCCAAGCTGGAATGCAATGTCATGATCTCGGCTTACTGCAACCTCCACCTCCCAGGTACAAGTCATTCTCCCACCTCAGCCTCCCAGATAGCTGGGACTACAGGTGCACGTCACCACGCCCAGCTAATTTTTTTGTATTCTTAGTAAAGACAGGGTTTTGTCATGGTGGCC
The DNA here is from genome assembly GCF_009761245.1 of Sapajus apella. NCBI lineage: Eukaryota > Metazoa > Chordata > Mammalia > Primates > Cebidae > Sapajus > Sapajus apella. The sequence goes on along the minus strand of NW_022436941.1, from coordinate 25,056,713 downwards.
AGTCTGGTCTCAAACTTCTGACCTCAAGTGATCTGCCCACCTCGACCTCCCAAAGTGCTGGGATTACAGGCATGGGCCACTGCGCCCAGCCCCTTTACTGCTTTTGTCTTTTGCCTGCACACAGCAGGCCTATTGTCCTCCCTTTCACAGATGGAAAAACTGAAGGCTCAGAGAGGCTATGGGAGACGCCTGAGGCCACCCAGCCAGACGAGGCGCCCAGCTGCTCACTCAGTCCCCAAAGCTACCACTAAACAAGCAACTATAAATGATGAATTGGAGATACCTGTACCTGTTTCCCACATTTAAATGTGAGCTGTCCTCAAACATTGCCTGGTATACAGTAGATGCTTAATGAAGTATTGATAAAGAAACAACTGAATGAAGGACCTGAAGATCCCCAGGCTTCAGGGAGCTGTGATTCTGGATAAGTCCTTGTCACTGATGAACGCGCTCTCATTTTCCTATCCTACCTGAGGGGCCCAGCCCCACAGGCTCAGCCCTGTGGCTCCCGCTCCCACCCCCGCCCCCGCCAAGGGCGCCCGGGACATCCTCGCTCACCTGCCGGCTCTGCCTGCCACTCCTGCTCTCAGCAAGGCCACTGGCTTCGGCTTCCACCAGGAGACGTTGAATGGGTGAGCCAGGGCCAGGCGGGCAGCCAGCTCACTCTTCCCCAGCCATGGGGAGGAGGAGACCAGCACCTGGGGAGGGGGACAGACTCAGCCAGGGGCCTTACCCAGACAGGCCGCACCTCTTTCCACCCCCTGCACAGACCACCTTCTCCCTCAAGGCCAAGGCTGCAGGGGCAGGTGGATTTGAGCACAAACCCAGCCCTGTGCAAGGCTCTGGTAGAGCACAGCCATTTCTCAGAGGAGGACATCGAGGCTTGGAGAGCTGAGGATGGAGCGAACACATGACAGAGATGAAACTGGAGGTCGCTCTCCTCTTCCACTGTCTTCCCCTAGCTCTGTGGCTCCAGTCAGGTCACGGCGCCTGTTAAGTCCTTCAATTTCGTCATCTGAACACGGGGCTATTAATAGCACTGAGCAGATGGGAGGCTGAGGTGTGGTCTGACACACAGCACCTGTCATGGGGTAAGCATTCGGCCTGTCAGCCACTGTCACTGCTGTGCCTGTCAAGGTGTTGTGGGGACCCAGGTCTCCTGCTGCCTTTCCAAAGAAACTGTGGGACATGATGCAGCCTTGTCAGCCCCAGGTAAAGCTCCTTGGGCAGGGGAGGGCCCCAGGGACTCCTCTTAGCCTGCAGGGTGGAGTTCAGCTCTGCCCCAGGGTCACCGTCCAGCCCTGACGCCTACCTGGTCCCTGCCATCCCAGCCGACAACAAGGCTGTCCCAGTGGCTGCCTCCCAAATGCTCTGAGGACAGGCGGAGGCTGCAGTGTCAAGGCAGGGGGAGGGGCACTAGGTGGGTGAGCGCCACTGGGCGGGTGAGGACACACACAAAGGGTAGGGCATGTGAGCTGAGGTCAGCAGCTCCAGGTCCGGTGGGGTGTGTTCAGGGGACCCTCAGCGGACATCGTAGCCAGCTCAGGCAGGTGGCCACTTGGGGGCCACACACCCAGATAATTTTCACAAAATTCGGAAGCTACACACTTTGTCACCATTACCACTTGGGAGCCCCCGTTACAATGAGACTTCATGGCTCCTCCAGGAGGTGGCGTCTGCCTCCCCAGCCCTTGGACCTGGGCTGGCCTTGTGATGTGCTAATGGGATTCAGCAAAGTGACCCAGTGCCAGTTCTAAGCCCAGGCCTTAAGAGGCCCTGCCCCACTTCCTCCCTTGAACCCCTTCCCAGCCACATGAGAACAAACCTGCTCGCCTGTGGGCTGGTGCCACCTGGGGTTGCAAGGAGCCTGGTTTCAGCTGAGGATGTCCAAGTGCAGCTGACAGCCAGCCCCTGAACAGGTCAGAGAGCCCAGCCAAGGCCAGCAGAGCCGCCTGCTCACCCTACAGCTGACCTTGAACATGCAGAAGACCAGAAATGCTGCCCAGGTAACCCACAGCCTCATGAGCAACGATCAATGCTCACTTTACGCTGCTGAGTTTCAGAGCAGTTTGTCACCATCTTGAATCAGGAGCTAATGGGTGCAGCCCCAACCCCCGACAAGCTGTATTGCTCTCAGGGCCTCACATGCATGGGTGACCTGTGCCCCCTCGGAAGCACCACACCCCCATGCTGCCCAGTCCTATGCTCTCCTTCCATCTTGGGCTATGACAGGTGGTACCCCATAGCTGAGTCCTCACAACAGACAGTCTCCACAGCCTGGGTCTTCTTCCTTTGTCCCCCAGGTGAGTCAAGCTGCCCTGACCTCCTGCCTCACTTGACCCCACCTCCTGAGGGCCCTGCACAGCCCTGCTTTCCCAGACCCCCACAGCAGGAGGCTGCCCATGGGTCCTTTGCACTGTGGTGAGCTCCGAGCTCTGTACAAAGGGTAGCCACCTGTTCAGATGGGCTGCAGGGAGCCGTATCCAGAGACACGGCTGGTTCTCAGGGCATCACCTAGTCATTGGCTCTGGGGAGGCTGACCACATGCAGGGCTGGAAGCTTTTTCCCTGCTACCTGCTGACCCACCACCTGCAACGCTGTGACCGCAGTGTGGGGCTGCAGGCTGTGAGGCTCACCAAGGGTGGCACAAATACATGCATGCACGTGCATGTATACACACACCCATGCACACAGGCATGCACGCACACATACATGCACACATGCATGCGCACATGCAGGCATGCCCACACATACATGCACACACAGGCACACATACATGCACACATACATGCGCACATGCAGGCATGCCCACACATACATACACACACATGTACATACAGGCATGCACACACGCACACGTATGCACACAGGCGCAGATATATGTGCACATACAGGCATGCCCACACATGCACACAGGCATACACACATGCACACACATACATGCACACACATGTGCTGTACAGGCATGCATACACACATGCACACATGCATGTGCACATACAGGCACGCACACATACATGCATGCACACTGCCTTGGCTCGTTGAGGACCTGCTCATTTCCTCTGCCTTCCAGGGCACATATGTGGCAAACATGACTCTGGGAGGATTCCATAGGCCACCTGGCAAACTGTGCCCCCGGGCTGAGGTCTGGACTCTTTCTCCGCACCTGGTGGGTGAGGGTCAGGCTCTTCTGTGCCCAGCGGGTTTCTCACACAGAAACTGACAGTCTGCATGGCTGCACAGGCCACAAATGACAGCCCCTTCCAGGGATGCCTGTTCCTGGAGGACACCGGGGCTCATGGCTGCTGTCGGGGCTGCATTGGCACTCACCTACCCTGGCACCACAATTGCCCAGAGATGCCACCTCTCCCATGCCCTGGCCCCTTCTCCCTGCCTGGTCGCACTCAGGATAAACCCCAGCTCCTGTGTGACCCAGGTCCCCCAGCCCTCCTGCCTCACCTCCTCCCTTCTCCCCACTCCAGCCACACTGGCCTCCGTGATGCTGCTTTCCACCAGGGGCCTTCCACCTGAAGTGCCTCTCCGCAGCCTCTGCCCCTCAACCAGCTCCTTCTTATCCCTTAGATCTCAGCTTGGAAGCCACCTCCTCCAAGAGGCCTTCTCAGACCACCCCACCTAAAGGAGCCCCCCACTCCACACAGACCCTGCTTGCTCTCACAGTCTTTCCCAAGTGTGGAAATGGTCATGTTGAATGTTATTTTGCTTATGTGTGTCTCATTGCTCAATGACTGTCTCCCTGAGGGGGGACACCTGGGCCATCTTGCTTCCTGATGGATCCCTCATGCCTAGAATCACACCTGGGATCAGCAGGTGCTCAGTGATGGATTTTTTTTTTTTTTTTAAGACGGAGTCTCACTATATTTCCCAGGCTGGAGTGCAACGCAGAGATTTTGGCTCACTGCAACCTCTGCCTCCCAGGCTGAAGTGATTCTCTTGCCTCAGCCTCCCAAGTAGCTGGGATTACAGGTGCCCACCATGACACCTGGCTAATTTTTGTATTTTTAGTAGAGATGGGATTTCACCATGTTAGTCAGGCTGGTCTCAAACTCCTGACCTCAGATGATCCACCCACCTTGGCCTCCCAGAGTGCTAGGATTACAGGCGTGAGCCACTGTGCCCAGCCAGGGATGATTTCTTGAGTGTTGGGTCACTGCTGCCCGCATCCCCTCACACACTCACCCTGCAGGCTGAGGTTCCTGAAGGGCTTGGGGAGAGGCCCGGAGGGGCTCCCAGTGACGGCCAACACCTGACCATTCCACAGCACCATGTGGTGCAGGACACAGGTCCCATGAGCTCGCTCGTATGTGGTCTGCAGGACCAGCTCCCCGGGAAGAGTGCTGAGCTGGAAGAGAATGATGGCGTCACAGGGGAACTTGACACACGCTTCTGCTTGGGATGGGAAAGGAGAGAAGTTTGCAGAGGAGGAAAAAGGGAGTATTTGTGGATCATTTATAGTTTCCTGCATGGCAACATATGTCAGGGAACCAAAAAGCCAAATGCTTCCTAAGGATGAGTGGATAACATAAAGGAGAGGAGTGGGTGAGGGGACTATGGCCAAGTGGAGACAGCACAGAATAGCCACCTCTCAACTCTGTGGCCAAGCTGTGTGGCTCTGGGCAAGTTTCTCAACCTCTCTGAGCCTCACTTTCCTAGACAATGGAGGCAAGAAAGTGTCAACCTTGGCAACATAATATGGATGGTGCACTCAGCCCAGGGCTAGATCGTGGAGAGGAGCTTGTAGGAGCCACGCAGTGGTATTGAGATTTCTCAATCATGTACTGAGCATGTATTATGCTCCCAAGCCAGTGCTGAGCACCTGGGCACAAAGATAGCCAAGACCTGGTCCTGGCCCTTACGGGGCTTCCAGGCTGACAAAGAGATAGTCACAGGACAGAAAATGACGAGACAAGGATGGTCACACAGAGGCATTCAAGGGAGAAAAGAATGCAGAGAAGCAAGCTTGGGGAGGAGGCAGGGAAGAGCATTCCAGGCAGATGGAACAGCCTGTGCAAAGGCTCAGAGTGAGTTGCTGTCCCTGCTGGTAGATACCATAGTCTGAGGGTCACTTGAGGACATTGCAGGGGGACTGCTGGGGTGGGGTGGGAAGTTTGCTTTTTATTTTTTTTTTTTTTTTTTTTTGAAATGGAGTCTTGCTGTGTTACCCAGGCTGGAGTGCAGTGATGCGATCTCTGCTCACTGCAACCTGCGCGTCCCAGGCTCAAGAGATTCTTCTCCCTCAGCCTACTGAGTAGCTGGGACTACAGGCATGTGCCACCATGCCTGGCTAATTTTTTTATTTTAGTAGAGACGGGTTTTCACTGTGTTGGCCAGGCTGGTCTTGATCTCCTGACCTTGTGATCTGCCCGCCTTGGTCTCCCAAAGTGCTGGGATTACAGGTGTAAGCCACCAAGCCTGGCCTTCCCTTAGATTTTCAAATGGCTGGTGCTTATCATCCATGGCTAGCTCAAGAGCCATCTCCTCAGTGGAGCCTTCCCTGGCCACCTAAACTACGCTCCCTGTCCACTCTCAGTTCCTTCAGTGCGTCTTCTCCATATCACACTACTCTCTGGCATATTTGTGTGATTTTGGGTAGTTAATCTCCCCCACTACAGTGCACATTTAATGAAAGGAAGGATTGATCAGTTCCATTTTAGGTCACACCCCAGCTTCTAAAATAGTGCCTGGCACCTAGTAGATGCTCAATAAATAATACAAAAAGAAGGGATGGATATAGACACCAGTTGATAACCTACTCCAGCAATTTTTGTCCATTTCACAGCCTTGCCTGCCCTTCCCTGCTAGGAACCAGAACATTAGGACAATTTCTCTTTTCTCAAAGGGCTGTCCCAGGAGCCCCCACCCCCATCCCAGCATGCCCTGGGCCTGGGCTGTCCTCCACACACCTGTAGGAAAGCCTGTTCCAGCTTCATGAAGTTGGTGAGACTGACCTTAGCAGCTATCAGCCGGGTGCGGATGTGAAAACGATGCTCCTCCACGCCCAAGGCAAACGTGCTCTGAACCTCACACTTGAAGTAGTGTAGCTGGGTCAGGGGAAAAAAAAGAATGATAGATCTCCTAATCAGGGCTCTGATGGAACGCTTAAGCAGATGTTGGCTAGAGCCAACATCTAAGCCTCATGGCTTAGAAGCCATGAGGTCTGCCTCCCAAAGCCCCAGGCCCAGGAGACCCACAGCTACCTGGGCTGGAGCAACTCTGATGAAGCAAGGGTTTGGAGCCTCAGTTCAGGCCATCAAATGTGGCCATGGCAACTATCTTCTCAGGCCCTCCCTGCTATAACACTGACTTGGAAATATCTACCAGCCTGGCACCAGCAGGCAAAAATTCTAGTTGCAGTACTGTTGCAGTCAGCAGGGGGCAGTCTAGCAGAAAGGACAATGCTTGGGCTTGTGAGGGCATCAAACACACAGAACTCCAAGTGTGGCTCCACCACGGAGTGGTGAGTGATCTCCAGCTAGTTCCTTAACCACCCGAGCCTCAGCCTTCTAATCCAAAACACGATAAGGACCTCTATTTTATTATGGGTTGCTGTGAAAATTGTATGAAATAATGTACCAACTTCCAGATTGGCTGAATAGCAGAATCACTGGGGGAAACTTAGTAAAAATATAGATTCTGGGCTCCCACTTAAAACCTACAAAAACGGAGTCTCTGAGAAGAGGTTCAAGAGCTGGTACTTTTTTTTTTGGGGGGGGAGGGTCGGAGTCTCACTCTGTCTCCCAAGCTGGAACTGGAGTGCAGTGGCATGATCTGGGCTCAATGCAACCTCTGCCTCCCGGGTTCAAGTGATTCTCCTGCCTCAGCCTCCTGAGTAGCTAAGATTACAGACGTGTGCCACCATGCCCAGCTAATTTTTCTATTTGTAGTAGAGACGGGGTTTCACCATGTTGGCCAGGCTGGTCTTGAACTCCTGACCTCAGGTGCTCCACCCACGAAGTACTGGCTCTGGAACACACTCTGCGGCTGTTGGAGAAGGAGGGCCACCCAGGCAGGGCGAGTTCATGCCAAGTGACAGTGGCCAGGTCATGGCCCTATGGGGGTTCCTCTGCTGAGACAGGAGGGCCCTGTGAGGAAGGACCTGGGTGCCAAGTCTGAGGCCTTATTTTGCTGCTTGCTTGCTAGGTGACCTTGGGCAAGTCACCCACACTCTTGAATGTGACCCAGAGATGATGGCGATGATGATGATAATGGTCACTGTCACACCATCAGCATCATCTTTTTCTTCTTCATCACAGCAAGTGTTTCTTAAGCATCCACTCAGGCATTCATGAGATTAACTCACTCAGTCCTGACAACCTCCACACTACAGGTAATATCATCAACCCTGTTTTGCAGATGAGGAGATTAGGGCACAGAGAGGCAAAGGAATTTGGCCAAGGTCACACAGCCAGTAAGCAGCAGAGGTCGGGTTCGAACACTGGAGAAAGCCTTGGTAAGGACGGGGCCATCCTGCCTCTCTCTGGGACATTGGGAGGATGAAACTATCAAATGCCCATGAATCCTTCAGAGGGGGCTGGGCACGGGGCAGGCACTGGAGAAGCAGGAGGTTTGATTCTGACTCAAGACTGCAGGGCAGAAAGACACAGGCCAGAAGCCAGATGCTAATCCAGGGTATCCTTCCATACCAGCCCTGTGATTGGGAATGCAGAGACTGCTCAGCAGACCTGGTTATAGCAATTACAAATGAAGCCTTTGTAAACTATGAAGTGCTGGGGAAACCCAAGGCCTGGCCCTCCCCAACCACCCTGCACACAGCGGGTCTTCTGCACCCCAGGAATTGGACAGATGGGACAGAATTTGGAGGGAGGTCCTGCCCCATTCACTCCTTACCTGGCTGGAGTAGGGCAGGCCCAGCCTCAGAGAGCAGGCACTGTGTGGCTGGCATTGGCCACCAGCTGCATCGGGCCATGCAGTGGCCAAGCCACCAGGGCTGCCAGGTCCACAATGACCCCACTGTCCCTGCCACGGAAGGTCACGCTGGCCCGGGTCTGGGTCTCTAGAGGCAGAAAATGCCACGGGCTACTGAAGCAGGTTCACCGCCCTTCCCAGCCCAGGAACACACCAGACTTCGGGAGGGGCCATGCCCTGTGGCCCTCAAACACAACACCAGCAGGAAAGGGAAAGGCTCCCATGAGGTGCTGGGTGGGGTCAACCCCATTTGAGCCTCCTTGACATCATCTGTCATCATTTGTCCCTGAGGATCTAGGTCTGGGTGGCTCTTCCTTTCATTGAAGTTGAATTGCTGAAATGACACCTCCTCCAAGAAGCCTCCCCTGACTGCATATCTGAAGTCCCTCCCAATCCTTTGCTGCCAGGCACCCTCCATTCCATCTCCCTGGCGTGGGGTTTCCGGCACAACCTGTAATGGCCTCACTCACTAGGTTCCTGCTCCCCTACTGCCACCCCACAAGAAGGACAACCACCTCCCCCACCCCCATTTCTTTTAGGTGGGCTCCTGACACACAGCAGGGGTTCAGTGAGTGCTTTCTGAATGACTACGGGATGAGGGGCTCTGCAGGGATTCCTGCGGATTCTCTGAGCAGCCTGTAGAGGAATCAGTATGAGGTCTGCTCTTGATAAATGGCCACTGATACCCACCTGCAGCCACCTAGACCTGGCTGGAGGATCCCATCCCTCCCATCACCCCCTCACAGAAGAGGAGAGTCTGGTTCACAGTTAGGAGTTTCTTCTTTGACTTAAATTCCCTCTGCTACACACAGAAACATCGGGTCCAGGAGCTCCAGAGCAAACAGATGGTGCCTAATCTATGTCAGAGGCTGGGTTCCCATGGGTGCAGCTCACGGCTCAGGCCCAAGTGATACTCAGCCAGGCTCCAGCACCTCCCATCTGGCCAGAAGGGTAGATGAGCCCTACAGCTCCGAGCCTCGACTTCCTTATCTGTAAGGTGGGCATAGCCCACTCGCCTCAAGGGACAGTGTCCAGAGTAAATGGGGTAACACATGGGAGGGGACCGCGTGCGGGGCATGCAGGAGGCCTGGGAAATGCTTCCTTCCTTCCTTATTCAACATTCAACCACATGTACCTACTACGTGCAGGACCAGAGGAGGGAGGGGACACAGTTCCCACACCCGGGAGGAGCCCGGCTGTTAGAGACACCAAGAATGTTAACAACAGGCAAAGTGTCCCTGAGAGGGGGAAAAGCAGACTGTGTACAGCAATGGGAGGAGGAAGAGGTCACTCCTGGCTGGGGGTGGCCACACTAGGCATCCTGGCTCGGGAATTAGAGTGGCATGGAGGTGTTCATCCAGAATGTCCTCCCCTCACTTGGCCACCCTGTCTCCAACAAATTCTGAGGTCAGCTCAGACTGGGGACAACTTCCTCATGTGATCCAGTCCTCCATTCACCCCTCAGGAAGCTGAGGGCCAAAAATAAGTAGTTTTTTCTTGTTTGTTGTTTATTTTTTTGAGATGCAGTCTCACTCTATCACCCAGGCTGGAGTGCAGTGGCGCAATCTCAGCTCACTGCAACCTCCACTTCCCAGGTTCAAGTGATTCTCATGCCTCAGCCTCCTAAGTAGCTGGGATTACAGGCAGGAATCACCATGCCCAGCTAATTTTTTTTGTAGAGACAGGGTTTCACCATGTTGGTCAGGCCAGTGTCAAACTCCCGACCTCAAATGATCTACCCGCTTTGGCTTCCCAAAGTGCTAGGATTACAGGTGTGAGCCATCACACCTGGCCCTCAAAAAAAAAAAAAAAAAAAAAAAAGAATTGAGGCCAACAGAAGATGCCCTAGGGGACTAGGGAGACACCCAGGGGTCCTGAATGGTGAAGAGCCAGGTCTCTGTAATCTATTTGGGGGTCAGAGGGTGGCTTCAGGTTCAATCCTTGCTCCGTCATTACCAGCTGTGTGGCCTGGGCCAGGTAACTCAGCCTCTCTGAGCCTCCATTCTTCATCTGCAGAATGAGAATGACATTCCTAACCCTACCTCATAGGCTTATTCATGCACGTTCAACACCTTCTATGTGCCCTGCGTCAAAGCAGACAAAATTCATCCCTGCCCTCATGGAGCACACATTCTGGTGATTCTAGTATAGAAAGAATGAGGAACAAAGGTATTTGTGCGCTACACGGTGTGTTCAAATGACAGAACTGGGGAGAGGGTGGGAAGGGATGTGGGGGATGGAAGGAGATGGGGAGGTGGAAAAGAGACCTCCCTGAGATGACATTGGAAAAATACCTAAGAGAAGTGAGGGAGCCAGGCAAGTGCGTGGGAGAGAGGCATTCCAGGTGGCAGGATCATCCCGTGCCCAGGTCCTGGGGCAGCACCAAGCCTGGTGTGTTAAAGAATAGCAAGGAATGGAACAGGTGGGGTTGGGGGCTGGGAGACAAGGTCAGATGGGGGAAGGGTGCAGGTTCTGACAGCTCGCAGGCCCCTCTAAGAGCTGTGGCGTTCCCCTGTGTGACGAGGACAGCTGTACTGTACTGAGCTCTCATGTGTACACAACTTGCCTGGCGTGTATGAAGTAAGTGCCCAGCCAATGCTGGCTCCTCTTATTGCTTTTATCTTTCCCCCATGATGGGTTGAACTGTGTCTCCCAAAAAGAGATATTGAAGTCCCACCCCCCTCGCTCTCTGTCCTATGAATACAACCTTATTTAAAAATAGGGTCTTGGCTGGGCGCAGTGGCTCACACCTATAAACCCAGCACTTTGGGAGGCCCAGGCAGGCAGATCATGAGGTCAGGAGTTCGAGACCAGCCTGACCAACATGGTGAAACCCTGTCTCTACTAAAAATACAAAAATTAGCTGGATATACTGGTGCACCCATAATCCCAGCCACTCAGGAGGCTGAAGCAGGAGAATCGCTTGAACATGGGAGGTGGAGGTTGCAGTGAGCCAAGATCACACCACTGCACTCCAGCGTGGGAGATAAAGCGAGACTCCATCTCAAAATAAATAAATAAATAAACAAAAATAGATTCTTTACAGATGGAATTAAGTGAAAATAATGTCATATTCAAGCTGGATGGGCCCTCAATCCACTGTGGATTGTTTTGTTTTTATTTTGAGACAACGTCTCATTCTGTCATCCAGGCTGGAGCACCATGTTGCCATCATAGCTCACTGCAGCCTCGACCTTCTGGCTCAAGCAATTTTACTGCCTCAGCCTTCTGAGTAGCTGGGACCACGCTTACATGCCACCACATCTGGCTAAGATTTCTGCATGTTAAGCCATCCGGTGTGTGGAACTTGGTTGTGAAAGTCCTAGGGAGCTAATCCGCCTGCCTTGGGAGTGAGGCCATCAATGGGCAAGGCTGTCCTGGTTGTCCCAGAGCTCAGGGCCACACTGGGCTTGATGAGTGCCACCTGGATCCAGGCCTGAGGCTGCTGGCTGGCCCAGGCATGGAGGAAGCCAGCTCCCCAGTCCTGGGGCTATGAGCTGGGTGCCTTATCATGTATCTGCAGTTCTGTGCTCAGGAAGGCCCTACCTGGGAACCCTGCCCACAGCAAAGTCTCACTGTTGTGCCAGCTCTGGCCAGAGAGCTCCAGGTGCCCATCATGGTAACAGCAGCTCATGGAGTAGTTGAGAGATGTGGGTCCCATCAGGATGTGTCCAGAATGCTCAGAGCCTGAGCTGTCGTTGTGAACATCCATGAAGACCTGGAATGATACCGAGGAGACGTTGGACTGCCCTGTGCAGAGAGAGCCAGCCCGGGGCAAGCTGGCACTGGCTCCCACACACCGTGGGGTTATCGGTGCCACCTGTGTCCCTGTGGTGGGAGGAACTCAGATCTTCTTGAGGGAGCAGGTTTGATGACAAACGCAGTTACTCCAACTAACTATATGTGCAACAAGGAACCCACAGAAGAAACAGAGAAACCAATCAGGAGGTGGGGCAGGCAGTGGGGAGGGGGCCTAGGGAGGACGGCTGGAGAAAGACTTTGGGAAGACAAAGATTTCCTGGCTGATGTGAAATGGGTTGGCAAACCACAGCCTACACCTGTTGTTATAAATTTTATTGGAACACAACCCTGCCTGTCTGTCAGACGCATTTGAACCAGAGCAGCTCCATCTTGAATAGAGGCTGGGTAAAATGCGGCTGAGACCTACTGGGCTGCATTCCCAGATGGTTAGGCATTCTAAGTCACAGGATGAGATAGAAGGTCACACAAGACATAGGTCATAGCCAGGTGTGGTGGCTCACTCCTGTAATCCCAGTACTTTGGGAGGCTGAGGTGGGCAGATCACTTGAGGTCAGGAGCTCGAGACCAGCCTGGCCAACGTGGTGAAACTCCGTCTTTTCTAAAAAACACAAGAATTAGCTGCGTGTGGTGGTACCTGCCTATTATCCCAGCTACTGGGGAGGCTGAGGCAGGAGAATCACTTGAACTTGGGAAGCAGAGGTTGTGGTGAGCTGAGATTGCACCACTACACTCCAGTCTGGGCAACAAGAGCAAGACTCCATTGCAAAAAGAAGAAAAAATGAGAGAGAGAGATACAGGTCATAAAGACCTTGCTGATAAAACAGACTGCAGTAAAGAAGCTGGCCAAAACCCACCAAGATGGCGACGAGAGTGACCTCTGGTCATCCTCACTGCTACACTCCCACCAGCGCTACGACAGTTTACAAATATGGTGGCAACGTCAGGAAGTTACCCTACATGGTCTAAAAAGGGTGGCATGAATAATCCACCCCGTTTAGCATGTCATCAACAAATGACCATAAAAATGGGCACCAGCAGCCCCGAATTCTTTCTTGCACAAGATCCAAGAACCCTCTCTTGGGTCTGGATGGAGATCCCTTTCCTGGAACACGCTCATGTCCTATTCCCATGGCTGCTTTCACACCACAGCGGCAGAATGGAGTACCTGCAGCAGAGACTTCCGGCCACAGAGCCTGAGACGTTTACTATCTGGCCCTTGACAGAAAATGTTTCTCAAACTCTGCTTTGAGATGTAATTCCCTCCCACGCCACCCCACGACCACCTCAGCAAAACCTTCAAGTGAGGCCAGGCGCAGTGGCTCACGCCTGTGATCCCAGCGGTTTGGTAGGCTGAGGTGGGTAGATCACCTGAGGTCAGGAGTTTGAGACCAGCCTAGACAACATGGCGAAACCCCTTCTCTACTACAAATATAAAAATTAGCCAGGCGTGGTGGGTGTCTATAATCCCAGATACTTGGGAGACTGAGGCGGGTGGATCACAAGGTCAGGAGTTCAAGACTAGCCTGGCCAACATGGCGAAACTCTATCTTACTAAAAATAGAAAAATTAGCCAAGTGTGGTGGTAGTCACCTGTAATCTCAGCTACTCAGAAGGCTGAGGCTGGAGAATTGCTTGAACCTGGGAAGCAGAGGTTGCAGTGAGCCAAGATCACGCCACTGCACTGCAGACTGGTTGACAGAGCAAGACTCCATCTGAAAAAAAGCAAGACCATTTGCAAGACTGGATGTGAAAAGGCAAAAAAATCTAAACCAATTTTTAAATAAATGTACAAGGTTAAATGTGTGCTATAGAAGAACCGCCACCTGCTCAGCTGCTGAGCTCACCGTCATTCCTAACACAGCAAAAGAACCCACCCTCAGGGAAAAACTAAAAGCAAACCACTGTTTCCAAAATGCATTTTTACGGGTGGAAATCTGTTTTTCCCAAGCCCTCCTTCCAGTCCTTGGCACTGTGACAAACATTTCTCACCCCTGGGGACATGGGGCTGGAGATGCAAAAGGGAAAGTCACCAAGGCTGAGTTTCAGCTGCCTGCATCCTTGCAGCCAGGGCCAGAGGGCCATGTGGGGTTCCCAGCTCCCACCATCCACACTGGACTCGTGGGGGCACGACTCTGCTGCAGTGGCCGGGCTCACCTCCACGAAGTGATTGCTCAGGGTGGGCCCCGAGTCATTCTTGAAGGTCTGGCTGACACGGAGATGCCTCTTGCTGCCACTCTTATCCCAGCGCTTCCCATAGCTCGCCTCCAGCAGTGAGCGCAGGTGGCCCGAGTCCTCCTCGTGTCAGAGCTGGACCTGGGACACACATGAGTAGTGAACTATCCATGGAGGCCCTGCCTACCCAGTCTCTGGGCCCATTCACAGCCACCCACTCCAGGCGGTTCTGTAGAAAGCACTATTTTGTTATTGCTGTTTTGAGATGGAGTCTCGCACTGTCACCCAGGCTGGAGGGCAGTGGCACAATCTCTGCCCACTGCAACCTCTGCCTTCCCAGTTCAAGCAGTTCTCCTGCCTCAGCCTCCAGAGTAGCAGGGATTACAGGCACCTGCCACTATGCCTGGCTAATTTTTGTATTTTTAGTAGAGACGGGGTTTCACCATGTTGGCCAGGCTGGTCTCGAACTCCTGACCTCTTGATTCTCCTGCCTCAGCCTCACAAAGTGCTGGGATTAGAAGCGTGAGCCACTGTGCCCGGCGTTTTTTTTTTTTTTTTTTTTTTAATTATTATTTGTTTATTTTAGAGACAAGATCTCACTCTGTTGCCTAGGCTGGAGTACAGTGGCACCATCTTGGCTCCATGCAGCCTCTGCCTCCTGGGTTCAAGCACCCCTGGATGAACAGACATAAGACTGAAACTGAAGTGCCAGCCCTGGATCCATCCTATATGACTATGCTATTGGGAGCAAGTTCATCTCTTCAGGATTGAGCTCAGGGTACTCAGATCACCACTTGCCTGACTCTGGTGTTCTCTCCAGATGTCCCGCCTGGCCTCAGAACCCACCTTGTGGCTGAAGGCCGGGATCTGTGTGCAGTGGAGCTTGTGGCCCAGCTCCAGCCTGTAGGCACCGTCTGAGCCACTCTCTGTCTGCAGCCTCTGGCTGGTGCTGCACTCATGCTCTGGCCGCTTTGCCTGAGCTGTGAGGATCAATCCAGAGACTCCTGCCCTCCTCTGCCAGGCAGCCCTTCACCACGGCTCCAAGAGGAGGAGGGCCCAGCCCAGCCTGGCCTCAGCCATGCCCCCCCGGCTCTGTGCTCTGCTCCACCTGTCACTTCTTTAGAACCTGTTGGTGGGGAGGTCTTAAGAGATGGGTGAATGTCCCCTCAACAGACACACCTTTCTTTTTAATGAGCAAGTACTAAGTCCTACTCGGAGCCCACAGAATGGCTAATGGAAAACCCCATGGTGACAGCACATCTTAGCTCGCAGAGCCACAGCCACAGGAAACAGGGCAGGCCCTGCCACCTCCACCTGCCCCACAGCCAGGCACGAGATGCCTTACCCCAGAGGCTGTACTGCATCCTCAGGGAGTTGGTCCAGAGCTGGCCTCACTGCTGCAGCAGGCCAAAGGCACGCAGCCCTGCCAACCCTGGCATTAAGAGCTTGGCACCCAGGGCAGACACCCACCATCCATCCTCCTCCTTCCTCTCCAGCAGTGCTGCAGGGACAGAGAGCAGGCAGATGAAAGGGTCAGCCCCTGGGGACCAAAACCCTGAGCCCCAGGCAAAGAGGGGACTCGGAAATTCCCCAAGGGCCTTGGGGTTGGGGGCTCCTTGAAGAGCCAACATTTATGCCCTGCACAACAGGCCACAGACAGACTGATCACGGCTCACTGCAGCCTTGACCTCCCAGGCTCAATCGATCCTCCCACCTAAGCCTCCCAAGTAGCTGGTACTACAGACATGTGCCACCACACTTGGCTAATTTTTGTATTCTTTTTTTTTTTTTTTTTTTTTTTTTAGAAACAGGGGTCTCACTATGTTGCCAAGGCTGACCTTGAACTCCTGGGCTCAAGCAATCCTCCTGCCTTGGCTTCCCAAAGTGCTGGGGTTATAGGCATGAGACACTGTGCTTGGCCCAAAAATAAAGTAGAATGAGCTTGGGTGCAGTGGCTCATGCCTGTAATCCTAGCACTCTGGGAGGCCAAAGTGGGCAGATTTCCTGAGGTCAGGAATTCGAGACCAACCTGGCCAACGTAGTGAAGCCTCATCTCTACTAAAAAAAAGAAAAATAAATAAATAAACCAGATGTGGTGGTGGGCACCTATAATCCCAGCTACTCGGGAGGCGGAGGCAGGAGAATTGCTTAAGCCCAGGAGGCAGAGGTTACAGTGAGCCAAGATTGTGCTACAGCATCAAATCCCAGCAATAGTGTGAGACTCTGTCTCAAAAAAAAAAAAAAAAAAAAAGTAGAATGAAAGAAAATCAAATAGGATAGACGAGAAAAGAATTAACCAGGTATCATGGGTTGTCGGGTAAATTTCACCTTCTGAAGCTTCTGCAACACTGAAGGTCAGCCAGAACACACAGGTGGAGCTGGGCCAGCTGTTATGACTCCCAAACACCCATGTGAGGTGGTCAACAGCCACCGCTCCAAGTGCCCCCAGCCCCAGTTCCTGTCCTTACCTTGGAATCTTTTAGAACCCATAAGCGGCACACCCAGGCGCCGCCACCCGGCTCCGGCCCAAGGCCAGCACCTGCTCAGCCTGTGTGTGTGTGTTTAAATGTCCAGTGTATTTTACATCAAAATGTTACCTGGGTTTCTTATCATGGGTCAGAATAAAAACAGCCCCAAAGCTGTTATTTGAAGGTTTGTGGGGGCAGTTGGAGGTTGGGGGAGGTGCCGGGGGCTCACACTGAGCCTGCTTCTATCCTTAGATAAGATGTTGATATTGAGAGGCTGGGGTGATGAGACCATCAGGAGGCACTTGGCCCACACCCTAGCCTGGCCACAGAGGAGATGGGGCACAAGGGATCTCATCTCCTACCTGTCACGTGGGCCTGGTGACTCAGCAGATGGCTCGGTGATGCGGAGAAGGCTAGCTTCCTGCCAACCTGCTGTGTGAGGTTTGCTGTAAAGATGACAGTGCTGCTCCCGTCACCAGTTTCATCTCCAGCTGCTCCTGGAACCGCTTGGTCTCGCCACCCATGGGTGGCTGCAGATCACTCCAGCCCTGGAAAGGCCTCAGTGTCACCTGGGAGGATAGGCTTGGCCAGCAAGCCCAGCCATGATCACACAAGCTGGGACCGGAGAGAGGGCAGGAGAGCCCAGCTAATGGCTTCCCCAGTGTTTGTTTTTTCTTGAGACAGAGTCTCACTCTGTCACCCAGGCTGGAGTATAGTGGCGGGATCCTGGTTCACTGCAACCTCTGCCTCCCGGGTTCAAATGATTCTCCTGCCTCAGCCTCCCAAGTAGCTGAGATTACAAGCACACATCACCGTGCCCAGCTAATTTTTGTATTTCAGTAGAGACAGGGTTTCATTATGTTGGCCAGGATGGTCTCAAACTCCTGATCCCAAGTGAAACGCCCTCCTTGGCCTTGGCCTCCCAAAGTGCTGGAATTACAGGCATGAGCCACTGTGCCCAGCTCTTCTCCAATTTTTTAAACTACAGATTTCTCAAAATTAGAAACCTGTGTTACAAACTCAGACATAAATACAAAGGACTCCTCTTCTCTCCTTGTCAACCCCCTCGTTAGATCCATCAGGAACTCAGTTGACTGTCGCTATGGAGTGTGACTAGAGTCAGCCCCTTCTGCCACATCCGCTCCCACAGCAGCTCCAGCCCTGACCATCACGCCTGTCTCACTGCAGCGTCCTCCCGGCTCTCCCAGCTCCCATCCTGCTGCTGGTAACTGATCTCCACGTGGTAACCAGACACGTCAAATGATGGTACACTAGCGTTTCTTACAGTACAATCCAAAGTCCTTGAGAAGGCCAGTGAAGCCAGAACTTTGTGGGTCAGTGGTGCAGACACTGGCAGGTGGGCCACGGGGACAGCTCACTACACACTCCAAGGCCCCACACGGGAGATCCTCTAGAAAAGCCGTGAGCAACTGCAAATACCACCTTTGATGTCCCCGCCAACCTGCAGACCCACCCCACACACCCCTCTGATGGCTACTAGCTGGTCAGTTCACCCAAAAGATGTCAAAACAACACTTGCTATTACCAGACCATCACGACTTAATGATGCTGTCTTTCCCTGATCCCCACAGATGTGTGTGAAGATGTGTGTGCACGAATGTGTGTACAGATGTATCTGTACATGGATGTGTGTGTATACAGAAGTGTGTGTGTAGATATACACAGGTATGTGTATACAAATGTGTGGCTATGAATGTATGTACATGGATGTGTCTATATGTAGACGTGTGTATGAACGTGTGTGTATATGGATGTGTGTAAAGACGTGTATATACATGGATGTGTGTATATGAATGTATGTGCACAGATATGTCTACATGTGGATGTAGACGCTCGCAGCTCTTCCTGCTGACAGGGGCATCCTAGCGCCGGCTCTCTCCAGTCTGCATCAGAGGCTGTGCGGTGGAGTCGGAGCTTCCTCAGGGTGCACGTGAACAGGGTGAGCACAGAATTTCTCACCCAAACCACAACACTTTGCAATTAAAGAGAATACTAGTTGCAAATTTGTCAGGTCAGGAGGTGTAAGCTGGGGGTCTCCAGGCAACCCAGGAGCCAACCCCCACACACCAGGGGAGGGGGTCCCAAACAGAACACTTCCCACACCAACCTTAAATCCCATAAACTTTGAGACAAGTTTAACTCAAGCTCTGGCACTTAGTATTCATGAGCTCATCTGCCTCAGTTTCCTCATCTTGTATGGGGTTACAGAGAGGACTTGAAGAAGGAACCTCATGTCTGCTGGAACAGGCTCCAGAAAGTTCCAGAGTGCCAGCTGTTACTGTAATTGTGATGAGTCTGGGGCAGATGGAACTAGAATTTCTCCAAAGGCAAATCAACATTTCCAGGCTGCAGACTGCTCTATAGGGAGCAGCAGGAAGTTCCAAGGGGAGGTACAGGCAATCCATGCTTGCACATTTAGCAAACAACGAGAAGTTCAGGGGCCCCTGGGAGTTCCAGAAAGGAGGCGTAAGTCTCAGCCATCAGGCAGGTGTGGCTTTAGGAGGAAGATGGCTCTCGGCTCTCCCCTGACATGGGTCTTCTCCCTACCCAGGCTGATGGCAGAGCTGGAAGTGGAGAGAGTATTTATGCAGCAAGACATCCAGCCCTGACTTCAGATGCCCCACTCCAGGTCTCTCTGAGAAGACACTGGAAACTGAGGCAGAATCGGGCGATCCACTGCTGCACGTGCCCAGGGGTCCTGCGGGATCAAGTCTAAAGCTGCTATTTGTACCTGGCTGGAGTGCAGTGGTGAAATCTCAACTCACTGCAGCCTCCACCTCCCAGATTCAAGCAATTCGCCTGCCTCAGCCTCCCAAGAAGCTGGGACTACAGGCATGCACTGCCACGCCCAGCTAATTTTTGTATTTTTAGTAGAGACAGGGTTTCACCATCTTGGCCAGCCTGGTCCCAAATTCCTGACTTCAAGTGATCCTCCCTCCTCAGCCTCCCAACATTTGTATACCTTTTAAAGTCATTGATCTGCTTGAAAAGGAGATAGAAGTTTTAAATCTTATCCCCAGGATGGAGGAGACAGACGCAAATCTTCAACACAATGACAAGGGCTTCAAGTGACTCACTAAGTTCCATCCAGGTACCCTTGGGTGAGAACCCTTGAAAAGCACCTGCTAAGATGAAAATGAGCCTGGACAACATAGTAAGACCCATCTCCACAAAAAAGAAAAAAACAGAAGAGCATGGTGGCACAGGCCTTAGTCCCAGCTACCTGGGAGGCTGAGGCAAGAGGATCGCTTGAGCCCAGGGGTTCGAGGCTGCAGTGAGCTAGGATCATGCCGCTGCAAAGAAGACCTTGTAAAAGAGAAAAGTAGGGGAGAGAGAAAAGGGGGGAAGAGGGGGGAAAAGACATGGGGGAAGGGGAGGGAAAGAGCTAGGAAGAGGAAAAGAGAGGGAATAGAGGGAGGGAAAGGAAAGGAAAGAAAAAAATAGGAAGGAAGAAAAGAGAAAACAAAGGAGAAAAAACATATAAACCTTGTGGCCAGGGAATTCCACTGTTAAGAATTTACTCTGCAGAGAGAATGGCGTTCACAGGAGAACGTTTGTGAGAGAGGAAACCTGGGAAAAACCCAAGAGCACATCATTACGAAACTAGCTGAACACATTCCATTCCATGGTCTATTACACGGTCATTCACACTACACGGGAGACACTGATTTAAGTGGATACACTAACTCCATGTGCTGATTGTGTGCATAGATCATCTCGGAAAGGAATCACCAGAAAAACCCTAACAGCGGTAGGCTTCAGGAGGGGTGGGAGAGCGGCTTTAAGGCTGCACCAGCACCAACCAATAGAGCTTTCTGCAATGAGGACCATGTTTCCGGGCCACCTGCAGCTGTGGAGCACCTGGAATGTGGCCCATGCAGCCAAAGAACCAAATCTGTCATTTTCTTTAATGTTAATTCATTGAGATTTTTTTTTTTTTTTTTTTTTTGAGATGGAGTCTCGCTCTGTTGCCCAGGCTGGAGTGAAGTTGTGTGGTCTTGGCTCACTAGAACCTCTGCCCCCACCCCAGGTTCAAGCTGTTCTCCTGCCTCAGCTTCCCAAGTAGATGGGATTATAGGGGCTCACCACCACATCTGGCTACTTTTTGTGTTTTTGGTAGAGATGGGATTTCACCGTGTTGGTAAGGCTGGTCTCAAACTCCTGACCTCAGGTGAGCCACCTGACTTGGCCTCCCAAAATGCTGGGATCATAGGCCTGAGCTATTGTACCCGGCCTCACTTAGATTTCAGTAAACACATGCCACTGGCTGCCATACGGGAGACTCAGTTCTGTACCCTTCCATAGCTTTTGAACTTTGAATAATTTAAATACATTGACTATTTGTTTTAATTGTAGAACTTAATAGAATAGTATTTAGATAGAATTAATCTAAATGAAATCTACAATAGAATTTAAATTGTACCAGCGCATGCTGATATATAAAAAGATTGCCAGGGTTTGTGTGTGTATGTGTGTGCGTGTGTGTGTTGTGTGTGTGTGTATATGTGTGTATGTATACGTATGTATATTTCTTTTTTTTTTTTTTTTGAGTCGGAGTCTCGCTCTGCCACCCAGTCTGGAGTGCAGTAGTACAAACTTGGCCCACTGCAACCTCCACCTCCAGGGTTCAAGTGATTCTCCTGCCTCAGCTTTCTAAGTCACTGGGATTACAGGCACGTACCACCATGCCCAGCTCATTTTTGTATTTTTACTAGAGATGGTGTTACACCAACATGGTGTAACATGGCCAGGCTGGTCTTGAACTCCTGGCCTCAAGTGACCCACCTCCCTTGGATCCCCAAAGTGCTGAGGATTAGAGGTGTTAGCCACCATGCTCAGCTGCAAAGGTATATTTTTGAGTAAAAAGAGCAACGTACAAACAATAGGAACTAGCTGGGCATGGTGGCTCATGCCTGTAATCCTAGCACTTTGGGAGGCTGAGGTGGGAAGATCACTGGAGCACAGGAGGTCGAGGCTGCAGTAAGCCACATTTGCACCACTGCCATCCAGCCTGAGCGACAGAGCAAGATCCTGCCTCAAGAAAGATTAAAATTAAAATTAAAAAGCCAAAACCTAAGCATGACGATTGGGTTTCCATGCTATTTGTGATATATGCCTTCCTCAAAACTTGTTATGACATCATCACATCACCCATCTGATGCGAAAAAGAAAAAAATAGAACCCAGAAACCCAAACCAAAAATATTTGCAAATCTACAGTGTTATGCATTGTCCTGTGTCTCCCCAAAAGACGCTGAAGCCCTACGCTGCAGGGCCTGTGGATGTGACTTTATTTGGAAATAGGCTCTTCACACGTGATCAAGCTAAGCTGAGGTGATGAGGGTGAACCCTAATCCCGTGTGTCTGATGTCCTTATAAAAAGGTGATGTGTGGATACAGACACCTACAAAGGGAAGACGATGTCAAGACAGAGACAGAAGGCCACCTACAAGCCAAGGAACTCTGGAAGCTACAGGAATCCAGGAGTGAGACCTGGGACAGATCCTCCCTCACAACCTTCGCAGGAAAAGCAAACAAACAAAAAGCCCTTGATTTCAGACTCCTGGCCTCCAGAACTGTGAGAATAAATCTCTGGCTGAAGTCACGCAGTTTGCAGTACTTTGTTAAGGCAGAGCAGGGAAATGAATGCAGATTTCATGAGGCATGCGTCAAGACTGCTGCAGGAAATGTGGGACATGGCGTGCTTGAACTTACCATTTATACCTTTCTCTACTCTGAATTCTTTTTTTGAGAGACAGGGTCTCACTCTGTCACCCAGGCTGGAGTGCAGTGGCACAAGCATGGCTCACTGCAGCCTCGACCTCCTGGGCTCCAGCAATCCTCTTGCCACAGCCTCCTGAGTAGCTAAGTCTACAGGCATATGCCACTATGCCTGGCTAACTTTTTTTTTTTTTTTTTTTTTTTTT